>NC_090735.1:150715001-150760001 GCF_036898095.1 Palaemon carinicauda | reverse complement strand
GGTTACGTGGATGTAGTAGAAGAATATCATGACTTAAATATGTGTAAGATTTCCTAAGCACTCGTTCCTGTTCCTGCAATATTCTTATACTCCTCTAAAGCAAGTTTCCCTATTCAAGCTTTATGCAGGGATGTAGCTTAAAAAAGATATTTCTACAAAGCTTACCCGAGTTTATTCGCTATTCTCTGAGAGGAGATGGATTTTTTTTTTTTTTAACTTTCTTATTCACTCTGCTATCCCTCAATATGGTTATGGGCATCGTTATGGTAAATTTATGTACCCTACTGTCTGGTTTTTATTTTATTTCAAGTAACACTATTTCATCCTATCTTCATGCACACACTGTGATATAAGCATTTCTTGTGTAACTCTAACCTTTTCTGAAACAGCATTTGCCAGCTTCTGTCTGGCTAGGGAATCATTCCCCGGCCCAAAAAAACTGAGGTCCCACTGACTTATCCACTCATCCACAATAATAAAAACGTTGATGGCAATTTTTTCATACTTAATCCTTTCGAATTAAAGTTTTTAGTACTTGGAATAGAAATCAACCCATATCCACCATTGACCAAAGTGACTGGGTGGTATGTTTGTACTTGTCTATGATTGATTATAAGTTTGCATATAAATACGTGATTTTATCCATTTATATTCATATAAGCCATGTTATATACATCTCCTAATTTTGAATTCTCTCTATCTCGGGATCAGAGACCCAAGGGGGAATCAACTTAATAGTTATAGCTTCTGGGTGGCAAAGGAATAGAACCCAGGCATGTTATTCTACTTTTATAATGAATAAACAACGTCTAATCGGCGTCCAGAAATCGAAGATAGCTTTTCCGATGACATATCGTCCTACAGAGAGTTTTCAGGATAACAGCAGTAATACATTTTTTTTTTCCATGTATCGACACGCGTTTTGGATTAATTCGTGACCCTTTTACTAGACTACAATGAGTTTTGGAACTACACTTTTATATAAAGCATATGGTGGTGAAAAATTGCCTAATTTTTTTTTTTTTAGAAAATTCGGGAATTATCGATTAATGAAAGCTTTAGATTCTTTGAAGTATGAATATGAGAACTTGAGATGATTTATTAAATAATCTCAAAAGTCTTCACACAATTTCATGAAGCTTCCGGTTCCATCCTTTAGATCCGGACTGACGTCAGTTCCTCAAGAACGCCCTCTCTCTCATTCAAAGCAGATTAAATGGGGATCATTATATGCTCCGGCAGAAATTTGTTATGTGATATGGATTGATATCGGATTCAATTCCTTTTGTAGAGTGTCTTTCCTTATGAAATTTTTTTGGTCTCGATGCTCCTTTATTTTTTTTGCGATGAAACGTTTTTTAACTCGTACCCATGCCGTTGTTCTTCTTTCTCCGATAAAGCACAAACTTTCAAGGTTGCAGGGGAGTTGACACAGAGCTTTCAAAACTGACCTCATTCTTGAAACGCAGCTTAGGACGTGAATAGATAAGCCTTCATTCAAGTTGGGTTTTATCTAAAAAATTTAAAAAGACTCAAAGATTCTCAGTTGGCTGACACTACTATGTCTGTCATTGATTTTGAAATTTTCTTTGAAAATAGCTTGACCATATTTAAAGGAATGTCATAAATGGCCAGAATTTGGTGCTTATTTAAAGGTCTATTGGTGCATATCGATATCTCCATGCACTCCGAAAATAGAGAGTGCACAGTGATAAGTGTAAATGACACCAGAACAAAACGGAGTATGTGGGCTTTCATTACATCTAAAAAGCAAGCCGAATGAGAGCTTGTTTGGAAAAATAAATTTTAAATTCTATATAGAGATAAAATTTCCCCACAACACTCATAATATGTTTTTAGTCTTTCTAAAACATAACCATATTAAGGAAGACAAACATTTTTCCTTACTGGCTGCTTGAATTATAAAATGTTTACTATAAATTTTACCTAAAATCTTTTAACTTGATTACGATAGAGGTTCAAGTGGAACTCATTGTTTATAAATTATTACTTTTGAAAATTTTCTTGAACTTAAAATATCTGAGGTCCTCAGTATTCCTTCTTCTCTCACTCCAATAAAGTTTCTCATGTTGAGTGGGATAACACGAACAAAATAACTGCAAACATCCTTAAATCATACGTGGTAAACAGCACTGGGAAGGATCATGATATAATAGGTGGAACCTAATGCAGTCACTGCCCTCTTAGTTAGAACTCTCCTCTCATGCAACATAATAAGATTGCTATAGGAAAGTTGAAATCCAGCATCTTTATATTTATGGTCGATTAGAGCAAATAATTATGAGGAGCTACCTTCAATACACCAATCAAAATCAATAAAATGTATTCAGATTGCATCAAAGACTACGAACTGCCAAAAAAAAAAATGAAAATAAAAGTTATTGTTCTCTAGCAATGGGTAGTTCCATATCCTCTCTACATTGGTCTTCGACTGTCTTGAGGTTAGAGATCTTTTGCTTTGGGGGACATTCGAGCACACTGTTCTATCTTGATTCTCTTTCGCATGTTTTTTTCTTTTTATAGATTATATATGGAAGATCTAATATAATGCAGTTTCTGCCCTCAATATATTTCATTTTGATTATTTATTTTTTTACTTCTTATTTTATCTATTTCCTTGTTTTTTTTTCTCTTTGTGCTATTTTATCTATTTTATAGCCCATGGGCTTATAACATCCTGCTTTCCAAAATAGGATTGTAGCTCAGATTTTCTAGGTAATAATAATAATAATAATAATAATAATAATAATAATAATAATAATAATAATAATAATAACTTGTCCTTGGATTTGGGGTCTTTGTTCCATCTGCTTGCAAAATAAGACCATTTCAAAAGGAAACTAATGACTTTTGGTATTCTCCCTTATCAATTCAGGTTCCAAGAAATTGATCCATAACGATTAGACTATTTTTATTTTCTACGCTTTAGATTTCAATCATTTTGTGATGATACTTGGGATCAAACGCTAGCCCCTTCTATTGAATGGCCAGGTCGTTTCCAACCATGCCGCGAGAAGCCATGAAAGAAGTAGGAACATAAGTGCTAATCTGCAGTCCAGGATTTACCTGGCGAGATATCAGTCACTTACCAGCATATATATATATATATATATATATATATATATATATATATATATATATATATATATATATATATATATATATATATATATATATATACACACATATATATATATATATATATATATATATATATATATATATATATATATATATATATATATATATATATATATATATATATATACATATATTTATGTATATATATGTGTGTGTGTGTTTAGACATATATATATATATATATATATATATATATATATATATATATATATATATATATATATATATATATATATATATATATATATATATATATATATATATATATATATGTGTATGTGTGTGTGTATATATCTACTTATACATATATATATATATATATATATATATATATATATATATATATATATATATATATATATATATATATATATATATATATATATATATATATATATATATATATATGTGTGTGTGTATATCTACTTATACATACATACATATATATATATATATATATATATATATATATATATATATATATATATATATATATATATATATATATATATATATATATATATATATATATATATATATATATATATATATATATATATATATATATATATATATATATATATATATATATATATATATATATATATATATATATTTGGGCGAGATGGCCATGTCGTCCTGATGGAAGTTCCTATAGGGTAGCTTCCTAGGGTATATTACAACTACGGCGATATTCCCAGAGAATTTACCTTAAGGTACCAGAATTCTAACTCCTGGAGCGAGTATCCCTCGTGAAAGGGATATCGCGACATATCAGAGGACGTATTCTTGACACACCACATGGCAATCTACATCCTGGACAGAGATTTCGTCACGTAGAAGGTGATTGGCGAGATACGAATTCGGGAAAGAAAAAGGGGAGCCGCTCCTAAGGCTTCCCTATCCTCCGATCGTATGCGTGCCTGGCGCCAATCCTGGCGCCATCTGCATTCCTTTTTGCGTAGATTAACAACTCGGTGTTTTTTCCTGTGTTTCTCGCAAATCTTGGATTTATTCTACTTTTTCATGGCTTCTACGTCTTCGTTGGCCTCTGATAAGTTGAGTATAATGTCTTTTTTGGGCTCAAGCCATGTCGTCCTGATGGAAGTTCCTTAAAGGCAGCTTCCTAGGGTATATTACAACTACGGCGATATTCCCAGAGAATTTACCTTCAGGTACCCAGAATTCTAACTCCTGGAGCTAGTATCCCTAAAAAAGACCTTAGGGATATCGTAAATATCAGTGGACGTATTCTTGACACGCCTCATAGCAATCTATACCCCGAATAGAGTTAACACTTCGTAGGGGTCAAATGGCAAGAAAACGAAAACGATAAGAAAGGGGGAGCCGTTCGTAAGGCATCTCTCCTCCCCGTTTCGAAAGAGTGCCCTGCGCCGCTTGCGGCGCCATCTGTATTCCTTTTTGCGTAGCTCTACGACTCGGTGTTTTGTTACCTGTTTTCTACCAAATCTTGGAATTTCTCGTGTTATAATGCTTTTTCCAACTTCTTCTGCCTCGGATAAGTTGAGTACTATTTCTTTTATGTATAAATGTAGGCTCTTGGTTAAAATTAAAGTAATTAAAAGAGTTATCTTTGATACAAGAGCTGTTGCCTGCTGGAGGCATCATGGATGCTGTCGCTCGCTAGAATAGGATTTATTTGTTAGCAAGAGCGACGTTCCCAGCCCCTTTGCGCTTAAATATTAGCTAATTAGCTTATTTAGGAATTCTGTTATGATGCGTTAGTAGTGTGCCTGGCGAAGTTTTGCCTAGGCTGCCAACACTAGTCTTCGTAGGCTAGCGGTTGGCCTATGTACTTCCTGCATGATAATTAGTCTTCCAAGTGTGATTTTATTGTTTTAAGCGTTAGGCAACGTTATACATATAAGCCCTTTTCGAGTACCTTCCAAGATAGTATTGGTGTGAGTTTCGGTGAATTAGGTAATCGATTCTCTTAGTGCCTAGGCTTGGTTGTCTTAGGTCATTATAATATTATTTTTGGGCTCAAGCCATGGCGTCCTGATGGAAGGTTCCTTTTTGGTAGCTTCCTTGGGTATAAGACTACTAAGATATTCCCAGAGAATTTAACCACAGGTTATCACAGAATTCTAACTTCTGGAGCGAGTATCTCAAAGGTTTCCCTTTAAGACATCGTATATCAACAGGGGACGCATGTCTGAACGCGCCACATAGCTATCTTCACCCCGAACAGAGTTAATGCTTCGGTGTGTAAGGGCTGAGAATAGCTGGGAGCCGCTCCACAGCCAATCTCACTCGTGGCTACTACTGATACTCGAGACGTAAACAAACGGACGCCATTGCTCAAATGACGTCACGCCCGTCTCCATCCTTTGTTTAGTAGCTGCCCTACTTAGACGGATTTTCCCTGTGTTAACTTTATCGTTTTGCATCTTCGTTATGTCGTTACCTTCAGCCTCGCCTTCTTCTGGAAAGTTGAGTACAAGGTTCCAGTATTGTTTAATTAAGCTCTGGCCGTAAAGTAAATATTACTTTCCGAGATAATTGCTGTTTTGTGGCAGAGCTGTGCCTCTACCGGACCCGCCATTTTATGGCGTCGTTGTTGTTATGCATGCCTTATTTAGTTAGCCACAACAACGTTTTCCGGCCTTATTTACTAATCGATTACATTAGTTTATTTAGTCTTCATAGCTAGGAACTTTTATATCGTGTTTAGACGCTTTTTATCGGTCATCGATTGACCTCATACCAGTCGGCTACTATAGCCCCCAGGCCAGGAGCCTACATACAAGTGTTCATGCATGATTTATTAGTGATCCTAGGCTAAGTTATGAAGATAGTGGCATTATTTTACAATACTTTTGACAGTGATGCAAATGTTTTCGCCTTCAGGGACCATATAGGGGATAGGCTAGTCAGTGACTCTTTCTAGCCTAACCTACTGGTAGGACCCCTATATGCTTCCTTCATCCCCTGCCTTGGCATTCCCTCTAATTAGCCTTGATTCCTTTTCTGAGTAAAGGGATCAATTGTCTAATAGAGTATATATCGCCTCTCTGTCCTCCCTAAAGGAATGAACCTCCCTTAGGGTTGCGTCCGAGAGTGAGGTTAGGCTAGCCCTACCTCTATGGCTAGGATCGTCTATGACTTTCCTGCGATAGCGATATGTCTTCTTCCTTTCCTAGTTCAGGACTTTTAACCCTGCTCTAGGTTGGGTTAGGAAGGTTTCTCTGTTCCATGCTGAAACTGTACTCATGCACCGTTTTAGCCGATCTGCCTGATCTTAGGTTAGGGAGTGTCCTCCCTTTCCCTAGTGGCCGCTCTGGTACAGAAACCCTTCCTTGGAAGACTTCTCTCTTCTCCCTCCCCACCTATCTCTTGTATAGCCTAGCCTATGCTTAGGTTAGTCTATACCCATCTGTCCCCTGTCCTACAACTCCTCCCTAGGCTGGAATAGTAGGGCTACCCGAGCTTCCATGTGCAGTCCGCTCTGGTACATATACCTTCATAGTGTCCTATGGGGTTAGTTGCTAGAATAGTTCTGCATATGGGAGTCTCCCCCCCCCCTTTGGGTGTCCCCTAGCCCTCCCTTGGGCTACCTTGCTCCCGGTCCTCAGTGACCCCTGCTCCTGGATGTTAGAGCCTGCCTCTATCATGGGTACACCCTCTCAGGGGAGGGGGGGATGTCCGGAGTCCATGACGGTACCTCCTGCATTCCTTCCCTCCCCCCCTGTCTCTCTCCCTATCCGGGTGCCGGTCTCTTGCCGCCTCTATTGTCGGCAATACCTGCCTCCTACCTTGGTGACTCTCCCTAACCTTGCCGCCAGCCCCCCGTGTACCGAGGGACTGCCGGCTGCCGCCGGCTACTACCGGCGGCTCTCCTCCTCCTAGCTTGTCGTCCGCTCGCCGGTCGGCCGCCGGAGTGCCGGCATCTACTGCCGGCAACCCGGTACAGCTTTAACCATCCTTATCCCAGTCACCAATCCGGCATCCTCCGACTGCCGGAGCCGCCGCTCCCTGCCGGCGTGCCGCCGTTGTGCCGGCGGCCGCCAACCTGGTTTATGACTGACTTTAAACATTGTCTGTCCTAATGCCAGAATCTCTGCTGGAGCGAACTCCGGCATGCCGGCGGCTTGCCGGATACCCCCGGAGGCGTCAAGAACACTTGCACCCCCTTCTTATAGCTATCATATGACAATGATAGCCCTATATCGCAAACAGATAGACTGTTTCTACTATTAAGATCAGTACCTTGGTACTGTTCTGTTAGTGATCATGCTGTCTCTTTGCATTCTTCTAATTCCAGCATGCTGCGTGCATCTTTGCACGGCTGGTTGCCAGAAGCAGTTACCTTAAAAAGAGGCCTTCTAGCCCCTAGCTTGGGACCGAATGATCTCGGTCCCAATCTTCCCCTTGGGTTTTTTCCACGGAATTCCAATATACTATGGAACTCTAAGGAATTATATCCGGTGCCTTCGGTCACTCGGATTATCCAGGGACCAAGCTTATGGTAACCAGCCGGGCGGGATGCATGGAGTATGTTCTCCTATTTCAATCTCTATGCATCACACCCTTCATTAAGTTAAAATTAATAATTAATATTAACTTAGTTTAAGAGCCATTCTTATGACTCCCCCATACTCATTTTCTCTTTCTTCCACAGGAGGAGCAGATGAAGTGTGATTTCGCCTTCTGTGCTGTGAAACGCCCGCAGTTTTACGGGCATACGGCTTGCAGGACTCACGCCCCTTGTGCAGACAAGAAAGGGGATTTGAAGTTTTGGAATCCACTGAACTGTACGGTGTGTCAGGCTCACCTAGTTGAAGCCTTCCATAACCCTCCCTCAGCGGAGATCAGAGACATTTCTCGTGAAAAGCTGCGCAAGTGGGTGCGTGGCTTCCAGAAAAATGCTACCGGACCTTACCTGGCCACCGAAGAACTGAGGTCACTTTTGTTCCCTAAGGCCTCCCCTGATTCAGTGGTACCCAAAGACGTGATCCCCACTGTCCAAATTACGGTGGAACCTGATGTAGTCATGGCTCAGTCCATGCACGAGTGCCGTTTGGATTCCGAAGATGACGAACAGATTTCGGATGTCTCGGAAGACACGGAGAAAACGCTTATGGCTCAAGGAGCCGAAGATGACGAAGACAAGGTGGAATACGCCGAGTCGGAGCAAGAGGTCGCTCCTCCATCCATCCCCCCTCCTACTCCTACACCGACGGAAGTGTCTATTCCGTCTACCTCCTCGACCCCGGATCCTTCTTCTTCCACTCAAGAATTGATCCGACTGATTAGAGCCGTCATGGACGACAGGCTGAAGGAGAACCAGGAGTCCATCAGGTCTATGATAGGATCCAGAGAACCGAAGAGGATTTCGGTCAAGGATCTCCCCGCTTGCTCACATGCCAACCCGTGGAGGTATGATGAGCATATGGTTATCGCGACCGGCAGGATCTTTGTCAGTGATAAGATCGGCATGGTCCCTTTGGAAGACGTGGAGTTCTTCCCAAACTTTGAGGCCTACCCGGACTGTTACGTCCGGCTTCGTTCCGAACCTGCCTCGAAGGAAGAGACCGAACCTAAGGAAGAGATAGTGTTCGATCTCGCAAAGGCCCAGGCTATGCTAGCCGCCGCATTCAAGAGTAGAGGCTTTACCTGCTCTAAGCTTCCGGCCCTGAGCAAGAAGCACCCTACTTATGTTGCACCTGAAACTGCGGTTCTTCCATTCTTGGAAAAGGCCTTAGCTGCATGCCTTAAAGCTGCGGATGAAGGGAAACCCTGCCCTGCATTGGAGGAGTGCAGACCCTTCTCCATAGTGACCCCCCCTGACGCTCGACACTGGAAAGATGTCCAACATACTTTCGTCGTGGGAAGGCTCGATCCTGACGTCGCCGGACGTCAGTTTAATGAAGACCTCCCTAAGCTCAACGATCACCTCCTTCGTCGGGAACAAGATACGAAGGAGAGGCTTGCAGCATCCCTATCTCATCAAGTCCAACTCGAAGTTATGGCCTGTGACACCAGAGTACCAGACCACTACATGGTACTCTCCAAATCCCACTTATTGACTGTAATGAAGGACTTGTACCACTTCATAAAGGCTCGAAGAGCCTGTCGTGAATTCGTGTTTGCTGGTGCCACCGTGAAACACGAACCCCGTAAGCTGATTTCCTCCAACATCTGGGGAAAACACCTCTTTCCTTCTGACCTTGTGAAGGAAATCACTGACAGAGCCGCCACGGAGAATAGGAACCATCTCCACAAGTGGGGCATGTCCAGAAAAAGGAAACCCTCTCAGGACGACGGACCTCAACCTAAGAGGAAATCCCAAAAGCCAAAACCCCAGCAACGTCAGCAAAGACGTCAGTTTCCGGGACCCGCTACCTCCCAAGTGGTTGCCCAACCACAACAGACCTTTCAATTGGTCCCCCAACCAGTGTTGTCACAGTCACCGGTCTTCACCCCTGCCTTTGAGCAACAGTCAACTACCTTTCGTGCCAAAGGTAGAGGCTCATTCAGGGGTGCAAGCAAAGACGCCTCTCGCCGTCCCTCCAGAGGTAGAGGAGGAAAGGGAGCTAGCGGCCGAGGAAGCAAGCCCTAGGGACACCAGAAGCAATGAAGTGCTTCCGGTGGGAGGAAGACTCCGCCAATTCCAGGATCGTTGGACCTTCGATCCCTGGGCGCACAGCATCGTCAAGAAGGGTCTAGGCTGGAGTTGGACTCAACCACCCCCAATCTTCCAGCAATTCTTCCAACAATCAACCCCCCTTCTGGAAGAATATGTTCTAGACCTCTTGAACAAGAAGGTGATAAGGAAGGTAAAGTCCACCAGGTTCCAAGGGAGACTGTTTTGTGTCCCCAAGAAGGACTCAGACAAACTCAGAGTCATTCTGGACTTATCCCCCCTCAACAAGTTCATAGCGAACGACAAATTCAAGATGCTGACGCTTCAACAAATAAGGACCCTTCTGCCTCGAGGTTCCTACACGGTCTCCATAGACCTGGCGGATGCCTACTGGCATGTTCCAATGAACCATCACGCTTCCTCCTACCTAGGATTTCGACTCCAAAGGAAAAGCTACGCCTTCCGGGCCATGCCCTTCGGCCTCAACGTGGCCCCTCGCATCTTCACAAAACTGGCGGATGCCATAGTACAACAACTCCGCCTAAGAAACGTCCAGGTGATGGCCTACCTCGACGACTGGCTAGTCTGGGCTCCATCGCCCGAAGATTGTGCAAAATCTTGCAACGAAGTTACCCAGTACCTAGAACACCTGGGATTCAAGATCAACGAGAAAAAATCTCGCCTCTCTCCAGCTCAGAAGTTTCAGTGGTTGGGAATCCACTGGAACCTTCAGTCACACCGCCTTTCCATCCCCCAGAAGAAAAGGAAGGAAATAGCAGGGTCTGTCAAGCGACTACTGAAATCCAAACGCATTTCAAGACGACAGCAGGAACGAGTTCTAGGCTCTCTACAGTTCGCCTCAGTGACAAACCCAGTGCTTCGCGCACAGCTAAAGGATGCCGCGGGAGTCTGGAGACGTTCGGCATCCATCGCTCGAAGAGACCTCAAGAGACGGCTTCCTAACAGACTGCGACGTCTCCTAAAGCCGTGGTCGGAAGAAAAGGCCCTGAAAAGGTCCATTCCTCTCCAACACCCTCCTCCATCACTCAACATCCACACGGACGCCTCACTGGAAGGTTGGGGAGGTCACTCCCACCAGAAACAGGCTCAAGGCACCTGGTCTCCCCTGTTCAAGACGTTCCACATAAACATCTTGGAGGCCATGGCGGTCCTTCTAACACTGAAGAAGTTATCCCCGCCGCCCTCGATCCACATCCGTCTAACCCTAGACAACTCGGTGGTAGTTCGTTGTCTCAATCGCCAAGGCTCAAGATCGCCCCAGATAAATCAGGTGCTTCTCCCAATCTTCCGTCTGGCAGAGAAGAAGAAGTGGCACCTGTCTGCAGTTCACCTACAAGGATTCCGCAACGTGACAGCGGATGCTCTATCTCGGACAAACCCGATAGAGTCGGAATGGTCTCTAGACGCAAGATCGTTCTCCTTCATCTCTCACCAAGTCCCAGAACTTCAGATAGATCTCTTTGCAACGAGCGACAACAATCAACTTCCTCTGTATGTAGCCCCGTACGAGGACCCCAAAGCAGAAGCAGTGGATGCCATGTCACTGGACTGGAACAGATGGTCCAAGATCTACCTGTTCCCCCCCACCAACCTTCTGTTGAAAGTCCTCTCCAAACTGAGAACCTTCAAAGGGACAGCGGCCCTAGTGGCTCCCAAGTGGCCCCGGAGCAACTGGTACCCCCTGGTCCTGGAGCTGCAGCCTAAGCTGATCCCTCTCCCGGGCCCAGTTCTCTCTCAACAAGTACAGAAGTCGACTGTCTTCGCTTCATCATCGAAAATCAAGGACCTTCATCTCATGATTTTCTCTTCCTAGCCGCAAAGAAGAGGTTTGGGATCTCGAAGAAAAGTCTGGACTTCCTAGAGGAATGCAAGACCGAATCCACGAGACGGCAATATGAATCATCCTGGAGGAAATGGGTCTCCTTTGTCAAGACAAAAAATCCTAAAGAAATCACGATTGATTTCTGCATGTCCTTCTTTATTCACCTTCATGGACAGGGATTAGCAGCCAATACGATATCAACCTGCAAATCAGCCTTGACTAGACCAATTCTATATGCTTTCCAAATTGATCTGTCCAACGACATCTTCAACAAACTACCGAAAGCATGTGCTCGCATACGCCCAGCACCCCCACCGAAACCGATCTCCTGGTCACTAGACAAGGTACTCCATTTCGCCTCCAACTTGGACAATGATTCATGCCCTCTCAAGGATCTGACTCAGAAAGTTATATTTTTATTTGCTCTCGCTTCGGGAGCTCGAGTCAGCGAAATAGTGGAATTATCAAGAGAAGAAGGACACATCCTGTTTACCGATACAGGAGAAGTTACCCTCTCCCCTGATCCGACGTTTCTCGCCAAAAATGAATTACCCACCAAAAGATGGGGCCCTTGGAGAATATGCCCCCTGAAGGAGGATGCCTCTCTATGTCCAGTAGAGAGCCTCAAGGTCTATCTTCGCAGAACTTCAAACTTTGGTGGAGGCCAACTCTTCAAAGGAGAAACATCGGGCAGCGACCTGTCACTGAAACAATTAAGAGCGAAAATCACCTACTTCATTCGCAGAGCGGATCCGAACAGTACACCCGCTGGTCATGATCCTAGAAAAGTGGCATCATCTCTGAATTTCTTTCAGAGCATGGACTTTGAAAGCCTTAAAAACTTCACGGGCTGGAAGTCCTCGCGAGTTTTCTTTAAACATTATTCGAAACAAGTGCACGAAGTCAAACATTTTGTGGTAGCCGCAGGTAGTGTTATGAAACCTGCACCTAACTCTGCGTAGAACAGTGAGTTACTTGGGACTCTAACTCTTCGGGTGCCAATGTTGACCCTCGAGCGATTCATAGTGATATCGAAAAACACTTAGTGCTTTTATAACTGTTCTTATCCCAGGTGAAATGTCATAGTGTCACACAAGTGCCGCATGCCCTGAGCATGATGTGTTTTTAATCAAAGACTTGCGTTCCTCGAGAACGAGTACCTACTAATAATCTTGAAATTCCTTTTCAGATTCAAGAGCAAGCCTTTATTTCTATGTACATTATAATTACTGTAAATGAACTTTACTTATTGCTGTAAATTAATCAATTTCTGCATTTGTGAAATAAAATTTCTATTTTATTACTTGTGCGTCTCAATCAGCTCCTACTTACTATGAAATACATATCTGTCATAGTTTTATTTATTCCCCCTGTCCTTATGGTTATGAAGAAATTAAGATGCTTAATCTTAAATTATATTCACTCTGATTAAGTAAGGTTCCTACACGAATACTTACTTTTGATACCCGAGAGATGAACTCAATACACAGTGCCCAACCACCACTGGTCTAATCAGAATGTTCCTATACAAATACCAAACATTCAGCTTCATCTCTAAGTTCTTCAAGTTCTTCTATCAGGATGAATAGCCCTTCAATACCACTTTGACGTCGGCATAGCCCATGGGAACTTCACTGCCAAGGGGGGCAGGATACTTCTTCCCTATGGTTCTTTATCAAAGATTACTATGCTGTTTTGTCAATGCCTTGGCACTTAATACTAGGGGAAAATCTACCACGATACATTGATTCTCTGGTACTCTTCCATCAGGACGCCATGGCTTGAGCCCAAAAAACGGATTTTGAGCGAAGCGAAAAATCTATTTTTGGGTGAGATAGCCATGGCGTCCTGATGGACCCTCCCTACTACTTCGTCCAGTTTTGTTCCCACCCTGTGCTACTGTATCATGGTGATGGGCAGCAACTGGCTTCAGGATGAAGACGGGCGTGACGTCATTTGAGCAATGGCGTCCGTTTGTTTACGTCTCGAGTATCAGTAGTAGCCACGAGTGAGATTGGCTGTGGAGCGGGTCCCAGCTATTCTCAGCCCTTACACACCGAAGCATTAACTCTGTTCGGGGTGAAGATAGCTATGTGGCGCGTTCAGACATGCGTCCCCTGTTGATATACGATGTCTTAAAGGGAAACCTTTGAGATACTCGCTCCAGAAGTTAGAATTCTGTGATAACCTGTGGTTAAATTCTCTTGGAATATCTTAGTAGTCTTATACCCAAGGAAGCTACCAAAAAGGAACCTTCCATCAGGACGCCATGGCTATCTCACCCAAAAATAGATTTTTCGCTTCGCTCAAAATCCGTTCTGTTTCCCCGTTTGCTCCCTTCTCTTCGGGGAAGGGGCAAACCCTTTCCCTCTGTTTAAGCCCTAGGCTTAACTCTAGTGGTTTGTTTGAATTAATTTTCAAATATATCTATGCTGGAGTAGTACTGTACCTTCCCGTTCCATCTGAATTGGTTCAGAGGGGGACAGTACAACAGTGTTTACTCTGAGTCCGGGTTGGTCTGGCATGGGGCAGAGTCTCCCTTGCTGACTGACACGGGCATACGGGGTTTATCCCCCTTGGTCCACCTTGTTGGGTTCCAGTAGTGTTCCCTTCGCTCGGTGACCCCTCAGACTTGTCCTCTTGCCGTTCCGGATTCGGGATATGTTCTCTTTTCTGGAATAGCAATTCCTTCCTTGCCATGGTTTTAGGGAGGCAGCCAGTAGTGCCGGCCTCCCCCTCGGGTCTTTCTCTGGCGGAGATGAGCTGTCTTAATGGGGAATGACCCTTAACCAAGGCAAGGTTGGATAGGACCCTCTGTCCTTCCCTTCTATTTTCCGTTCCTTTGTGTCAGTCGTCCGCATCCGTACCTAGCCTAGGTTAGGATGAGGAACTGACGTGGTCTCCTGTCGGCCGGCAGAGTGTGCCGACCGGCAGAGACCCTTCCTTCGAGTGCTGCCCGGTCCTTTCTTGGTCCCTCCATCGCTGCCGTCTGTAGATTCAGTAAGCAGCGGTTAGGAAGCCTGACTTAGTGTCTTCCCTTCCTTTCGGCACTCTTTCGGGTGCCGGGCACAGAGACTCATAGCCTCTTAGCCCGGCATTCATTCTGTTGTCTTCGTATGTGTTGTCCTTGCCGTCTGCCGGCCTGTAGGGAGGGGTGTTCTCCAGTTCTCTTGCTGTCGGTCGGCGATGGTTATATACCTTTGCCGGCCGGTCTCTTGCTCATCTGCCGGCCACTACAGTGGGGCCGGCAGCCGAGCGCTGCCTGGTGTGGAGGCAAGCCGGCAAGGTTTGCTTACTGCTGCCGGCCGGCCTGCTACACTGCCCGGTTAGCCGGCCACTAAGAATGATGGCCGGCAATGCAATGCAAACCGGGTGGCTGCGGACCGGCAATCACTGCCGGCCGGTTCAGGCATGGGATCTGGAGTTCTCCCCAATAAGGGTGATCTGTTGTTGTGTACTTGAGATCTACCTTTCGAAAATCGGGGGGGGGGGGGGGGTGCTGACCGGCAATGGCCGGCCGGCACACCACCCTCAGGTACTGTATCAGTCCTTTCTTTGGTGGTGTATTCAACCAAGGGAGTCCATGATATAGTAGGTTACAACACTGTCTTTTCTATCTTACTTGTGTTACTTGTGCATTCACTTGGTGTCGCCTTACAAGGATAAAAGAGAATTCTTTTCATTCCTGGCCGGAATGGTAAAAATTTTACCTTAGGTGTGAGCTACACCTAATTCCCTTTGGAAATATGCTCTCTGGTTATTCTAGTAAAGACTAACTATGTGACTTTGGCTGGTGGGCTTCCACAGGTGTTTGTGTGGGTTTCACAAGTAGGTGTCTTTCCCTTATTCTTGGTGAATACTCATTTGTTACATGTGAATTGAATTTCACTTGATATTCATGGAAATCTTTCTTCTTTTACAGGAGGAGCATCCGAAGTGTGATAGTGTCTTCTGCAATGTCCGTAGTAAGAACTTTTGCGGACATGTCTCGTGTAGGAGGCACGCTGCCTGCGCAGCCTCCAATGATGACCATCGTTACTGGGATCCGTAGGTATGTGCTGTATGTACTAACCTGCTATCAGAGGCTTTTGAATCCCCTAGGTCGGCGGAGTCAAGAGATGCAGCGAGGGAGAAGCTTCGCTTATGGGTAAGGGGTTTTCAGAAAAACACCACTGGACCTTATCTTCCTAATGAGAAGATGAGGGCATATCTTTTTCCCAAGGCTTCCGCTGATGCTGTTGTTCCCCAGCCTCGACCGGAGATCCCTCTCGTCCAGATCCCAGTGGAGGAGGATGTCGCTGATGCTATGCAGGACATCCACTTGGACGACAAGATGTCTGACTTGTCCGATCGTGCGGAACAGGATCTCCTCGCAGAAGGCGAGGAGGAGGATCGAGATCCTATTGCCGTGGAGGAAGAGGTTCCCGTATCTTCAGACGTGCCGGTTCAGGTCCCTGAACCTATCCCCTCTACCTCGTCCGCTCTTCCAGCAGAGCTAGGACAGGCTCTCTCTTCCATCGTTGGTATGATCCAACAGATGCAGAGGGAGAATAATCAGAAGGCCGCTACTTTGGAGCTCCAGATGCAGAAGATCACAGCATCACGTGGACCTCCAAAGAAGCTCAACGTGAAGGACCTTCCTCTGTGCTCGGATGCCAACCCGTGGAGATATGCCGAGCACATGCCGATGACGATTGGGAAGATCGTCATGTCGGATTGATTGATTGATTGAAAGTTTTCTGGCATCCTGACATCTAAGGTCATTGACGCCAATCGTCATGTCGGAGAAACTGGGATCAATTCCCCTTGAGGAGGTGGAATTCTGGCCCAGTAGAGGGGCCTACCCGGACTGTTATGTCCGTTTGAAGAAGGAGCCGGCCTCGAAGGAGGAGACGGAACCAAAGGAGGTGATTATCCTGGATCACTCCAAGGCTCAAGCCACTTTATCAGCTGCATTGAAGGAGAGGGGGTTCTCAAACTCTAAAGTTGCCGCTTTGAGTAAGAAGCACCCCTCCTTCGTATCCTCCCCGGCTAGGGCCTTCCCCTTTATGCAAAAGGGGTTCGCGGCCGTCTTGAAGGCGGTTGAAGCTGGCAAGCCATGTCCATCTCTTGAGGAATGCAAACCTCTTTCGTTGGCATTGTCGCTGGACAATAAGGACTGGAAGGAGGTGCACCTCACTTTCTCGGTTGGGAAGTTGGACGCCGACATTGCTGGTCAGCAGTTCGGCGAAAACCTTCCCAAGTTGTCGGAATTCCTCCTACGGAGGGAATTGGACACTAAGGAGCGCCTGGCAGCCTCGATGTCTCTCCAGACCAACATGGAGACGATGGCTAGCGACCCCAAGATGCCGGAGATGTTCATGGTAATGGCCAAGATCCATCTGGCCACGGTGACTAAGGACCTTTATTGCTTTGTTAAAGCAAGGAGGGCCTGTAGGGAGTTTGTGTTCGCCTCGGCCACAGTGAGGCATGAACCCAAGAGGCTCATTTGATCCAGCATCTGGGGTAAAGATCTCTTTCCCAACGACGTGGTCAAAGAGGTCGTGGACAAGGCAGCCACTGAGAACCGCAATCTTCTCCCGAAGTGGGGCCTGTCCCTTAAAAGGAAGTCTTCTCCGGATGAGGGCCCTCAGCCGAAAGGAAAGGCGAAGAAATCAAGGTTTTCCTCCTGTCCAGCCAAGCCTTTCAAACCACAAAGACAGCAGCAGCAGCAGCCAGCTTTGCCTCCGGTACCACAACTGGTAGCCCAGACCCCGACCACCTTCCAATGGGTACCCCAAGCCATGTCATCAGCTTCCCCAGCATTCAATCCCGTGTTCGAGGGACAATCAACCACGTTTCGTGTAAGACCCAGAGGGGCAGCCAGAGGTTCGGCAAGACGCCCCTCTAGGGGACGAGGATTCAGAGGTGGTCGCGGCCAGGGAGGCAAGACTGCAGGACAGTCACAGTGAAGTGTCGCCGGTAGGTGGGAGACTTCAGTATTTCCGGGATCGCTGGACCTTCGATCCCTGGGCCCACAGCCTTCTCAAAAATGGACTGGGTTGGAGTTGGTACAGTACTCCGCCCCAGTGCCCTCAATTTTTCCAACACTCCACCCCCGTTTTGGAGGAGTACATCCAAGATCTGTTGGAGAAAAAGGTGATCCGGAGGGTAAAGTCCATCAAGTTTCAAGGGAGGCTGTTTTGTGTTCCCAAGAAAGACTCGGGGAAACCCAGAGTCATTCTTGACTTGTCACCTCTCAACAAGTTCATAGTGAACCACAAGTTCAAGATGTTAACGTTACAACACATAAGGGCCTTACTGCCCAAGAGGGCATATACCGTCTCCATCGATTTGTCAGACGCATATTGGCACGTTCCAATAAGTCGCCGTCTCTCCCCCTACCTAGGATTCAAGCTACAACAAAAACTTTATGCTTTCAGAAAGATGCCCTTCGGGCTAAACATAGCCCCAAGGATCTTTACGAAGCTTGCGAGCGCAGCGCTCAAACAGTTACGCCTAAAAGGGTTCCAAGTAGTAGCCTACCTGGACGATTGGTTGGTGTGGGCAGCATCCAGAGCAGAATGCCTGCAAGCTTCCCTACAAGTGATTCAGTTCCTGGAATATCTAGGTTTCATGATCAACAGAAAGAAGTCTCGTCTTTCTCCAGCTCAGAGGTTCCAGTGGTTGGGAATTCACTGGGATCTAGTGTCACACCGTTTTTCCATTCCGATGTCAAAGAGGAAGGAAATAGCGGGGTCTGTCAGGAGACTTCTAGGTTCCGAGAGGATATCAAGACGCGAACAGGAGAGGGTTTTGGGCTCTCTTCAGTTTGCATCAGTAACAGACCCAGTGCTAAGAGCACAGCTAAAAGATGCAGCGGGAGTATGGAGAACCTTTGCATCGAAAGAGCGAAGGGACTTGAAGAGACCGGTCCCACTTCGACTACGTTCTCTTCTCAGACCGTGGTCTCAAGCCAGTCGTCTAAAGAGGTCTCTACCTCTTCAGCCATCCCCCCCGTCAGTGACAATCCACACAGACGCCTCAAAGGTAGGGTGGGGTGGTCACTCCCATCGGAAAAAAGTGCAAGGGACCTGGTCCAAGCTATTTGGGACTTTTCACATAAACTTTCTAGAAGCTATGGCAGTGCTTCTTACCCTGAAGAAAGTATCCCCACATCACTCGATCCATGTAAGGTTGGTACTGGACAGCGAGGTGGTAGTGAAATGTCTGAATCGGCGGGGATCGAGATCCCCACCTCTCAACCAGGTAATGTTAGCCATATTCCGACTGGCGGAGAAGAAGAAGTGGCACCTGTCAGCAGTTCACCTTCAAGGAGTCCGGAATGTGACCGCGGACGCTCTATCCAGGGTTGCTCCGATAGAGTCAGAATGGTCCCTAGACGCAGGATCATTCTCCTTCATCTTGAGACAAGTCCCAGAACTGCAGATAGACCTCTTCGCGACGAAGGACAACAAGAAGCTGCCGAAATATGTGTCCCCATACGTGGACCCCTTGGCGGAAGCAGTAGATGCGATGTCCCTCGATTGGAACAGATGGTCCAGGATCTACCTGTTTCCCCCTCACAATCTGATGTTGAGGGTCCTCAACAAACTGAGATCCTTCAAGGGAGTAGCAGCAATAGTGGCCCACAAGTGGCCGAACAGTGTATGGTTCCCTCTAGCTCTGGAACTACGACTGAAGTTTCTATCACTCCCGGACCCAGTTCTGTCCCAGCAAGTCCAGAAGTCGACTGTCTACGCTTCATTACAGAAAACCCGAACCCTGCAGCTCATGATTTTCTCTCCCTAGCGGTGAAGAAACGGTTTGGAATCTCAAAAGATAGCATCGACTTCCTGGAAGAATACAAGTGTAAGTCTACTAGGAGGCAGTACGAATCTGCATGGAAGAAATGGGTAGCCTTTGTCAAAGACAAGAACCCACAAGAGATCTCTACAGAGTTCTGCCTATCCTTCTTCATTCACCTCCACGGACAGGGGCTGGCGGCTAACACAATTTCTACATGTAAGTCAGCTCTGACAAGACCCATTCTATATGCCTTCCAGGTAGACCTCGCTAACGAGATGTTTAATAAGATCCCGAAGGCCTGTGCTAGGCTTAGACCATCAGCTCCTCCAAAGCCTATTTCGTGGTCGTTAGACAAAGTCCTTCATTTTGCCTCATTACTGGATAATGAGGAATGTGCATTGAAGGACCTGACTCAAAAAGTGATCTTCCTTTTTGCCCTTGCTTCTGGGGCCAGAGTTAGTGAGATTGTGGCCCTCTCGAGAGAGGAGGGCCGAGTTCAGTTCCTGGATGGGGGAGAACTGAACCTGTTTCCGGACCCTACGTTTCTCGCTAAGAACGAGTTGCCCACCAACAGGTGGGGTCCCTGGAGAATCTGCCCTCTGAAAGAAGATGCATCTCTATGTCCCGTAGAATGCCTAAAGGTCTATCTTCGTAGAACTTCAGACTTCCATGGGGGCCAACTATTCAGAGGAGAAACATCGGGCTCAAATTTATCTTTAAATCAGCTTAGGGCGAAAATTACATATTTTATTCGCAGAGCGGATCCTGACAGTTCACCCGCAGGTCATGATCCGAGGAAAGTTGCTTCATCCTTAAACTTCTTTAACTTCATGGATTTTGAACACCTTCGTTCATACACTGGCTGGAAGTCTTCCAGGGTATTCTTTCGCCACTATGCTAAGCAAGTGGAGCAGCTAAAGAGGTCTGTGGTAGCAGTTGGTTGCGTCGTTAACCCTGCTGTTTAACTCTGCGAGGAACAGTGGAATCATTTGGGACTTTGATTCTCGGGTGAGTGGTTAGTTATATGCCTTGATATAACTAGTAGTGAAGGCTCTGAGAGCCCACAGTGACTGTTCCAGCGTTATGGTGATGGTAGCACAAGTACAGACAGGTGTGCCAAGCGTTTGCTAACGCTATTGTCAGCAAAGTAGTAACATGGACGTTAACTTTGATACCTGGGTATGTGGCAAGTGACATATTTGTTTTCTTTCAGATAACCATCCATCCATGCACTACGGTACTTGTGTAAATTGTTGGTCATCCACCTTTCATATGTACATATTTATGGTGACCATGTCTATTTATTGTTACTCAATAAACTTGTTCTCGGGAACCTTGCGTCTCCTTCACCTATATTGATTTCATGTTATTTGTTGAGCATTTAGCCTATGTATATTAATCGGGGATATCTATAATAGCCTATTCCTTAATGCAAAGCCTTGTTGTACTGGATTATACTTTCCTTAGCATAAAGGACTCCACCCCTCTCTGAGGACGGTGGTGGCAGCAAGTTTAATCCTACGCAGATATAACCTTTTTGTCTAATTTTACTTCGACCAGGGTGCTGGTCGGGATTTTTCCCTTGGATGCTGTAGTCCCGTAAGACTAGGCTTTACTTCATATAGAGTGAGACCACTATATTGTACTGGCTGGCGAGTGATTCATATATAGGTATATGTACTCTTCGATCGTTTCTAGAGTCTAGTAGGACTCCTCCCTGTAGGGGGCAGGAAGCGCTTTCATGGCTTATGATTAGTGAAAAGATGTATAACGGTAACATCTTAGGTCTTTCAGTCGAGTTGACTAAGAAACATTCCTGAGGAGTACGGCACGTATTGAGAATCCACAGATACAGTAATGCTCTGGTATACTTCCATCAGGACGACATGGCTTGAGCCCAAAAAACGGATTTTGAGCGAAGCGAAAAATCTATTTTTGGGTAAGATAGCCATGTCGTCCTGATGGACCCGCCCTGTTCCTTTTCAAAAAAAAAAAAAAAAAAAAAAAGTGAAAAGGGTTGTAGGACCCCTCCCTACATACAGTATCTGTAGCACCTCGTGTATCGCTACAAGGAATACAGATGGCGCCGCAAGCGGCGCAGGGCACGCTTTCGAAACGGGGAGGAGAGATGCCTTACGAACGGCTCCCCCTTTCTTATCGTTTTCGTTTTCTTGCCATTTGACCCCTACGAAGTGTTAACTCTATTCGGGGTATAGATTGCTATGAGGCATGTAAAGAATACGTCCACTGATATTTACGATATCCCTAAGGTCTTTTTTAGGGATACTCGCTCCAGGAGTTAGAATTCTGGGTACCTGAAGGTAAATTCTCTGGGAATATTGCCGTAGTTGTAATATACCCTAGGAAGCTGCCTTTAAGGAACTTCCATCAGGACGACATGGCTATCTTACCCAAAAATAGATTTTTCGCTTCGCTCAAAATCCGTTTTATGTATAAATGTAGGCTCTTGGTAAAATTTTGAGTGATTAATAGGATTAATCTTTGATACAAGAGCATTAGCCTACCAGAGGCGTCCTGGACGCTGTCGCTCGCTAGGTATAAATTTAGTTAGTCAGAGCGACATTCCTGGGTGTTTTGCTTTAATAAATTTTAGCTATTTAGCATTACATAGGATTTCCTTTCGTGCTTAGTATTATTTGGCGAAGTATTCGCCATTCTGGCCTACGCTAGGCCATGTAGCCTAGTCGTTTGGTCCTAGTACTTCATGCATGATTTTGGTTTTTCCGAGTGTAATTAAAATTTTATTGAAGCTTTAGGCTATATTTTATACATTTAAGACTGTGTGGAATATTTCCAAGATAGTATACGAGTGAGTTTCGGTGATTTAGGTAATTGATTCTCTTGGTGCCTAGGCTAGTTGCTTATGGAGCCTTAGTATACTTTATCATACTCCCCGGTTGCTTTCTTTTCTTCGGAGAAGGTATGCAATCCCTTTCCCTCTGTTTAAGCCTTGGGCTTATCCCTAAGTGGTTTTTTCCGAATTTATTTTCGATAAAACTATACTGGGGTGTTACTGTACCTTCCTGTTCCGGTAGTATGGTTCAAGAGGGACAGAACAACAGAGTTTTTTAGTCTGAGTCTGTGTTGTCTGGCTTGGGGCTGAGTCCCCCTCGCTGGCCTGACACAGAAAAAGGGAGCTTAGCTCCCTTAGGTCACTACCGAAGGTTTCTGTGGATATGATTCCTTCTTTTGTGATCTACTAGACTAGTCCTTGTTTCTGTTCTCGGGGGAGGATAAGTTTCTTTCCCTGGGAGTAGCAACACCTTCCTTGCTTTGGTGCTGTGGGAGCTGGCAAGTATTGCTGGCCTTCCCCCTTAGATCTCCCTTAGGCTAAGATAAGTTTCTTGGCTGCGGGTGATCTGTCACTAAAGCAAGGTTGGCAGGACCCTCTTTTCCCTACCCCCTCTTTCTCCGTAATGGCCTAGCCATTACTGTACTGTACGTCGTTCTACATCTGGACCTAGTATAGGTTAGGATGTGGAATTGACTCAGCCCCTTGCCGGCCGGCAGAGCTGCTGGCCGGCAAGGGTCTTATGTTTTCGAGTGCTGCCCGGACCTCTGTTGGTCCCTCATCCATGCCTGCCTGTAGAGCCAGACGGCATTGGTCAGGAAGCCTGAATTAGTTTCTCCCCTTCCTTATATGCACTCTTTCGGTTGCCGGGCTTGGAGGTTGTGCACACTCTTATCCCGGCATACATTCTATTTTTCTTCTAGTGCTGTACCTGAATCGGCTGCAGGCCTATGAGGACGGCAGCCGGGCAGGTGTAGTCCTCTGGTTCTTTTGCTGCCTGCTGGCATCAGTCTTGTACCTTTGCCCGCCGGCTTATGTCAGCCCTTGTCTGCCGGTCACCAAGAGTGTGGCCGGCAGCTGGGTACTACCTTGTGTAGTTGCTGGCCGGCAGCCATTGCCGGCCAACATTGGCTGTTACCGGCCGGCAGTTGCTGCCGACCGGCACATGCATTTGAACCAGAGTGCTGCCGCCTTATAGCTGTTAAGTAGTATACTTTAAAGCTAGTTATGGTGTGTGCCGGCGGGCAAAGGCGGGCCGGCACGCATCCCCCTATACTGTACTAGTATTCTTCAGTATAACATATACAGTAAGAAGAAAACTATGGTAAGGGTTTTGGTACAGCATTGTGTCTTCTAACACTATTGTGTTTTCTCGCACATCCCTTTGCTGTTGCCCTACAGATAGGAAAGTGAGTTCTTTCCTGTCTATTATCCAGGATTTTAAAATCATTGCTTAGGTGTGAGCTCCACCTGTTTCCTCTGGAAATCTTGCATTGGTTACTCTAGAAAAGATTAACCATTTTGATTTTATTATCTGGAAGGCTGCAACAATGGGTTGTGAAGGAAACACAAGTGTTTGTCTTTCCTTTATGAATTGTTATGCTATACTATGCATATCCAGTGATACATAGTTCACTTGATACTCATGTAAATTTCTTCTCTTTACAGGAGGACCCTCCGAAGTGCGGAAATGTTTTCTGCAACGTCCGCAGCAAGAACCTCTGCGGACATGAGTGTTGTAGGAGACACGCAGCATGCGCTGTCTCCAAGGATGATCTCCAGTATTGGGACCCTCAGGTATGTACTGTATGCACTAACCTGATTACTGAGGCTTTTGATTCCCCTAGGACAGCGGAATCAAGGGATATAGCAAGGGAGAAGCTTTGTACCTGGGTAAGGGGCTTCCAAAAGAACACCTCTGGCCCTTATCTTCCAAGTGAGAAGATGAGGGCGTATCTTTTTCCCAAGGCATCAGCTGATGCAGTGATTCCCCAGCCTCAAGAGGAGATCCCCCAAGATCAGGTCCAGGTGGACGTTGAAGTCGCAGTCGCGATGCAAGACATCCAGTTAGATGACAGGATGTCTGACGTGGACGAGCGTTTGGAACAAGACCTCCTGGCAGAAGGTCAGGATGAAGTTCAAACCCCGGATGTCGTAGAGGATGAGGTCGACGAGGTGTCGGCTACTTCGGTTCAGATTCCGGAGCCTATTCCCTCAACATCGGCCGGTCTCCCAGTAGAACTGGGACAGGCCCTCTCTTCGATTGTTGGAATGATCCAACAAATGCAGAAGGAGAATCAGGAGAAGGCGGCTGCTATGGAACTGCGGATGCAGTCCCTGGCAGAATCACATGGGCCCCGGAAAAGGCTCAATGTGAAAGACCTTCCCTTATGCTCAGATGCTAACCCATGTAGGTATGCTGAGCACATGCCGATGACGACTGGAAAGATCGTCATCTCGGATAAGCTGGGTTCAGTTCCCCTAGAGGAGGTGGAATTCTGGCCCAGCAAGGTATCATATCCGGACTGCTATGTCTGGCTGAGAAAAGAACCAGCTTCAAGGGAGGAGACAGAGCCGAAGGAGGTCATAATTATGGACCACGCTAAGGCTCAAGCCCTACTTTCATCCTCGATGAAAGAGAGGGGCTTCTCTATCTCGAAGTTAGCTGCATTGAGCAAGAAGCTCCCTTCTTTTATGTCCTCTCCTGCTAGAGCCTTCCCCTTTTTACAGAAAGGGTTTGCGGCTGTCCTAAAGGCAGTCAAGGCCGGCAAGCCTTGCCCCTCCCTGGAGGAGTGTAAACCCTTGTCGCTGGCCCTGCCTATGGACCAAAAAGACTGGAAGGATGTCCATCTGACGTTCTCGGTGGGAAAGTGGGAGGCTGATATTGCCGGACGGCAATTCGGCGAGGACCTCCCCAAGCTGTCCGACTCTCTTTTACGAAGAGAGTTCGAGACAAAAGAAAGACTGGCTGCCTCAATGTCTCATCAGACTACTCTTGAGACGATGGCAAGTGACCCCAAGGTCCATGAAATGTTCATGGTGGTGGCTAAGTCTCACCTAGCCACAGTGACGAAGGACCTCTTTAGCTTCGTCAATGCAAGGAGAGCTTGCAGGGAGTTCGTGTTCACCGGGGCTACGGTGAGACACGAGCCAAGGAAGTTAATCTCCTCCAACATTTGGGGAAAAGACCTTTTCCCTAACAATGTGGTCAAAGAAGTTGTTGATAAGGCCGCCGTGGAGAATAGAAACCTTCTCCAGAAGTGGGGCCTGGCTATCAAAAGAAAGTCTTCCCCGGATGAGGGTCCTCAACCAAAGAGGAAGAATATGAGGACTAGGCTACCGTCTCGGCCAGCCAAGCCTTTTAGACAGCAACAGCAACTGCAATTGCCATTGCCTCCAGTGCCCCAGATGGTGGCACAAACCCCGACCACTTTTCAGTGGGTACCCCCGGCTGTGCCAGGTCAGTCCACCGCATTCACCCCAACGTTCGAAGGACAGTCTTCTTCCTTTCGTGCAAAACCTAGAGGAGCAGCCAGAGGCTCGTCTAAGTACCTCAAGAGGAAGGGGATTCAGAGGTGGTCCTGGACAGGGAGGCAAGACCTCAGGACGGCAGTCCAAGTGAAACGATACCGGTAGGAGGGAGACGGATGAAATTTTGGGATCGCTGGACCTTCGATCCCTGGGACCAAAGCCTACTCAAGAATGGACTGGGCTGGAGCTGGTACAGCACTCCACCCCCGTGCCTTCGGTTTTTCCAACACTCCAACCCCGTTCTGGAGGAGTACGTTCAAGAACTGTTGGAGAAAAAGGTGATCCGAAAGGTGAAGTCCATCAAATTCCAAGGGAGGCTGTTTTGTGTTCCCAAGAAAGACTCGGAAAAGCTCAGAGTCATTTTGGACTTGTCGCCACTCAACAAGTTCATAGTGAATTGCAAATTCAAGATGCTAACACTGCAACACATAAGGACCTTACTGCCCAAGAGGGCATACTCAGTCTCTATAGACTTATCAGACGCCTATTAGCACATTCCAATCAGCCGTCGACTCTCCCCCTACCTAGGGTTCAGGCTACAACGGAGACTATACGCCTTCAGAGCCATGCCATTCGGGCTAAACATAGCCCCTAAGATTTTCACGAAGCTTGCGAGCGCAGCTCTCAAACAATTACGCCTAAAGAGAATTCAGGTAGTAGCCTACCTGGACGACTGGCTGGTGTGGGCAGCATCCGAGACCGAATGCTTGCAAGCGTCCAGTCAAGTGATTCAGTTCCTAGAGTACCTAGGCTTCAAGATCAACAGAAAAAAGTCTCGACTTTCTCCATCCCAAAAGTTCCAGTGGCTGGGAACCCACTGGGACCTTTTGTCACACAGTTTCTCCACCCCGACGAAGAAAAGGAAGGAGATAGCGGGCTCTGTCAAGAGACTTCTACATTCCGAAAGGATATCAAGACGCGAACAGGAG
This sequence comes from Palaemon carinicauda, assembly GCF_036898095.1. Classification (NCBI taxonomy): domain Eukaryota; kingdom Metazoa; phylum Arthropoda; class Malacostraca; order Decapoda; family Palaemonidae; genus Palaemon; species Palaemon carinicauda. The sequence goes on along the minus strand of NC_090735.1, from coordinate 150,733,329 downwards.
AGGGTACTAGGCTCTCTCCAGTTTGCTTCAGTGACAGACCCAGTGCTAAGAGCACAGCTAAAGGATGCAACCGGAGTTTGGAGAAGGTATGCATCAAACGCGCGAAGAGATCTGAGAAGACCAGTGCCGCCTCGGCTACGTACTTTTATCAGGCCTTGGTCCCAAGCCAGACATCTAAAGAAGTCGGTTCTTCTTCATCCACCTCCCCCGTCGATGACGATTCACTCAGACGCCTCAAAGGAGGGATGGGGAGGTCACTCTCATCGGAAAAAAGTCCAGGGGACTTGGTCCAAGCTATTCAGGACCTTTCATATAAACTTTCTAGAAGCTATGGCCGTACTCCTTACCTTAAAGAAAGTCTCCCCGCGTCACTCGATCCACATAAGATTGGTGATGGACAGCGAGGTGGTTGTGAGATGCTTGAATCGACAAGGGTCGAGGTCACCACCTCTCAACCAGGTGATGTTAGCCATTTTCCGATTGGCGGAAAAGAAGAAGTGGTACCTGTCGGCAGTTCACCTTCAAGGAGTCCGCAATGTGACAGCGGACGCTCTATCCAGGTTCACACCGATAGAGTCGGAATGGTCCTTAGACGCAGGATCATTCTCCTTCATTCTGAATCAAGTCCCAGAACTGCAGATAAACCTCTTTGCGACGAAAGACAACAAGAAGTTGCCCCTGTACATGTCCCCGTACGAGGACCCCTTAGCGGAAGCAGTGGACGCAATGTCCATCGACTGGAACAGATGGTCCAGGATTTATCTGTTCCCTCCTCACAACCTTCTGTTGAGGGTCCTCAACAAACTGAGATCCTTCAAGGGGGTAGCGGCAATAGTGGCCCACAAGTGGCCGAACAGTATGTGGTTCCCCTTGGCGTTGGAACTACAGATGAAGTTTGTGCCGCTACCACATCCAGTTCTGACCCAGCGAGTCCAGAAGTCGACTGTCTGCGCTTCATTACAGAAAACCCGGACCCTGCAGCTCATGATTTTCTCGCCCTTGCGGTGAGAAAGCGTTTCGGGATTTCGAAAGCCAGCATAGACTTCCTAGAGGAATATAAGTGCAAATCGACTAGAAGGCAATATGAGTCATCTTGGAGAAAATGGGTGGCCTTTGTAAAGGCAAAGAATCCGCAGGAGATCTCAACAGACTTCTGCTTATCTTTCTTCATCCACCTCCATGGCCAAGGGTTGGCAGCTAACACGATTTCAGTGTGTAAATCTGCTTTGATGAGACCCATTTTATTTGCCTTCCAGATCGACCTAGGTAACGAGATCTTTAATAAAGTTCCGAAAGCCTGCGCTAGGCTCAGACCTTCAGCACCTCCAAAGCCCATCTCATGGTCTTTAGACAAAGTTCTTCATTTCGCCTCCCTGTTGGGCAATGAAGAATGTGCGTTAAAGGATTTGACGCAAAAAGTTATTTTCCTATTTGCACTCGCGTCCGGGGCCAGGGTTAGTGAGATCGTAGCCCTCTCGAGAGAGGCAGGTCGTGTTCAGTTCCTGGATGGGGGGGATCTGAACCTGTTTCCTGATCCTACGTTTCTCGCCAAGAATGAGTTACCCACCAACAGGTGGGGTCCCTGGAGAATCTGCCCTCTGAAAGAAGATGCATCTCTATGTCCAGTAGAATGCCTAAAGGTCTATCTTCGTAGAACTTCAGACTTCAAGGGTGGTCAGCTATTCAGGGGAGAAACATCAGGCTCAAATTTATCTCTGAATCAACTCAGAGCGAAAATCACATATTTTATTCGCAGAGCGGATCCTGACAGTACACCCGCAGGTCACGATCCGAGGAAAGTTGCCTCATCCTTAAATTTCTTTAATTGTATGGATTTTGAAAATCTCCGTTCATACACTGGCTGGAAGTCTTCCAGAGTGTTCTTTCGCCACTATGCGAAGCAAGTAGAGGAACTAAAGAGATCTGTGGTAGCAGTGGGTCGTGTAGTTAACCCTACTGTTTAACTCTGAGAGGAACAGTGGTCTTAATTGGGACGATTAAGTCCAGGGTGAGTGTGTAGGTACATACTGTACTACAAACTAAATGAGGGCACTGAGTGCCTACATAGACTGTTCCTTTTTCAAAGGTGAACCTAGCATAAGTACAGACATGTGTGCCGAGCGTTTCTAACGCTAATGTGATTGATTTGTAATACAGACTTTTATGACTTGATACCTCGGTATCTTAAAAAAGTGGCGTTTAATGGTTTTTCTTTCAGATAAACAAGTTCTGTTTACTATCATACTTATGCTTAAAGCTTTGGGTTATCCTCTTTTATATATATATATATATATATATATATATATATATATATATATATATATATATATATATATATATATATATATATATATATATATATATATATATATATATATATATATATATATATATTTGTTGTTAACCTGTCTATTTATTTTCTGTCAATAAACTTGTTCTTGAGAACCTTGCGTCTCTTTCACCTGTGTCAATTTATTGGTATAATTGAGCATTTAATTCTATGTATCTTATCTGGGATAATTCTGGTAGAATTGTTCTGTTATGCAAGCTATGTTGCATTAGTTTATGTAGTCCCCTAATGGGAGGACTTCGTCCCATAAAGGGACGAGGGCGGTTTTATTAGTTTCTTCCTATGTGGATATAACCCTTTGTCCAATACAAGTATTGTGCGGATTACTGGTCAATATATATTGACGCAGTGGTTTTATACAAACTATGCTTTACTTAATATAGGGCGAGACCATTATATTAGCTTGCCTGGTATTCATACATAGGTATATGTACTCTTCGAGACTTTTCCAGAGTCTAGTAGGACTCTTCCCTGTAGGGGGCAGGAAGCTCTAACATAGTTTATAGTTAGTTGAAAAGATGTATAACGGTAACATCTTAGGTCTCTAGGTCTAGTCGACCGGGAAAAAATTACCTCCGGGGAGTACGGCACGTTCTGAGAATCCACAGATACAGTAATGCTCTGGTACACTTCCATCAGGACGACATGGCTTGAGCCCAAAAAACGGATTTTGAGCGAAGCGAAAAATCTATTTTTGGGTGAGATGGCCATGTCGTCCTGATGGACCCGCCCTCTCCTTTCTAAGAAAGGGCTATAGGACCCCTCCCTACATACAGTATCTGTAGCACCTCGTGTACGCTACAAGGAATACAGATGGCGCCAGGATTGGCGCCAGGCACGCATACGAATCGGAGGATAGGAAAGCCTTGGGAGCGGCTCACCTTTTTCTTTCCTGAATTCGTATCTCGTCAATCACCTCCTACGAGACGAAATATCTGTCCAGGATGTAGATTGCCATGTGGCGTGTCAAGAATACGTCCTCTGATATGTCGCGATATCCCTTTCACGAGGGATACTCGCTCCAGGAGTTAGAATTCTGGTACCTTAAGGTAAATTCTCTGGGAATATCGCCGTAGTTGTAATATACCCTAGGAAGCTACCCTATAGGAACTTCCATCAGGACGACATGGCCATCTCACCCAAAAATAGATTTTTCGCTTCGCTAAAAATCCGTTATATATACATTAATAGTATTGGCATGATCCAGTGCAATTTATACCAATATTAAATTTATATGTTCCCTTGTCTCTAAAGATATTTCTTTTTTCATAAAAACAGAAATAAACCCTTAATTACATACACATGGGTGCTCATACTTAATACGCATGGTTAAATGATAGATGGAAACGACTTAAATCTCTGATAAAAAAATAAAAAAAAATAGTGCGAATAGATTTTAGATATTATTTTTTTTGCAAGAAGTAAAACAATATTTCAAAATTCAATTCCAGAATCTAAAATTATAGAAAGTATTAGGAATCATTTTAACAATGCAGTTTTTACTATTACTGTTCCTGATTCTATTACTACTACTACTACTCCTTCTACTACTACTACTACTACTACCACTACTACTACTCCTTCTACTACTACTCCTTCTGCTACTACTACTACTACTACTACTACTACTACTACTACTACTACTACTACTACTACTACTAATAATAATAATAATAATAATAATAATAATAATAATAATAATAATAATAATAATAATATTTTCTATTTCCAAATTTACCTTTGATAAATTTACAAATATTTTTCATTCTACTTACTTTTAAACATTCTTAGTATATATTACATGCGATTAAAAGATTTCTATGAATAAAATTCCTATTATATTAAAAATTTCCCTAATCACATTGTAATGAGAAACACGAAGTTCCTCATTCTTGTTTCCTAAGGCTAACTAATTAGTTTAGCTTTTTGATTTCGTCAAATTTAAGTTCTCTTATAGGGGTGAGGAACCAAATGGTATTTTACCTTTTTCTTTTTATAAAGACTGCAGATGACTTAGCACTAAAATTATCTGTTACTTTGCGCAAGTTAACAAGAAGAGGAGCTTTTAGCACTTGTTGGAGAATGGGTAATGTCCCTAACACTTTAAGAATGTGTTTGTGGTAGTTCAAGTCTTAACTGATTACGCCCAATTTCCATAACTCCCATATTATGGAAAGGTAATGAACGTCTGTTGGCAAAATGTCTTAATATGTGTACTGAAGGTAATAAACTGTCCCCTATTTTGCAATTTGGTTTTCGTAAAGGGATTCGAGCATGTAATGCCCTTATTACATTCACCAATACTGTACCGAAATCCCTTCATTGTGGTCAGGAAGATAGTATGATTGGCCTTGATTTTAGTGCTGCCTTTGACCTTTTTAATCATGAGGCTCATGTTTTTCAACTCTAACACTTGGGAATTAGTGGGTCGTTTCTTAGCACCATTGCTGAATTTGTAATTATTGAATTAAATTTTTAGATTCTTTGAAAAATAAATACCAAAAATTTAGAATATTTTTTCAGTTAGATATAGGATTTTTCAAAAGACTTCATAGAATTTTATGAAGATTCTGACTCCATTATTTGCAGCTGATAGACGTTGGTTCCTCAAAAATACAATCTCTCTAAAGCATACTCAATTCTGAAGATCTTATACTCCCGGAAAAATTTTCAGCTGTCCCTTTCCTTATGACAAGTTATGGTCTCTATGGTCCTTTATTTTCTTTCCAATGAAACAGTTTCCGGACTCCCATCCATGCAGCTTATCTTCTTCCTACGATAGAGTTCAAGCTTCCATGGTTTCATAAGGGTTGATGCAAAGGTATCAAAACTGGCTTCATTTGTGCAACACAGCTTAGGGCGTGAAGCCTACCCGCTTTCCTCAAAAGTTCCATATTTGAAGACTACGTTGACTCGTATATCCAGTTCATCTGGAATCGCATCATTCTCCACCATATATACACACACACACACACACATATATATATATATATATATATATATATATATATATATATATATATATATATATATATATATATATATATATATATATATATATATATATATATATATATATATATATGTGTGTGTGTGTGTGTGTGTGTGTGTGTGTGTGTGTGAGTATATATATATATATATATATATATATATATATATATATATATATATATATATATATATATATATATATATATATATATATATATATATATATATATATATATATATAGGTTATATTTCGCCAGTCGTCTCTATCTTGAGCCTTTAATTCAATACTACTCTATTCCTCATCCCCTACTTCGCGCTTCATAGTCCTCAGCCATGTAGGTCTGGATATTCTAACTCTTGTAGTTATTTTTGGAACCCAGCTGAACGTTGGTGAACTAATCTCACTTGGGACTGCAAAGAGCATGCCCAAACTATCTCCATCTATCCCTCGTCATGATCCCATCTACATATGGCACTGGAGTAATATCTCATATAGTTTCATTCCTAATCCTATCCTGCCATTTAACTCCCAATAACCTTCTGAGGGCTTTGTTCTCAAAACTTCTAAATCTATTGCAGATTGTTTCATTATCATACCATGACTCATGACCATAGAGTAACACCGATCTTACTAAACTGATATAAATTTTTATTGTCATATATAACTTCAGGTGATATTATTTCTAAATTTTACTTAACTAGCCATTGTCTGATTTGCTTTTTTTAAATCTTTCACTAAACTCTAATTCTTAAGACCTTGTATTAAATGCTTCTACCTCATTAACGTTTCTCTTTCCAATGATATTTAGTCTTCCATTGCATACTCCGTTTTCATCATCCTAGTCATTATTCTATTTTTCTTTAGCCCCAAGTCGTGTATTATTTCATGCATTCTGGTAAGCACACATTGCACATCCTTTTGTTTTTTGCTAATAAGGGCAGCATCATCAGCATACTCTAGGTTTGCTAATTTCCTATCACCAATCCATTCCAATCCTTTTCCACCATTTCCGACTGTTCTACTCAATACAAAATCTATGAGGAGGATAAACAACAGAGGTGACAACACTTTCCCTCGGAGTACTCCGCTGTTCACAGGAAATTCATTTGATAATATTCCGTTAACATTAACTTCGCACTTGCTATGCTCATGAACAGACTTGATCCAATATACCTATTTAAGAGGAATTCCCTAATAACGCAGGGCTCTCTATTAAAATAGACAGGTGCGCACTATCAAAGGCTTTTTCATAGTCCACAAATGCCATCAAAAGTGGATTTTTATATACTATGTATTGCTGTACAACATGTCTCAAAAGGAAAATCTGGTCAGTGCAACTCCTACCTTTTCTAAATCATACTTGTTCGTCTCAGGTTTTCATCAATCTTTGTCTCCAGTCTCTTTAGAATAAGCATACTATATATTTTCCTAACAACTGACGTAAGTGTTAAACCTCTGTAATTATTGCAATCAGTCAAGTCTCCTTTATTGGCCATTTCCATCGACACTCCTAACTCACATTCATCAGGTTTTGCCTTTCATGCCACATTTTACAAAATAATCTTGTAAGTAGTCTGGGAGTCACTTCATTTCCGGCCAGTATCATCTAGGCATTTATTTCACGTATCCAGGGGCTTTCCATCTCCTTAGTGTTTTGTGGAGGGCTTCAAATTAAAACACTGAATCTATTCAAGGGCACATCAAGGTCCTCATCAGCTTCAGGCATAGTAATCATTTTATTCCCTTCATATCTCCTATTTATAACCTATCTAAACTGTTCCATCCAATGTTGTCTTTCTTCATCTTCTGTTGTTATAACATATCCATCTCTTTTTCTAATGAGTATATGTTTCTTCTTCTTCTAAAAAATCTCTAAACTTATATCAAACCTATATATATATATATATATATATATATATATATATATATATATATATATATATATATATATATATATATATATATATATATATATATATCAAATAAGCCATATATATTTTTGATACATTAATGTCTGGATTCTCTTAACGACCTCGGGATCAGAGCCCCAGGCGAAATCACACAAAGACAAGAGCTTGGCTCCGGCCGGGAATCGAACCCTGGTCGGCAAGCTTATATAGACAGTGACTAAGCCACTTGGCCAAGTGGCTTAGTCACTGTCTATACAAGGGGGGTAAAAGTTAATGAGAAGTATATTATGATAATTTGTAATTAATATATAAACCAGAGCTAACTTATTAGCAGAGTAATTTTTACTGAGCATTCCTAATTAAAATAATTTATAAAAGTTTTATGTGGATTTCACATGATCTTATTTTATTTTTAACTCTATCATAGACACCTGTCATGTAACTTGACTTGGCGATTCAGTTTGTGATACAGCAGATAAGGTAAGTCCTGAATAATAATAGGAGATTAAAGCAATTATGATACACATTACCCATATCATCGGGAGTAATAATAATATAATTGTAGTGTATACAATATCCATCTATATCTTCCGTCTGTTCACAATGATATTCAATTAATTCCAAGAAACTAAATATTCCATCACCTGAGCAAATGGGTAATAATTTCAAATCTTCACGTATGGCCTATCAAGTTCTTTTTTTTTTCCTAATAGCCATGTAATATCTATAAAAAAGGGTAGTATTATATCTTAGAAACTAGATTTTCTTTTCAGACAGTTTAAGGAGAAAGATATGCGCATGAAAGATATATATAAAAATTATAGACTCAACAGAATGCCAAGAGTGTAGTCCGAATTAGTTGAGTGCAGATATATCATAATAATCAGTTACCTTTAATCCCTGTTACTTATTGGTAGAATAAGTTATTCTAAATCCCGCTACACTTAGAGGATATCCATAGTGTTCACCTAATTAGGTAAAACTTTGTCCTCCGACCTTTATACTGATGGATCTATGTCAAGATTATATCGAATACTTTATCGTTAGACATTTATGCCTAAGACTTATTCATTTACCTTTTTGACGGAGATGATATTAATTGACCTATGAGACAACAATCGATTCGAAAATGAAAATAATGATCTCAATTATACAAATAGGATTAAAGGACGAACCATTATCGCGCATTTACCTTCTTTACTGTAAATTTTTTAATATTCGCCGTAAAAATAATTTACTTTTATACCCAAGACATTAGTGATTAAACATGAGCTACTGTATTAGTTGCGATATATGACGAAGGATTAGCGCATTTTACTGTCTAGTTTAGTTTATTTATTTATTTAATGTTGTCCACGTAGCAGTGTATAATTTAAGGACTAAATATCTCTATAGGCTTAACTTTCTCGGAGGAAAACTAATTATTGAGATTTGAAAAGTTTTTTCAGTTGAATATAAGAATCGATTTGTAGTCTAAGAGACTTTAGGAGACGAAGAACAGACAATTAATGAAGATTGATGTGATAATAAGAACATATATCAGTCAGTTAATAGTGAAGTTTCGAGACATGCAGTTACAAGGAAAAAAAAAAAAACACATGGATATCAAATGATACTTTGGATGCTATGAAAAGTAGACAAACGCAGAAAAAAAATGAAATTTTCCTATTAAGTAATGAAAATAACAAGGTAGAGACTATTACATATTTCAGTAATAATAGTGTGATCGAAAAAATAGCCAAGGATGACACTAGAGAGAATATTTAGACAGGAAAGCAGATGAGGCTGAAAGTGCTCTGAATTCAGTGAATGGCTATGGTGGATTAATTTCTCAAAGATTTATTAATGAAATCCCTACTGGGGTAAAAAATAAAAAGCATTTACCTATCGCAATGAGAGGTAGATCTGTTATAACACAGACGATTAAGAAAGGCACCGTCAGATGCAACACTTTAGTGAGGTCAGGAATATAAGCTATGACGAGAATAATGTGATTGACATACATGAAGCTGAGGAAAACTTTGATGTGCCCATGAATGAAATCAGTGTGTTTGAAGTCGACGCTACCATTAAAATTTCAAGAGATTGGAAGCCCCTGGATAAGATGGAATAACTTTTGAGATTATTTTGTGCGAAAATAAAGGAACTCCCAGAATATTTTCAAGATTATTTCGTAGAATGTGGCATGGAGAGGCAACGGCTAATGAATGGGAGCTAGGGGGTTTTGGTGGAAATGGCTGAAAGAAAAAGAGAAGTGACTGATTGCAATAATTACAGAAGTCATAATCACGCAAGCTGTCATGAAAATATATAGTATAGAGAGAAAGTTTGGTGAAAAGCCAAGAGACGAACAAGCGGGGTTTAGAAAAGATAGAAGCTGTAGTGACAAAGTTTTCATTTGAAGATATATTGTATTGCTAATTATAGATTATTCAAATTCGCTTTTGATGGCGTTTTTGGACAATGAAAAACACTATGTGCACCGACCAATTTTGTGGAGGGTCCTGTGTTATTATGGAGTTCCTCTTAAATATTCAAATTTGATATTGTCTGTTCATGAGTATAGCAAGTGTAAAGTTAATGTTAATGGAGTGCTATCACGTGAGTTCCCAGTGAAAAGTGGGGTACTCTAAGGGAATATATTGTCACTTATGTTGTTTATTTCCTCATGGACTTTGTAATGCATAGAATAGTTAGGGATAGCGGAGAAGGATTGGATTGATTTGATAACAGGAAATTAGCAGCCATAGAGTATGCTGATGACGATGTCGTTATTAGCAAAAGGACATAGGACTTGCAAACTTGTTTACCAGGCTGCATGAAATAAAATATAAGGTTTGGCTAAAGACAAATAAAAGAAAGACAGTGATGACGATAACAAAATATAAAATGTTATTGAAATAACATTGGAGGGATAAAGGACTAATAAGGTGGAATCATTCAAATATTAAAGAACTATGATCTGTAAGACAGGGTTTTTAGAGTTTGAGTTCAATGTGAGATTAAAAGAATAAGAGAATGGCTAGGTTAAGTCAAATTTTCAAATAAAATCGCATTAAATTACATATAAAAATCAGGCTATATCTCAGTTTATTGAGATCAGTGTTACTTAATGGACATGAGTCGTGGTACAACAATGAAATAATGTCCAATATATTTTTTTATTTGGGGACAAAGTCCTTTGAAGAATATTGGGGGTTAAATGGCAGGTTAAGATTAGAAATGAAACTATGACAGAGATTACTCAACGACATTTTTTTTACTGGACTCTGCAGGGCACTAAAAGAGTTGGAAAACCCAGGCCTACATAGCTGGGGACTATGAAGAATGAACTAGATAGGGAATGGAAAAGTGTTGGTTTAAAAGCTTAAGATAGAAACTCCTGACAAGATCTAACTGAGGGCCTTTGCGTCAATAGGCATAGGAAGAGGCGATGATTATGAAGATGTCATTTGAAGATGACATTTCTTTTAGGAATACTTTAAATTCTATTCCAAAGTTTTCAAAATATTCTTACTACCAAATCTCTAGCCCTTGTAAAAAGGAATTTTAATCTAAATATTCAAGTACCACTTTTATTAGGATATGAAAAAAATAATTATATTATCTGCTTACCATATCGTTAGTGTCAATAGAATAGTTCTGAGGTTAATTGCTTTGCTATCTCTGAAAAAGGAATAACTACTCTCCCATTTCAAGAAAATATCATCAAAATCTCGCACCGAAGATAGTGTAGATTTGAAATGTCATATGCGTAACTCATCCAAACCATTTATATCTGAATTATTATAACGGTGTCAGTGGAAGTTATTGGGAAATGTTCTGAATAAAACAATCCCACAGGGAAACATATATCATTCACCGGATACATGCTGCTATTGTTGATAGTTCATCAATAATGTTTAGTGAACTCTCATGTAGATATATGTAATTTTACGAATCACAATTGGAAACTTACTTGAGAGCTTAAAAAGAACATAATTTTTACACAGTGTATTTTACGAATAGTACGGACATATGTCTGAGATTATTTAATAAAGAGCTTATTTATTCGAAATATTGAATTTATCTTTTTATAATGGAACATAAATATGAAATTCGTATCATATTCTCAGTTAGCAATATGACGTAAAACTGACTTAAGGAAACCAAACCATTTACCATTTACCAAATAGTTCAAGTTTGCATGAGGAGCTAGCTAGGAGATCACTCAGGGGTGCGTTGAATGGAACTAGTCTTTATATATATATATATATATATATATATATATATATATATATATATATATATATATATATATATATATATATATATATATATATATATATATATATATATATATATATATATATAAAATCATCGTGCCTAGATACTAGGACTTATGAGAAAGACCATCACAAGAATTCAAATAAACTCAGGTATAAATTAGCAAGTTTATGCAGGTGGGTTTATTAACAGTGTTAAGAAGAGGGAGTGATAAATTGACAAACAAAACCGTTACTGTGTACAAGCGTGTAGGAAACACATGGGTTACATAGCCGCAACCCTCCCCCACCACACACACAGGAAAAAACAAAGATGACATGCATGGGAAATAGGCCTTCCTGATCTTGAGAGGCATGCTTTAAGGAGAGCACCTGGCAGGAGATATGCAAGTTTTAGGAGATCAATGGAGAACCAGTCTTCTTTGACACACTCGTTAATCAAGAATATTTTCGGCGCAAGACAGGTCGTGAGGAAAAGGGGATTTAGTGGTGGTTTGTATGTGTTGTTACACAATAAACGTACGTTGCTGAATGCAGATCCGTATTGCGTAGCTGGGGGCTTCTATGTCTGGTGGCAGGAGATTATCGGAGATGGTTGGAGACCGGAAAAAAGAAAATCGGCACGGAAGACCAACGGGTTGCCATACACCATTTCAACTGTTGATACATCTAGGACGATTTTACGAGTGGTCCTTAGTCCCAAGAGGACTCAGGGAAGCTGAGTGATGCAGTTGCTTTGATGGTGTGATAAAAACGTTCAAGCATTCCACTCGCAGCAGCTGTGTAGGCGTTTGTATGATGTACGGTAATTTCTAGGATGATCACTAATGAGGTCGACACTTGAGAGGTGAGATTGATACCCCGGTCAAAAGTAATATGCTTAGGGATCACAAATTTCGCTTATCCCTCCTCGGAGTAAAGCCGATGTACGTTAGTCGGCCATTGCAGTTTCCATGGGAATGGCTTCTGGCTAACGAGTGGAGTGGTCAATGACGGTAAACTTATAACAAGGTCTTGTGATGAGGGTAGGGGACTAACTACTTTCAGGAGAATGTGGAAAAACCAATGGTGAGTTTCAGGAAAGGTGACCACTCTGAATCCATGTGTTGATTGATTTTTGTAGTTTAGCATGAAATATAGGCATGTAACTAAACCTTGGCATCCTTGGTAACGCCAAGCCAAATGAACTTCGCCTTCAGTAGCTTTGCAGGGAATCCGTGCAAGGAATGTTGAAGACCACAAAAGAAGCCAAACACCTATCGACAAATGGAAGCAGGTATCCATGGTCTATGTGTACTGGTGTAGAAAATGAAAAAAAATTCATTTGTTTTTTATATTTGCCTATTAATTAAATACTTCCATTACCCAAGTGTAAAAAGGAAAATTGCATTATATTAATTTAATTTGCCAAATACACAAATTCGTGATCTCTTTCATTTTAGAGCAATCTAAACTGGGCTTGTTGTCACAAGTACTTACAATCTAACTAGCTAGTAAACTACCAAGATCACCAGTTGAGTGTTTACATTAAAGAAAATGGAAGTGTTCCAGTTCTTTCGTTTTGGTAGATCAGTTCAACGTGAGGCAGAGTGGAGAGAGCTCTGTCGGTCCATCATTATGTATAGCCGGCCAATCGACGATCGTATGGTTTTATACGGAAATTTTTATCTACGCTTGGGATTTGGATTTCTTTAACCTCATGAACTCAAAGTAATATATAAGGGCAACATAGATGGGGCTCATGGAGACGACAATCGGGTATTATTCAGTATATCAGAAGTTTGAACACCCTGAGACTATCAAACCACCTCGTCCATTAAAGTGCAGCCTCACTCCTTCCGGGCTGCTATATGATGTGAGTAACTTTGCGATTATGCACGGTCAGTATACTTTAATTTTCTAGCAGTTAACAATTCCATTCATGAATTGTGGCAGCCAGCGTGTCTGCTATTAATGTTTATCACAATTTGACTTTGGTCCTTTTAAATTATACTGTTTTTGGTGTATTTTTTTTTTTAAATTTAAACGTGATTTTCACTATTTCACCTTTAATATAAATTCGAGTAGATCATCGTACTTGGCTTCCATTATTTTTCAAGTTGTATTCTTTATAGAGCTCGAACTTTCTTAAGGGTAATTCTTGCGTTTCGTTAAATGCTGTTTTATATCCTTTTACAGTGTATCGTTTTATAAATTTCAGGTCAGTGTTGAATAAAGGGATAGGCCTATATGATAAAGAGAATATTACTGCATAAGACCACCTGATAATTTGAGTGGTTGAATATTCTCGAGGATTTCGGAACGGCAACTCACCTTACTGCTTTCCATTATTTAACTAGGTAAATGATCAGATATATGGATGAATATTGTCATTTTAGCGCTATATATTTTATTATATCCCAGAAGTTTATTCAAAACTGGTACTGACATCTCAGAGGAGGGGGTGTTGGAGTCGCCAAGACAAATGTCCTAAATGCTTGGGACTCTAGATCTTTATGTAATGCTTCGGCCAAGGCTTCAATCCCAGGTGAATGGCGGGCAATTGTGCTTTCTGATAGGTAATCGGGAATAGGATTCTTTTTCCCTGGTATGTGATGAAGTGTGCAATGACATTAAGCCATGGCAGAGAGAGTTTGACATCGATGGGTGTAGCAGGAGTCTGACTGACTAGAGAAGGTGTGCATCGGAGGCATGTGGTCCAAACAAATTATGAAGGATGTACCTTCCAGGATGTAGCAAAAATCTTCACTTTTGCTATATCCTGGAAGGTACAGCCAAGTGCACTAGCAGTAATGCACAGTAGAAGGTAGCGTTGCTGGCTTCTGCCTTGGACAATTTGCTACAGAAGAAGGCCAAATTGTAGTGCAAAACATTGACCCCCTGCTCGTGCATTGCACAAAAGTGATATCGCTGGCACCTGTGGAGAGAACCAGATGTGTATGTAGCACAGGCAATATGAGAGCACAAGTGATTGATAGGCGTTTTTTTTGCGTTGCAGAAGGCCACTTCTTGAAGGGGACACAACGTCAGGTCTTTTTGCTGGCCATGAGGGAGGCATAGAGGTGGCTAGAGTGGCGGTGATTGCTGACAGGAAACAGTAGTAATAATTGATCATCCATAAAATTTCTTGTAGCACTTTGACATTCAACATCATGAGGGTATGGGGAAATTCTGAATGACTGCTACCTTCAGGAGTGATGTGTTGCTATACGAACAAAACTTTGTTGGCGCTGAAGGTACACTTTTCCTAACAGACTACAAGGCCGTTCTGTTTTTAGCAGTGAATCCCGACACGTAGGTGTCAGAGTTGTTCCTCGTTGGAGGAAAAGAAACACAAGTATGTCATCCAAGTAACATACAGAGAACAGGTCTCTTAAGATGCCATCCTTGAGGCGTTGAAAAGTGGACCCAGCATTGCAAAGGACAAAATAGGAATAAATAAGGTATGTTTACCAAAAGGGTTGGTGATGGCGGTCCTTTGGGTCCATACGTTTCTAATAATATCCGTTAAGGAGGTTGAGCGTGTTGAAAACCTTCCTTTTGTGCAAGTAGGAGGTCACGTCGGCAATTTTTGGGAAGGGGCAAGGATACGGTTCTGTCTGCATGTTCGGGCTCATGTAATTGGTACACAGACACAAAGAGCCATCTTTTTCAGGACGATGTAAGAGGGAGACGACAAAGGCCTTAAGGCCTTTTGTTAAAGGCCCATTTCTTCTATTTTAGCAAACGTTTATTTAGCGGCTGCTAAACGATCTGGTGCCAGATGCTTTAATCTGGCAAACTCTCTGGACCACGTCGTCTTGACATGGTGAAAAATACCTGTTAGGCAGGAACCATGGCCATTTGAGAAAGATCTGAAAGGAAAACCTACAACGTGAGGAGGTGAGTGTAGGCCTCCGGGGATGCACTGATGTGAGGAGTAAGGTCGGAGGGGGCTGGTTAGAGAGGTGTCATTAGGTATGAATTTGAGTTAAATAACCGACAGTGAGTGACATCAACCAGGAGGGGAAAATGGGATAGGAAATCTACACTGAGGATTGCCAATGTGACGTAATAAGAAACTTCCAATATAATTTGGTGCTTCCCAACAATAAAGTGACGGTTTCATAACTATTGGTGGATATCGCAGAATTGTCGGCAGCTACAAGGTGGATGTCGGCAGACATAGATCGACTATGTCATGTGATGGAGCGTAACCTTTTCAGAAGAGTACGGCAAGCACCAATGTCTACCAAAATTCGCACACCTTTACCTGCATCATGTAAAAAGAAAAAAATATTGTCAAGGCATTCCCCCGCTGCAAGCAATGGCCTATTATTATTATTATTATTATTATTATTATTATTATTATTATTATTATTATCGTACCTACTATGAGATTCAGGGCCTCTGTAACACGGTTTTTTGGACTTTGCTCCTTATCAAAGCATCGGATGTAGCTGAAAGTTGACATATGTATATTTTACAACCACACTCAAATTTTGTCAGCATTGTCAATAACCTAAACACAATAGTTTTAATTTTTATAGAGTAAAAATGATCTAGCCGACGCCATGGCCAGTGATAACGAGCCAAGAGTCGAAAACATTTACTACGTAAGCAATGTAAACACCTTTTGACAAAATTTTGCCCCGCCCATCCACCAGACACCCATTCAACTTCTTCCATCGGCTCAGAAACCCATAACAGTCAAGAATGGCTAACAGGATTTGGAATTGCCCCCGTGGTTGCAAAACTGCATTTGTCTTACGACTTGCAACTTTATACAGTCAAGAGAAATCCCATGCCCATATTTACTATAGCCTGAATAGGTAATTATTCAGTTTCTAGTTTAAATCCAATGTTTATAGTCTGATTTGTATTTACCGTAACAGGATTATAATACTTGTAATGTCATTCAGGCTTTTGAACATTTCTATTAACTATTCACTATGCCACCAAAAGAGAGAGAAAGAGAGGGATTGTATGTAAACAGTCTTTATATAACTATTTTTGTTAAAATAAGATTTTTGTGCTAAAATCTCCATCAGACCAACCGTGTTAACTATGTTTTGGGCATGACTGCATTTTATAAATAAATCCTGAATAGTTTTAGGAGTTTTATTTGTACATCTAATGGGAATTTATAGAAGTGAAGTGAACATAATTCATTTATCCTTTAAAATAATTACTACATGTAGCAAAACAAATAGTAGTAAAGATGATAATGCAATGAAGGAATGATACCACACTTTATCTTTAGCTTCAACATCGGCAATAACATACCCAGTTGCCATAATTTGTCAGTTTAATGAAATAACCTATCATCTAAAGTTAAACTTAATTTCTGAGGAGGCCATGGCTTATTGCACAGTGAAAGAATATGACAAAGACTTTATGAATGGCGGAACGATACATAAATGTGGGTGGGGTATTTGTGCTAGCGTAGTAATACTACTGTACTGTAGCAGTAGTGCCGTAACAGTACTATACATGAATTAAACGTTTAGGCCAACTGCTGGGATCCTTGAGGATCATTTACCACTTCTTACAACTACTCGAAAAATGAGTTTTTATAGCCAGAATTTAAATTTTCTGATCCAACAGTGCCCATGATAGCCTTCAGTGTTATCCTGAATTACAACGAGGCCAAAGTGGGTGGAGCCTCGTGAAGTCATCATTCTGACGATAATTACTGGTGAAGGTTTAAAGCCAAAATATGGTACCCGTTATTTATTTATTTTTTTCTTTTTTACAGTAAATACGTAGGTAGCTAGACAATAAATGAAAATTACTGGACATTGGATATAGCAGTTATCAAATCAAGCTGGTCTACTACGTTTTTGAAAATTACCAACTAATCCATACACCTTCTCAATCTGATTGTGACCTATAAAGTAGACTGTAATTTCTTAGGAAACTTATTCTGGGAGTTAGACTAATAATCGAAGTGTTTTTGTATTTATTAATATATTTTGTTCGTTTGTTCATTATGACAATTCTCAGTGGAGAGGTTTCAGAGTTCATAAAGGTGTACTGCTTTCCTTTTATTTACACTTTTGTGTTATTGTTGGCAGAGGTATAGCCTTCGTTACGTATAACCAATCATCGATCGAGAAAGAGAGAAGAAATGCCGTCATAAGTTACGTAACGAGTGCGTTCGAAACCTTTTCTCTGAGTAAGTTGGCCCGTCTTCAAAAATCGTCACTTTTACTTAATAAAGTACCAAATTTATTCAACCTACGTAATGTAGAATATAGTCAAAATTTATGTGTAGATATAATGTGCATTCTGAATAAGCGTTATATTTATGAAATTCATAGAAAAAAAAGTTATTGCGAAAAAACCGTGTTACAGAGGCCCTGAATCTCATAGTAGGTTATAAGTCTAGTTGGAAGAACAAGATCCTATATGCCCAATGGCAACAACAGGGATGAATAGTCCTGTGAGGAAAAGGGGAAAAAAAAAGAAATAAATAAAGTACATGAGAGGGGATAAATAATCAAAGTAAAATATTATAAGGACAGTAACAACAAGTTACATTTTTCATATATAAAATATAAAAACTTCAAAACAAACCAGAGACTGAAAAACAAGATGAAAAAAAATGTGCCTGAATGTAAACTCAAGCACGAGAAATCTAATCCAAGGCAGTGGAAGGCCATGGATACAGAGGCTGACGCACTACCCAAGACTGCAGACTTTCTTACCGTGACTAAAGAGTCTCTTCTATCCTTACTAAGAGGAAGCTAGCCATTGAACAACGACATGCAGTAGTTAAGCCCTTATGCAAAGATTAAGTGTTTGTGGAATTCTCAGTGTAGTCAGATGT
>NC_090735.1:150697501-150705001 GCF_036898095.1 Palaemon carinicauda | reverse complement strand
ATTTTATTTTTGGGGTGAAAACGTTTCGTGTCCTCTGAGGTAGTCGTGTCCAATGATCCACCTGTGGTTATCAGTCTGCCGACATTACCTGGCGCCGCTGGGGACTGACTTGGGGGCCGAAGGTGTTTAGTAGCTCATCAAATGAATGTAAACTTGGTCTCTAGGATATCGTCCCTTTTTCCTTATTTCTGCCGTTCATAAGACACCACTAATCCTATAGACTGGGAAATGTATATGTCTGTATTTCTAGTTTATACATTTTATTATTTTTGGTATGTTTTTTTAAATATAGTTTCTTTCCTTATTACGTTATTTGTGTAAATTACTGGACCCTCTTTATAAATTATATTTTTGGGCTCAGGCCTAGTCGTCCTGATGAAAGTTCCTAAAAGGTAGCTTCCTAGGGTATATTTGACTACAGTGATATTCCCAGAGAATTTTACCTTAAGGTATCCAGAATTCTAATTCCTGGAGCGAGTATCCCTAAATAATCTCACAGGGGATAAAGCATAATATCAGAGGACGTATTCTTGAGGACGTCACATAGCTATCTTCCCCCTGAAAAGTATTAACGCTTCGAAGGGTTACAGTGACAAGAATCTGAAACGAGAATGAAAAGAGAGCCGCTCATAAGGCATCTCTCCTATTCCGTTTTCCATTGTGTATCTGATGAAGGCGGTAGCGCCCTCTTTATTCCTTTTCGTGTAGCTCTACTACTCGGTGCTTTCCCTGTGTTCTCTCGTTATTTTAGATTTAATTCAACATTTTGATGACTTCTCCGGCCTCTGCTGCCTCTGGAAAGTTGAGTATTATCCTTACTGTGTAAAAATGTAAGCTCTTGTCGTTTTGAAATAAATCAAAACTGATATTAACGTAAACAAGAGCTGTTGCCTACCGGAAGCATCCTGGATGCTATCGCTCACTATAGGTCTTTTAGTTAGCTAGAGCAACGTTCCCAGTTTGTTATGCTTTAATAATGTAACTATTTAGCTCCTCTAGGATTGCTTATATACTGCCGTTAGTTTTTAGTTCGGTGATATAGGTAACCTATCTTGCCCTTCGAAAGGCTTAGTTGCCTAGGCGTCTGGCCCTAGTACTTTCATGCATGATATTAGTTTTTCCAATTGTTATATTATTGAAGCTATAGGCAAATATTTTATACATGTAAGATATTGTTGAATGTTCTTTCCAAGATTGTTTACAAGAGAGCTTTGGGGAGTTAGGTAATCGATTCTCACCGCACCTAGGCTAGTATCTTAGGTACAGTAGTATACTTTCGCACATCCCTGATTATTCTTTCCTCCTCTGGAGGCTAAGTTCAATCCCTCTCTCCCTCTATCTGTATAATAATTCAGGTATAACTATACTAGGATATGTCTGTCCTGACCTGATAACCAGAGTGACTGGACTTTTGGGTTAGGGCGGAACATCAGAGTTTCTATTCTGTGGTTTGCTTCTTCCTAGCATATAGAATGAGTCTCCTTTGCTAGGTTAGGGGCGGATACAGGAAGCTTTGGTTCCCTAGTCCACGTCTGAAGGATTCTGTATGAGATGATTCCTTCCTCTAGTGGTCTAGCAGACTGTCCTGTGTTGTTTTTCTCGGGCTAGAGAATGAGTTTCCCCCCTTTGCTCGGCGAAATAACTTCACCTAACTTTGTTCTGGTTGGGAGGAGAAGAGCAAGAATTGCCAGTCTTCCTCCCTAATAGACAACTCTAGGTTAGGATGAGCTTCCCTAACTGCTAAGTGTGTCTCTTGCTGGAATGAAGTTTATAGGACCCTTATCACTTCCCAACCTCTCTTTCTTTTATTATTTTTTGGCCGCAGTCCTACTTTTGTACCTAGTATAGGTTAGGATGGAGGACCGGCTCGGCTCTCTGCCGGCTGGAAATTACGTGTCTGCCGGCAGAGACCCCTTGTTCTTTGCAGAGTGAGCCCCAGGCCTCCCTTGGTCTCCCTTCCATGTCTTCCGGTAGAGTCCGGCAGGCTATGGATTTTTTGGAATCCTGAATGCTACATTTTCCCCTTCCATAAATTCACTCTTTCTGGATGGAAGGCTTTATGGCAATGCCGCCTTATAACCTTACATCCATACTGTTTCTCTTACTAGTGTTTTGTTCCCCTACCCCGCTTACCGGTTTAACAACCGGCAACCGGGCAGTTGGAAGTTCTCTGGTTCTTAGCCATTGTCAGCAGGCATGGGTATTGCTACCTTTGCCTGCTGCCAGTGGAAACACAGCCTGTAATCTGCTGGCCACTACGATTAGCAGCCGGCAGCCGGATGTTAGTGTTTCCAGCTGCTGGCCGGCACACATTTGGGAACCAGTGACCTGCCGACTATTAGTTAAAGGTAGTATATCTTTGAACTATATGGGGGGTAAATGCCGGCCGGCGCGTGTTGGCGCACGGCGGCACGTGCTGGCCGCCACAGCAGCATGCGATGTACAGTGGTTTCTATATTTTTCGTGTACTATACACTGCATTAATAAACTATAGTACAGAGTTTGTTGTAACACTAAAGTTCTTCCAACATACTTAATGTTATCTTGCACAGCCTTTTGTTGAAACCGTACAATTTATAGAAAGTGAGTTCTTTTTGTATTCATTCTACCCTGTATATTAAAACTTTATTTCAAGATGTGAGCTGAACCTTAAATTTCCGTTTGGGAAATTACATAAAGTATTCTAAAATAGAATTAACCTTAGTTTTAATATTTGTGGAGGTTAGAGCAATTTGCAGGGCAGGAAATACAAGTATGTGCCTTGCCTTCTTTCTTTTATAGCTTTACTTTTTAAGGTACATGTTTCAACATAAGTGAAAACCCTTCACTTAATACTCATGGATTTTTCTTCGCTTTACAGGAGGACCATCAGAAGTGCGGGAGTGTTTTCTGCAATGTCCGTAGTAAGTACTTTTGTGGACATTAGTTTTGCATGAGGAACGCAGCATGCGCAGCCTCCAGTGGTGATCTCCGCTATTGGGACCCTATGGTTTGTACTGTATATTCTAACCTGATTACCGAGGCTTTTGACAATCCTAAGTCGATAAAGTCAAGGGATGCTGCCAGGGGTTTTCAGAAAAATACCTCAGGCCCCTACCATCCAAATGAGAAGATGAGGGCATACCTTTCCCTAAAGCATCGGCTGATGCAGTCTTTCCTCAGCCTCAGGTGGAGATACCAACTGCCAAGAATCCGGTAGATTCTAAAGTCTCGGCCGCCCTTCAAGACATCCAATTGGACGATAGGATGAGGGAGGTGTCGCATTCTACATAGAGAGACCTTCTAGGAGAAGGTCAGGAGGAGGAGCTGTCTTAGGCTCCTCAAGTAGAAGAGGAAGAAATCAACGAGGTGTCGGTTACATCGGTTCTGGACCCAGAACCTGTTCCCTCTACATCGTCTGCTATCCCAGATGAACTGGGAAGGACTCTTTATTCTAATGTTGAGATAATCCAACAAATTCAAAGAAAGAATGATGATAGGAGGCTGCAATGAAACTGGAGATACGTAGACTTGCAGCATCACGTGGGCCCCAGAAGCGACTCTACGTGAAGGATCTTCCTTTGTGTATGGACACCAATCCCTGGAGGTATGCCAAACACGTGCCAATGACAACAAGGGAGGATCGTGATATCAGAAAAGTTGGGAGCAATTTCCCTGGAAGAAGTGGACTTTTGGCCCAACAAAGATTCTTATCCAGACTGCTATGTCCGTCTTAGGAAGGAGCCAGCCTCTTAGGAGGAGACGGGGCCGAAGGAGGTCATAGTTCTTGACCATAGTAAAGCAAAGGCGTTACTAGTGGGCTCCATGAAAGAGAGTGGCTTCACGAACTCAAAGGTGCCCGCCTTGAGTAAAAAGCTTCCCTCCTTTGTGGCCTCTCCAACCAGAGCCTTTCCCTTCATGAAAAAGGGATATAAGGCAGCCTAGAAGGCGGTGGAGGCAGGGAAACCATGCCCCTCCTTGGAGGAGTGCAAGCCTTTATCTCTGACCTTGCCCTTGGACCAAGAAGAGTGGAAGGGCATCCACCTTACCTTCTCAGTCGGGAAGCTGGAAGCTGATATTGCTGAATGTCAGTTTGCTGAGGAACTTCCAAAACTGTCGGATGTTTTCTTGCGCAGAGAGCAAGACACGAAGGAAAGACTTGCGGCTTCGATGTCGTTGCAAACGACATTAGAAATGATGGCAAGTGACCCCAAGAACAAGGACATGTTCATGGTAGTGGCCAAAACCCATCTGGCTACAGTTACTAAGGATCTCTATAGCTTTATTAAAGCTAGGAGAACCTGTAGCACGAACCGAGGAGACTGATATCCACAGAGAATAGGAACCTTCTCAAAAAGTGGGGCTTAGATCTTAAGAGAAAATCTTCTCCAGATGAGGGTCCCCAACTCAAAAAAAGGGACAAAAAGGCCTAGACCATCCTCTCGGTCGGCTAAACCCTACCGACAGCAACAACAACAACTTCCTGTGACCGCGTTGCCTCAGATAGTAGCATAACCTCCAACCACGTACCAGCTGGTACCTCAACAAGTGGCGACACAGTCGCCAGTTTTTAACCCAGCCTTCGAAAGGCAAAGTAGCAGCCCGAGGTTCTTCTAGACAACCTTCAAGAGGAAGGGGATCCAAGGGAGGACGCAGTCTGGGAGGCAAGGCCTCAGGTCCACAACAGCAGAAATGAGATACTTCCAGTAGGAGGGAGACTACAGCTATTTAGGGATCGCTTTACTTTCGATCCCTGGGCCCACAGCCTAATAAAGAATGGTCTAGGTTGGAGCTGGAGTAGTCCTCCACCTCAATTTCCTCAATTCTTCCAACACTCAACCCCCGTTCTGGAAGAATATGTCCGAGAGCTCTTAGACAAAAGAGTAATCCGGAAAGTTAAGTCCATCAAATTCCAAGGAAGGCTGTTTTGTGTTCCAAAGAAGTACTCATAAAAACTCAGGGTCATTCTAGACTTGTCGGCACTCAACAAGTTAATAGTGAACTACAAGTTCAGAATGCTCACACTTCAACACATAAGGACCCTACTGCCCAAAGGGGCATATGCTGTTTCAATAGACTCGTCTGACGCTTATTGGCACGTTAAAATTAATCGTCACCTCTCCTCCTACCTAGACTTCAAGTTACATAGATAACTTTACGCCTTCAGAGCTATGCTTTTCGAGCTAAACATAGCCCCAAGGATTTTCACGAAGCTCGCGAACACAGCCGTCCATCTATTACGCCTTAAGGGGGTCCAAGTAGTAGCCTACTTGGACGACTGGCTAGTGTGGGCAGCATCCAGGACAGAATGCATGCAAGCTTCGAAGATAGTGATCCAGTTCCTGGAACATATGGGATTCAAGATCAACATCAAAAAGTCTGGACTTTCTCCAGCTCAAAAACTTCAGTGGTTGGGAATCCACTGGAATTTGGAGTCACATCGACTTTCCAATCCTGGGAGAAAGAGGAAAGAAATAGCAGGATCTGTCAAGAGACTATTGAAATACAAACGGATATCAAGACGCAAACAGGAGAGAGTGCTGGGCTCTGTACAGTTTGCTTCGATAACAGACCCAGTGCTAAGAGCACACCTAAAGGATGCAACAGGAGTCTGGAGAAAATATGCATCAAACGCAGGAAGAGATCTAATAAGACCTCTACCTACTCGACTGAGAACGCTTCTCAACCGGTGTTCCAATGCCAAGCAGTTGAAGAAATCAATACTTCTTCACCTCCTCCCTCATCAGTAACTATCCACACAGACGCCTCAAAGGAATGCTGGGGAGGTCACTCTCAATAGAAGAGAGACTAAGGAGCTTGGTTCAATCTTTTCAAGTCATTTTATATCAACTTTCTAGAAGCCATGACAGTTCTTCTGGCACTCCGTCCACTCGACCCATATAAGACTGGTTCTAGACAGCTAGGTGATAGTGAGATGCCTGAATCGAAAAGGGTTGAGGTCACCTCAAATCAACCAAGTGATGTTGGCCATATTCCGTTTGGCAGAATGGAAGAAATGGCCCCTGTCAGCAGTTCACATTCAAGGGTTCCGCAATGCGACAGCGGACGCTCTATCCAGGTTTACACTTATAGAGTCAGAATGGTCCCTTGACGCAGGATCGTTCTCCTTCATCTCGAGCCAAGTCCCGGAGCTGCAGATAGACCTCTTTGCGACGAAAGACAACAAGAAAATAGATTGTTACGTGTCCCCATACGAGGATCCGCTAGCGGAGGCAGTGGATGCTATGTCCCTAGACGAACATATGGTCCAATATTTATCTGTTCCCTCCGCACAACCTCCTTTTGAAGGTTCTCGATAAGCTGAGATCCTTCAAAGGGAAAGCAGCAATAGTGGCCCACAAGTGGCCAAATACTGTGTGGTTCCCTCTGGCATTGGAACTACGACTAAAATTCGTACCGCTACTGGATCTATCCCTGTCTGAGCGAGTACAGAAGTTGACGGTCTTCGCTCCATCACAGAAAACACGGAACCTACATCTCATGATTTTCTCTCCTTAGCGATGAGAAAAAGATTCGGTTTTAAAAGTCAGTTTAAACTTTTGGAGGAAACCAGAAGACATTATGAGGCTTCAGGGAAGAAATAGATATCCTTTGTCAAGGCGAAGAAAACAAAAGAAATCTCGGGAGATTCCTATTTATCATTCTTCATTCACTTTCATGAGCAAGGTTTAGCAGCTAACACAATTCTATTGTTCAAGCCTGCCTTGACAAGTCAGATACCATATGTCTTGCAGGTCGACCTTTCTAACGACGTTCTTAATGAACTACAAAGACCCATGCTGGGCTTAGCCCTTCAGCGCCTCCAAAGACCCTTTGCATGGTCATTAGATATGATTCTTCATTGTGTATAAATAATGAACAATGTGGAATGCGCTTAGAAGGTTTTGAATTTAAGTCATGTCTCTGTTTATACTCGCTTTGGGGGCCAGAGTTAGTGAAATAGTGGCTCTCTCTAGAGAGGAAGGCCACGTCCAGTTCTTGGAGGGAGAACTGAATCTATATCCAGACCCAACGTTTCTTACCAGGAACAACCTACCCACCAAAAGGTGGGGTCCCTAGAGAATCTGCTCTCTGCAGGAAGATGCATCTCTATGTCCAGTGGAGTGCCTAAATATCTATCCTCATAGAACTTCAGACTTCATGGGAGAACAGCTGTTCAGAAAAGAAACCCTGGGTTTAAAGTTATCTATAACTAAGAGCGAAAATCACTTGTGTTATTCGCAGAACGGATCCAGACAGTACACCCGTTAGTCATGATCCGAGGAAAGCTGCCTCTTCCATAAAATTTCTTTAATTATATGGACTTTGAACATCCTTGTTTGTACACCGGCTGGTAGTCATCTAAGGTGTTCCTTATGCACTATGCGAAGCAAGTGGAGAAACTTGAGAGGTCTGTGGTAGCAGCAGGTAGAATTCTTTAAACTTCTGTTTTAAATCTGCGAGGAACAGTGTAATTAATTTGGGACAATTAATTAAGAGGGTACGTGTGTAGTCACTGTA
>NC_090735.1:150650645-150653145 GCF_036898095.1 Palaemon carinicauda | reverse complement strand
CCAATCGTTTTTGTGCTTTGTTTATCTCTGCGTTCACTTGCGTTGGAATGGACTATTAATTCTGACATTGTGGTCTGAAATTCCCATGTTATACACTATTATTTCTTTTACATAATTTACCCTCATTCACAAATACTAAATCTAGGACATTGTCCTTTCTTGTTGGAATCTGGTTTCTTGGTTGCATATTATGTTCTAATAGCATATTTTGAAGCTTTTCAAATTGCCTCTTATCTTCTGCGCTAATATTACTCTCTTTTTTATATGCATA
This sequence comes from Palaemon carinicauda, assembly GCF_036898095.1. Lineage (NCBI taxonomy): Eukaryota > Metazoa > Arthropoda > Malacostraca > Decapoda > Palaemonidae > Palaemon > Palaemon carinicauda. The sequence goes on along the minus strand of NC_090735.1, from coordinate 150,652,874 downwards.
CATAAAACCACTTTCTTCTATCCATTCTTTCCAATCCACGAAATGAAAGTTAAAATCTCCGGAGAGGAGTATATTCCAGTCTTTATGGTTTCTACATATCTTATGTATCTTTTCTATTGTTATGTCAAACTCCTTAGTATTTGGGAGTCTATAAACTCCTATATGCACTAATTTTTCATATCCAAATTTTACCGCAATCAATTCACATTCTGTGTTGCTGTATTTTTCACAAACTTTTCCTTGATTTATGTCTCTTCTAGGGTACTACGGGTTCCCCCTTCATTCCTATTTGTTTTGGCTGATGTATATGTTTTGAAACCCATTATCAGGTCATCACTGCCAGTCTCTTGGGAATACCATGCTTCACTTTTATCTAATATATCTATTTTTTTTTTTTTTAATTGGGGTTAGTTCTTCTAAAAAACTCCATTTTCCTTTTAGAGTTACTCATGGCTAAACCCTTGTGTATTCATCACTATGATTGTTTGTGTTTCATCCCCATTATCTAATATTGACGATATTATGGATTTTCCAATGTTTCCTTCTTGATCTGATATGGTTTTTTTCTTCATTTCAGGAATTCTGCCATTAAAAAATTCCAACTTTTCTATTACATTTGCTCTTTCGTATTCATATTTATTTTTGTGGGTATACCTTAGAGAGAGAGAGAGAGAGAGAGAGAGAGAGAGAGAGAGAGAGAGAGAGGAGAGAGAGAGAGAGAGAGAGAGAGAGAGAGAGAGATCTATTTAGTAAAGGAAGTAACATCGAACAATTACCAGGAAACCCTGTAGCGTATTGTTATTAACAACAGGACCGATAACATAAATAATTATGATAATATATTGAATGATAATGCCCTTATTTCAACTTATTTGGCAGCGAGGATTAAATTACGATATGGACGATAACCATCAATGCAACATGCAAAAGAGAAAGGAGACATAAAAAGGAATAAAATACTAAGAAATAAGATAGGTATAAATAAAGAAAATTCTCAACGGGTAATAAACACCATAATGAAATCACCAGAGACAACAGAAACAACAAAGACTTCCTAGGAATTACTTGATTGCTAATATCCGTCTTTTGGCTGAACCCAAATCCACGCCAGTAAAAGAGATTTTTGGTTGCCAATCGGCATGAAGATGTCGTGATATTCATCTCCAGATATCTAAGTATTGATTTTGTACTGATGCATACACAAAATCTCTCTCTCTCTCTCTCTCTCTCTCTCTCTCCTCTCTCTCTCTCTCTCTCTCTCTCTCCGCTCTCATTCCTCAGGAGATCATCAAAATACCTAATTTCAAAGGATTAAAAAAAAAGATAGAAGTTGTATTCACAGTGATTTATTTTCAAATGCTAAATACTAAACAGCACAGGTAGATAAAGCGTTTCTGCATATTCTCCAGTTCCTTTGATTAAATCACTCAAGGTAGGCCTACTGTACAAGTGCTAGGTGGTAAGTTGGTAGTAATAGGATTGATGGCAAGGATAATGCAAATGTTTTTGAAGATAGAAATGGATGTGATAAATAAACAAAGAGTAGAAAAAATAGAGTCTACCAATCATATGGCGATAATTTTGTGATTATTTCTCTCTCTCTCTCTCTCTCTCTCTCTCTCTCTCCTCTCTCTCTCTCCTCTCTCTCTCTCTCTCTCTCCTCTCTCTCTCTCTCTCATTATTGCAAAAATACATTTGAGAACAAGTGAAAATTAACTATTGACGAAATTATTCGTAACGATACCTTTTTTATGAATTATGGATTGATAAACACGAAGAGCTTAGGGTAAATCACGTAGGTAATAGAATATATGAAATAAACCAAAGATATTCCAAATAAGATGGAACTGAAGATGGATAGAGTGGTGTTTATGAAAATAATCTAGTTTGCTCTATTCATATTAAAATTATTTCTTAAAGTCATATTTCCAAAAATATTTACCTTCTACGGAAATGAGAGACTTTCCAAAACTAAAATAAAATATGATACATTAATACAGAATTTGAAGAAAGCAATATTGAATTGTTTCATTATAAAACACTAATAACTAAGTAATCCGAGGAAAGGTGACATAAATCAATTAATTGCTAAATAGCATTGACATAGCAACCGGATTAAGATGTAAACTTCAATCCAGGAAAGAATAAGTAATATCAATGCAATCAATATGGAGATACACAAACAGATATATTGTATTTATTTACGCTAACGGATATCTTAAAACTCTA
>NC_090735.1:150633145-150643145 GCF_036898095.1 Palaemon carinicauda | reverse complement strand
ACTATTAGTGAAGACTGAGCAGCCTGTCCCTGATATATCATATTCCTGGAAAATTTATATGAAATCCCAAGCAGACTGGAATGGGATTTTGCATGATCTTTTGTGATTGAATTGGTCAAAATTATATAATAGTGTAGATCCTGTTTTCCCTTTGAATGAGAATCTAGTCAACATAGTTGATCGGCGTATCCCTTCTCGTATGCTAAGGTACCGAATGAAGGACAATCCGTGGTTCAATGATATTTGTAGACGTGCTTTTTTTGGAGAAGCAGGAGGCCTATCACCTTTGGAAGGGTAACAGATCAGATTTGACCTGGAACAACTATACTCAGCTTCGTGCTTTTGCTCAGAGTGTTTATGCCTCAACTGAAAGGGAGTACAATTTAATCATAAAAGAAACCCTCTCTGGTACAACTCAGGAACATAAATGGTGGTCTACCCTTAAATGTGCACTCTTTGGTGTAGATGCAACAGTTCCTCTTTTACTTAAACCAGATGGCTCAGTCACTCACTGTCCAAAGGAAAAGGCAACCCTTTTGGCTGAAGTTTTTGACAGTAAACAGAGTAATGAAAAACTTGAACTTCCTCATTCCTGTTTTCCTGAGGCTAAACTAACTAGTTTAGCTTTTCGAACTCGTGAGATTAAAGCTCTGTTGATGGACCTTGATGCTTATGGAGGTGTAGACCCAAATGGTATTTTTCCTTTATTTTTTATAAAGACAGCAGATTTCTTAGCTCCAAAGTTATCTGTTATTTTGTGCAAGTTAGCAAGAAGAGGAGCTTTTAGCACTTGTTGGAGAATTGGTAATGTTACTCCTCTATGTACATGTGTTTGTGGTAGCTCAGGTTTTTGAACGTCTTCTGGCAAAACGTCTTAATAGGTTTGCTGAAGGTAATCATCTACTCCCTAGTTTGCAATTTGGTTTCCGTAAAGGCCTTGGAGCATGTGATGCCCTTCTTACAATCTCCAATGCAGTACAGAAATCCCTTGATTGTGGTCGGGAAGTTCGTATGATTGGCCTTGATTTTAGTGCTGCCTTTGACCGTGTTAATCATGAGGCCCTTGTTTTCAAACTGAAACAGTTGGGAGTGGGTGGGTCGTTTCTTAACATTATTATTGATTTTCTAAGTTGTAGATCTCAAAGAGTTGTTGTTGATGGGCACCATAGTGAGTATAGGAATGTGATATCCGGTGTTCCACAGGGTAGTGTTCTTGGCCCATTACTTTTCATACTATATACACATGACATGTGGTTTAGCCTAGAAAATGTACCAACCGTGTGTCACACAATTGTACATAATTCCTTTTGTATATAATATGTTTGTATCTTTGCTCTTCCCTCGCACTCAAACGAACATGAAAATTCATGTCTGCTGTTTTGCTCTGAATATTTTCTGTCTTGTGAACTTGTTATGTCCTCTTGCCTTGAGGTTTTGTATATAAGGAGAGTGTTCCACAATAATATAACTCAGTCGTTTCCAATCTGCCTTTGAGTTCACACCCTCTCTCGGCACCGTCAGATTGGTGACCCCGGAAGTCGACTCGCTCCCACTGCCTTCCACCTCCACCTCCCTTGCCCCTCCATCGGTGGTACTATGACGGAGGCTGACTCTACTCCGGCAGTTGGCACTGCGGACGCTCCATTGAAACTTTCACCCTTCGCCAGCGGAGAAGCGTTCGCTTGGTTTCAACGCGCTGAAGTCCACTTTCGTAACAGGGGCGTGACTCGCTCAACCACCAAAGCAGATTATGTTCTCGCGGCGATACCCGAGGACACCTTCCCAGAAATATCCAACTGGCTTTGTGAACAAGGAGACACCCCAATAGAGTATGACGCCCTCAAATCCTACCTTCTGCAGCAGTACTCGCCGTCGCCAGCTGCCCGTATAACAAAGCTTTTTCAGCTTTCGCAACAACCGTTGGGGGACCAAAGGGCTTCGCTTGCCCTCAGGGAAATGACCAGTATCGCTCGCCTTCAACCTGCCACAGACGGCTCTCCTCGTGAGGTGAACATACTCCGTGCCCTTTGGATAGGCCGTTTACCTGAACCTGTGCGCGCTGCCACACCCGATGTCGATAGTTTACCCATAAAGGACTTGATGACCATAGCCGACGCCCTTATGCACAGCCACTTCAAGACCTCCATCAACGCCTCCACCCCTGACGACGAGGATGCCTATACAACGTCAACCGAAGCTGACAAGAACGCCGTAGGACATACTCGCCTACCCCGTGACGTGCCGAAGCGGCGACAAAGCCGCCCACCACCCACCAATCGCTTGCGCCCCAACGAACGACTTCTACAGCCACTTACTACCTCCCATCCGCCGCAGTTTTGCTACTACCACTTCAGATGCAGGGCAACCGCGAAGAAATGTGCCAAAGATTGTCAATGGCCAAAAAACGTGTAAGTAGGCCATCGCTTGTGGCGGTGGCCTCCCATGTTTAATCTTTTCTTTTTACAGGATGCAGGAACGGGCGTGCGATTTTTGGTAGACACGGGTGCTTGTCGTTCTCTTTTGCCGAGGAAACTCTTCAATGCACAATGTAGTCTGTCTACATCTGCCGACGTCCGCTTGGTAGCTGCCAACGGATCTGCGATACCCACCTACGGTTACGAGAACCTCACATTATCGTTCGGAAACGGTAAATTCAATTGGAAGTTTCTCGTTGCTGACGTCACAATGCCAATCCTCGGTGTGGATTTCCTCTCTCATTTCCACCTTCTGGTCGATGTCGCCCACCGACGATTGGTCAACGCAGAGTCGTACTTGTCGACACCTCTTCATCCCGCCCCCTCTAACCTCGCTCTCCACATCAGCGCACCCAAGGATGCCTACGCCCACCTCCTCACATCGTACCCGGAAGTTTTCCGTCCAGAACTTCGCCAAACGCCCACGGTTCCTGCCAAGCACGTTTTTTATCACCATATCAAGACGACGGGACCCCCAGTCTTTGCAAAATTCACACATCTGGCACCGGAACGATTGGCAGCCGCCAAACAGACGTTCGCCAAAATGGAGAAAATGGGCCTTTGCCAAAAGGCCTCCAGCCCATGGTCGTCACCTTTACACAACGTTCTGAAGAAAGACCGCTTCCTCCGTCCGTGCGGGGATTACAGGTGCCTGAACATGCAAACAGAACCGGATCACTACCACCTCCCTAACATTGCCGATGTAACCTCCTACTGCACAAAGCGAAGGTTTTCTCTACGCTCGACCTCCTGAAGGGGTATTATCAGGTGCCTATGAACCCAGAAGACATCCCCAAGACCGCCATCACCACTCCGTTTGGCACATACACCTTCAATTACTCTTATTTTGGCCTTCGTAATTCTGGGCCAACGTTTCAACCTCTCATGGATGGCATCTTAGGGGACCTCCCTTTCTGTGTATGTTATGTGGACGACATACTTGTGTTCTCCTCCTCAAAAGAGGAACACCTCCGTCACCTGCGCATCGTGCTCGACCGCCTGCAACAAAACGGCCTTTTAGTCCGGTACGACAAGTGTACCTTTGGCGCCAACAAAGTGTCGTTCTTAGGGCACCGTATCACTACTGAAGGAGTCCATCCCCTCCCTGAGAAGGTAGCAGCCGTTCAGAATTTCCCCACGCCCTCGACCGTCAAAGCTCTGCAGGAATTCTTGGCCATGATCAACTATTATCACCGTTTTCTGCCAGCCATTGCCACCACTCTTGCTCCCCTCTACGCCTCCCTCAAGGGCAAGCCAAAGGACTTGAAGTGGGGTCCCCTTCAAGAAACAGCCTTCTGCAATGCAAAGAAGGCCCTATCAACTGCTGCGTCTCTCAATTTTCCTATCCCACACGCCCCTCTCCTTCTCTCCACCGATGCCAGCGACATTGCTATTGGTGCAGTACTCGAGCAGGTGGTCAAAGGCTCGCCCCACCCATTGGCCTTCTATAGCAGAAAACTGTCCAAGGCAGAATCGGGTTATTCTACCTTCGATCGAGAATTGCTGGCAGTGCACTTGGCTGTCCGTCACTTTCGCCATTTCTTAGAAGGTACGCCCTTCGTCATTCGCACAGACCACATGCCTCTGGTGCACGCCTTCACTCGACAGTCTGACGCCTGGTCCGCCCGTCAATGCCGACATCTCTCCGCCGTGGCTGAATACAATTGCACCCTCCAATACGTCCCTGGGAAAATGAATCCCGTTGCCGATGCCCTGTCAAGAAACACGTTGGCTGCCGTTCAACTGAGATTGGATTAAAACGCCCTGGCTGAAGCCCAACGACAGGATCCAGAGTATCAAGCTTGTAGGACATCCTGCACGTCCCTCCCTTGGGAGGATTTTCCCCTCGAAGACTCCAACACCACCCTCCTCTGTGACGTTAGTACTGGTAGACCGCAACCTAGGATTCCTGTTCCCATGCGCCGACAGGTGTTTGATTTCATTCACGGCCTTTCACATCCCTCGTGCCGTTCTACTGCACAGCTGCTGAAGGCAAAGTTCATTTGGCACGGCATTTCTAAGGATGCTAGGGATTGGGTCCGTGCCTGTACTTCTTGCCAAACTTTCAAAGTACATCGACACACGGATTCAGGAGTGGGCACCTTTCCTCAACCTCAGCGTCGTTTCGCACACATTCACGTCGACGTTGTAGGCCCCCTACCCACATCACAAGGACATCGTTACCTGTTTACCGTCATCGACCGCTCCACTCGTTGGCCTGAAGCCATTCCCATGGAAACTGCAATGTCCGCCTCATGTACATCTGCCTTACTCTCTGGATGGATTTCAGGATTCGGTATCCCTGAGCATATTACTTCTGACAGGGGAACCACTTTCACCTCTCAATTATGGACATCATTAGCGAATCTCCTGGGCATCACCCTACATCAGACAGCGGCCTACAACCCCGCTGCCAATGGAATGGTTGAACGTTTTCATCGCACCCTCGAAGCAGCTTTGATGTCCCGCTGCAAGGATTGCAACTGGTTTACTCAGTTTCCTTGGGTCCTCCTTGGACTAAGGACCACTCCTAAAGACGCCCTCGACGTCTCGGCAGCCGAAATGGTGTATGGCGACCCGTTGGTCGTCCCTGCCGAGTTTTTTTCCTTCTACAACCTCCTATGACGATCTCCAGCGCATACGTCACGTCGTGGGAAAATTTACCCCGTGCCGCCAGACTTACAAGCCCCCAGCGAAGCATCACATACCAACAGACTTACACTCTGCAATGCACGTCTTCCTGCGCAACGACACCAGCAAGCCACCACTAACGCCCCTTTACACGGGCCCTTTCCTTGTGATCCGATGCAGTCCGAAAGCATTCCTCCTAAACATTCGGGGCAAAGAAGACTGGGTCTCCCTTGATCGTCTAAAACCTGCTTATCTTCTGCCAGATGACCCACCTAAAGTTCGCCTCTCTAGATCAGGGTGCCCTATTTAACATGTACAGTATGTCATTTTTAGGGGGGGAGCCATGTACCAACTGTGTGTCACACAATTGTACATAATTACTTTTGTATATAATATGCTTGTATCTTCGCTTTTCCCTCGCACTCAAACGAACAGGAAAATTCATGTCTGCTGTTTTGCTCCGAATATTTTCTGTCTTGTGAACTTGTTATGTCCTGTTGTCTTGAGGTTTTGTATATAAGGAGAGTGTTCCACAATAATATAACTCAGTCGTTTCCAATCTGCCTTTGAGTTCACACCCTCTCTCGGCACCGTCACAAAAATAAGCTTGTTGCATATGCAGATGATACTACTCTCTTTGCATCAATTCCATCCCCTGAATGTAGATCTGGGATTGGTGAATCACTTAATAGAGATTTAGCTAAAATTAGTGCATGGTGCAAATTATGGGGTATGAAAATGAATCCTAACAAAACTCAAAGTATGATTGGAAGTAGGTCAAGAACGGTGGCTCCTCAACATCCGGATCTCAGTATTGATAATGTTTCTTTAATTTTGTATGACTCTTTCAAAATTTTAGGTGTGATTCTCGACAGGAAATATACTTTTGAGAAACATATAAGGTCTGTGTCTTCTTCAATTGCACAAAAAATTGGCTTATTGAGAAAGTCTTTTAAGATATTCGGTGATCAATCTATTCTGAAGAAGTGTTTTGATTCTTTTATTCTACCTTGCTTTGAGTATTGTTCTCCGGTCTGGTCTTCAGCTGCTGATTTTCATCTTAATTTGTTGGACAGAAACTTACGGTCCATTAAATTTCTTATTCCTGATCTAGATATTAATCTCTGGCACCGTCGTTCAATTAGTTCATTATGCGTGTTGCATAAGATTTTTCATAACTCTGACCATCCTTTACATTCAGATCTCCCTGGACAATTCTATCCTATTCGTAATACTAGGTAGACAGTTAATTCTAATAGCCAGGCCTTCTCCATCATAAGACTCAATACTAAGCTGTACTCTAGAAGTTTTATTCCAGCTGTTACCAAGTTGTGGAATGATCTTCCTAATCGGGTTGTTGAATCAGTAGAACTTCAAAAGTTCAAAGTTGGAGCAAATACTTTTTTGTTGACCAGGCGGACATGAGTCTTTTTATAGTTTATATATGACATATCTGTTTTTGACGTTGTTAATAGTTTATATATGACATATCTCTTTTGACGTTCCTTATTTAGGATGATTTATTGTTAATTTGTACACTTCAGTTATTTATTTCCTTATTTCCTTTCCTCACTGGGCTATTTTTCCTTGTTGGAGCCCCTGGGCTTATAGCATCTTGCTTTTCCGATTAGGGTTGTAGCTTGGATAGTAATAATAATAATAATAATAATTACTATATAATTATATATCTCCATTTACTTTTGAAATCAGAGTAGCTGGCTAACATGAAAAGAGTCCCATGTATATTTGTACAGTATAATCTGTAGTTTAAAGTTCAAACAAAAATGAAAATAGCCTTAACCTTTCTACTCGAGTAGCCATGATTCTTGTTAATATTTCAGAGGTAGTAGATACCAAATATCATTCGAAATTTGCTGGCATCAATTCTCTTGTATGCAAAATCATTCACATTGAAGTAAAATGACGGTCAATATTATTCGGTTTTCATAGAGCATCGCTTCTATTACGAATAATAGATATCAACATATTGTTTTTTAACAAAGTGGAAGAGGCATACTTATATGGAAAGAAACTAAAATAACAGCGCAAGAGAAAACTAGATATTATCGATTTCCTTTGCAAACAAGAAAGACACATACAATACCAATCAAATATAGATCCAGCTCAATTTATCATAGAATGTGGCATCAATTCGGTCAGGATCTATTAAAGATGAAAAATACATGAGAGTGATGGATAATACTATAATAATAGCTCTTTGTTAAACAAGGAACTGTCGTGTTTTTCTTCGACTATAATTGGTGCCCTGTCGTGTTTCATAAAGTATTGTACCAGTTGCACAGTTGTGTATGAATATTATTTTCATATCCTAGTTAATGCATATACTTTTGATAAATTTTATATTAATGGTTTATGATGAAAATACTGGGGTATCTGATCCCTTGCCTGAGATTTTCCATATACGAGCAGGTTTTTGTGACAGATTTTATATACAGCTATTGCTTTAAATCAAGTGGGTAGCCATATATGGTTTTTCTTTTCTTTAATTTTTTAATAATAACTTATTTTACTGCTTAAAATTTACCTTCTGCCTTGATAATCAATATTTCTTTTTAGTTTTATAAATATATGGACCTTCTGGGCGTGAGAGCTAAGCATAAGAAAATATGCTCATATATAAAATCTTTCCTAACCTTCATATTTACTGACATTGAAATTAATATTAACAGGAGATAAATTAGCTTTAATTTTAATGAAGAAGAATTGTCAGTAAAAACTCAAATTAGAATATGGTGAACTTCAAATAAACATCAAGGTATGAGTCCCACTGATGATTATTTCCCTATCTCTTTACTATAATGACTAAGAAAGCACTTGCACCTGGTAAAGATTTTATTTGGCTTAAAACAGAATGACATTTCAACCGGAATCAGAAAATAATTTTGTAGTACAACTCAAAATTAGAAGTGCTGTCTTGCAGGGAATAGAAAACCGATGAGCAGCGTACGGGTATACAAAGAATTCATGTATGAGGAAAGTAAAAAGTATAGGAGAGAGAGCATGTCCCTTGACATGAACTTTTCATTCAGAGTAAAAAACAGCATACATATAATATTAAAAATATCTGTAAGCAGAGATAGATATGGAGAGAATAATAATCATAGTTTTAAGAGTCATAATAAAAACAATACTAATGAAAATAACATATATGCCAAGATACTGTATATTCTTAAAAGTTATGAAGATTTATTCATTTTAGATAAACATTACACAAGTGTAATATCTGGAGAAAATATATCAGTTTTGTACTAATTTCGGCAAGCATAACCTGATAAAGTAAAGTTTATAGATTTGGACAATAACAAATTTACAAACTAGAATTAGAATTTTCACTATGTTGTAAGAATATCACAAAAATGTAGACATCGATATTTACATATGTCAATAATTTTCTGTTATATATTCACACACACACACACACACACACACACACACACACACACACACACACACACACACACATATATATATATATATATATATATATATATATATATATATATATATATATATATATATATATATATATATATAAATATATATATATATATATATATATATATATATATATATATATATATATATATATATATACGTATATATATATATATATATATATATATATATATATATATATATATATATATATATATATATATATATGTATATATATATATATATATATATATATATATGTATATATATATATATATATATATATATATATATATATATATATATATATATATATATATATATATATATATATATATATATATATATTGCGAGATATAAAGAACATTTTAATTTCCCTTCTATGTTTTTATTTATTTTTCACTAATGGAAAATATTTACTTTATAAATGTTTTACTGCTGGTGTTCAATGCATTTTAAATATTTTATTTCGACCATAAATATGCATAATTTAAAACTCAGGAAATTGTTTCTAACATGTGACAATATTCAGTATTTGCATAGTAGTGCATATAATATTTCTTGATTTTATTTGAAAACCAACTTGGTTAGAAGGGCAGTTAATCTGTTTACACTTGACTTTAGCTAAGAGAATTAGTCATGTTATTTTTTAATGAACTTTCAGATGACAATTGTAATATGATTATGAATATTTCTATGATTATTTTCATAAAATATATATATATATATATATATATATATATATATATATATATATATATATATATATATATATATATATATATATATATATATACCACGGAGACTATTTATGTTTTATTTATTTTCCATATATACCAATTAGAGAAAAAGTCGAAGAAAGATATTCTTATATATCCACTTCAAATAATTTCCTCCTTTTTAGTGCGCTGACGTCAGCCATCTCAAAAGAGAATGATTTTCAATAATTCCACTTCCGTCTTTTTTAGGAGCTTTTCATTGCTCCTTCTAATTTTTCCATCTTATTAATCCTTCCTCTTTGAAGATGCTGACCATACCGACATTATTTTACTTGTCCTTCACTAATTATCATCTTCTCTTCAATATTGTATATATCCCACCAGTTGTATTCTATCTAATAATGTAACCAGCAAATTTCGTTTATTAAATAGAAAAAGTTAATCTCCAAAAGGGTATTCTACTATGTAGATTCCGCATTATTCCTTTTTTATTATATCAAGTTCAGAACTGTGATAAAGATACATTTTGTTGATGTTCAAAATGTTAACTAACGGATCCATTACCTGCAATATAAGAAGTTTTAAATTTTGTGGTTACTATTTGAAATTTGTTATTTGTAAATATCCATATAAATAGAAACAAATCTTAGGAACACACGCACACATAGAAACACACTGGCACACGCACGCACGCACGCACACACACACACACACTATATA
>NC_090735.1:150623145-150625645 GCF_036898095.1 Palaemon carinicauda | reverse complement strand
TATATAAACTATTAACAACGTCAAAAACAGATATGTCATATATAAACTATAAAAAGACACAGGTCAGCGTGGTCAATGTAACTTGAAGCCTAGGTAGGAGGAGAGGTGACGATTAATTGGAACGTGCCAATATGCATCAGGCAACTCTATAGAGACAGTATATGCCCTTCTGGGCTGTAGGGTCCTTGTATGCTGAAGCGTGAGCATTCTGAACTTGTAGTTCACTATGAACTTGTTGATTGGCGACAAGTCTAGAATGACTAAGTTTTCGGAGTCCTTCTTTAGAGCACAAAACAGACTTCCTTGGAATTTTATGGACTTAACTTTCTGGATTACTCTTTTGTCTAAGAGTTCTAAGACATATTCTTCCAGAACGGGGGATGAGTGTTGGAAGAATTGAGGAAAATGAGGTGGAGGACTGCTCCTGCTCCAACCTAGTCCATTTTTAATTAGGCTGTGGGCCCGGGGATCGAAGGTCCAGCGATCTTTAAATAGCTGTAGCCTCCCTCCTACTGGAAGTATCTTACTTCTGCTTTTGTGGACCTGAAGCCTTGTCTCCTTGACCGCGTCCTCCCCTATATCCCCTTCCTCTTGAAGAACCTCTGGCTGTTCCTCTTGCTCTCGAACGAAAGGAAGAAGTCTGCCTTTCGAGGGCTGGGTTGAAAACTGGCGATTATGTCGCGACTTGTTGAGGTACCAGCTGGTACGTGGTTGAAGGTTGTGCCACTATCTGAGGCACCGCGGTCACAGGAAGTTGTTGTTGTTGGTGTCGGTAGGGTTTAGCCGGCGGAGAGGATGACCTGGGCCTTTTTGTCTTCCTCTTGATTTGGGGACCCTCCTCCGGAGAAGAGTTTCTCTTTAGATCTAAGCCCCACTTTTTAAGATGGTTCCTATTCTCTGTGGCAGCCTTGTCTATTACCTTTTTAACCACTTCATTGGGAAAGAGGTCTTTACCCCAAATACGAGAGGAGATCAGTATCCTCGGTTCGTGCCTCACCGCAGCCTAGGCAAACACGAACTCTCTACAGGTTCTTCGAGCTTTAATAAAGCTATAGAGATCCTTCATAACTGTGGCCAGATGGGTTTTGGCCACAACCATGAACATGTCCTGGTTCTTTGGGGTCACTTGCCATCGTTTCTAGTGTCGTTTGCAACGACATTGATGCTGAAGTCTTTCCTTTGTCTCTTGCTCTCTACGCAAGAGAACCTCCGACAGTTTTGGAAGTGCCTCACCGAACTTGCGTTCAGCAATATCAGCTTCCAGCTTCCCGGCTGAGAAGGTAAGGTGTACGTCCTTCCAGTCTTCTTGGTCCAAGGACAAGGTCAGAGATAACGGCTTGCACTCCTCTAAGGAGGGGCATGGTTTCCCCGCCTCCACCGCCTTTAAGGCTGCCTTATATCCCTTTTCCAAGAAGGGAAAGGCTCTGGTAGGAGAGGCCACAGAGGAGGGAAGCTTCTTACTCAAGACAGGCACCTTTGAGTTAATGAAGCCCCTCTCATCGAGCTCATTAGTAACGTCTGAGCTTTACTATGGTCAAAAACTATGACCTGCTTCCGCTCCATCTCCTTTGAGGCTGGATCCTTCCTAAGACGGACATAGCAGTCCAGATAAGAATCTTTGTTGGGCCAAAATTCCACTTCTTCCAGGGAAATTGCTCCAAACTTTTCTGAGATCAAGATTTTCCCGGTGTTCATTGGCATGTGTTTGGCATACCTCCAAGGATTGGTATTAAAGCACAAAGGAAGATCATTCACGCTGAGCTGCCTCGAGGGCCCACATGATGCTGCAAGTCTACGTATCTCCAGTTTCATTGCAGCTTCCTTCTAATCATTCTTCCTTTGAATTTGTTGGATCATCTCAACAATGGAAGAAAGAGTCCTTCCCAGTTCATCTGGGATAGCAGACGATGGAGAAGGAACAGGTTCTGGGTCCGGAACCGATGTAACCGACACTTTATCGATTTCTTCCTCTTCTACTTGATGAGCATAGAACAGCTCCCTCCTGACCTTCTCCTAGAAGGTCCTTCTCAGTAGAATCCGACACCTTGGACATTCTATCGTCCAATTGGATGTCTTGAAGGGCGGCCGAGACTTCAGAATCTACCGGATTCTGGGCAGTTGGTATCTCCACCTGAGGCTGGAGGATGATTGCATCAGCCAATGCTTTAGGGAAAAGGTAAGCCCTCATCTTCTCATTTGGAAGGTAGGGACATGAGGTGTTTTTTCTGAAAACCCCTCACCCAGGATCGTAAAATTTCCCTAGCAGCATCCCTTGACTCCGTCGACTTGGGGTCGTCAAAAGCCTCGGTAATCAGGTTAGAACAAACTGTACAAACCTGAGGGTCCCAATAGCGGAGATCACCTCTGGAGGCTGTGCATGCTGCGTGCCTCCTGCAATATTGATGTCCACAGAAGTTCTTACTACGGACATTACAGAACACACTCCCGCACTTCAGATGGTCCTCTTATAAAGAGAAGAAAAATCCATCAGTATGAAGTG
>NC_090735.1:150615645-150618145 GCF_036898095.1 Palaemon carinicauda | reverse complement strand
TTTTGTTTTCCTAACAAACATTAAGAACTGATTTTTCACCAGAACTTATTATGCATGAATCCGTATTTCTTTTTGCTTATTCATATTAATCATAACCGGAAAAGATAAAAAAAAGACAATTATTAAAATTTTGCCAATATATATCCTCTTCATATTAATCAAATTAATCAGAAAATTAAACTATTATCGCACTCTCACTTACATTATAACTACTTATCGAAAACTTATCATCCACTTGAGGAAAAATAAATATTGAAGGTAATTCAAGACCTCGAAAACTTATCATCCACTTGATGAAAAATAAATATTGAAGGTAATTCAAGATTCCTGATGTTCTGTACTTTACTGAAAGGTTAGAAATTACAAATACTTTTGCATTTCTTTAGTACCAAAGCCTTACAATGCATGTAGATTTGATGTCAAAGAAAAGCATATAGTCTTATGATTATGATTTATGATTTATTATGATTTCAGGATTTATTGATGCAGTATGAGCTTGTGGACCTATGAGCAGCATAAATATGTAGGGGGAGAGAGAGAGAGAGAGAGAGAGAGAGAGAGAGAGAGAGAGAGAGAGAGAGAGAGAGAGAGAGAGAGAGAGAGAGAGAGAGTCAGTCAAAATAACCGATCTCGGAAACACTACGTTGCATAAATCTCCGTTAAAACTTCTCGTTTGCAATTTATTTGTGAAAACAGCCAAGTCACGGAATAGAGACATATTTTAGAATCCAGTCTCTGTAGTTTTCTTTTGCCCAAGATAGGTTTGCTTTTGCTTTCCTTTTCCAATGTTGATGAAAATTAAATATCTCCAGGAGATCGATAAAATATTTGCAGGAGTAACATTCCATTCGTATGACATACAGGCTATTCTTTTTTAATATTATCATTACAGTTTTGTCGTTTTTAAAGTTTTTCTGTCAATGTTTCATCGTCATCATCATCTACTAAGGTAATCAATGCAAAGGGCTTCGGTTAGAATTTGCTAGTTGTTTATATCTTCAGCTTTTGAATCAATACTTCTCCATTCATCATCTCCTACTTTATATTTCATAGTCCTCAGCCATGTAGGAATGGGTTTTCTAACTCTTCTAGTGCTGTTGAAAGTTTGGTAAACTAATCTCTTTTGGAGAGTGCAAAGAGCATGACCAAACCATATCCATCTACTCCTCACCATGATTTGATCCACATATGGCTTTTGAGAAATTTCTCCTGTAGTTTTATTTCTAAACCTATCCTCCCCTTTAACTCTCAATAATCTTCTAAGATCTTTTTTCTTGAATCTTTAAATCTGTTGGATTTCATTTCATTGTCATACCACACTTATGTCCATATGGTAACACCGATTTCACTAAACTGGTATATAACATGATTTTTATACGTAATTTAAGGAATTTAATTTCCAAATTTTACTTAACCTAGCAATTGTCTGATTTGATTTTTTCAATCTTTCACCTTCGATGAAACATTGGTTGGAGTTTAATCTATGATTAGCTTTTTCTATCTAGCATGTTTTGTTAGGACATGACGTTTAATTATCATATCGCACTTTTCATAAAATGATAACATATTAGTATATAAGTCTAATTCCTATTTTATGGGTAACTCAATATGAAATATTTAAACAGAATGCCAATATGTATAAAATCATAATCCCTGAACCAATTTAATCAAATTGCTATTGGATTTGTACTTTATGAGGATTTAGACTTCATATACCATATATAGCTAGTTATTGCGAGACTCTTGTTTACTATCCTGAAAATCTATTTCTATTTGAAGAAATATTTATAAAAAAAACTGAAAAGGTAAATAGTATTAGTGTGAAGCATTTGAAGTATGTGTAATATACGCAGGAATATATTCATTATCAATTCCTTCATCAAATCATTTAACTCTATATGCATGCAAAAACAATATTTTTTTTATGAAGTAACATACATCTCTTCAAAAAAAAAAACTTTTGATATCATTAATAACAATAATAATAATAACAATAATAATAATAATAATAATAATAATAATAATAATAATAATAATAACAATAATGATAATAATAATAATAATAAAAATTGGATATTTTGTAAAGGCAAACTGTTAATGTCGTCGGAGTAATAATGGACCACCTACCAGCTCTGAGAACAAACAATTAAGGAAAAAAGTCATTAGCAAAGTGGCGTTTTTTCGGAATTACTTGGTTCATCCATTTGGCAATTTGATAATAGATTTCCCTCCACTCAACACGACATTAAAGTCCGCAAATAGCATAAACCCCTTTATCATTTAATAGTTTTTGTTCATTCTACCTTCTTTCCATTATTGTTCCCAGATCCGGTCTTCAGCCGCTAGTTCTCCTCTTAATTTGTTGGATAGGAATTTACGGTCTATTAAATATCTTTTTTCAGATCTAGATAATAATATTCCTTGGCACCGTCATTCAATTAGTTCGTTATACATTTTGCATAAGATTTTTCATAATTCTGACCATCTTTTACATTCAGCT
>NC_090735.1:150588145-150610645 GCF_036898095.1 Palaemon carinicauda | reverse complement strand
ATGGTTGGTTTCGACCTGGCCTTTCATTAGAAGGGGCTAGCGTTCGATCCCAAGTATGAGGTAGAAATTTATTTCTATTTGAACACGATGTTGTGTTGATATTTATCCATATTGACTCATTAGGGGTAATTTGAATGAATTACTACCAATTGTGTCACGTGGTGGCCCGGGGAAATCTGGTAAAACTCGCTGGTAAAGAGACTGATGTCTCACCAGGTAAATCCTCGGACAGCTAGATTAGGGTCAGGTTCAGATTTCCTTTTATGGGCTCTCGTGGCATGGTTGGTTTCGACCTGGCCTTTCATTAGAAGGGGCTAGCGTTCGATCCCAAGTATGAGGTAGAAATTTATTTCTATTTGAACACGATGTTGTGTTGATATTTATCCATATTGACTCAATAGGGGTAATTTGAATGAATTACTACCAATTGTGTCACGTGGTGGCCCGGGAAATCTGGTAAAACTCGCTGGTAAAGAGACTGATGTCTCACCAGGTAAATCCTCGGACAGCTAGATTAGGGTCAGGTTCAGATTTCCTTTTATGGGCTCTCGTGGCATGGTTGGTTTCGACCTGGCCTTTCATTAGAAGGGGCTAGCGTTCGATCCCAAGTATGAGGTAGAAATTTATTTCTATTTGAACACGATGTTGTGTTGATATTTATCCATATTGACTCATTAGGGGTAATTTGAATGAATTACTACCAATTGTGTCACGTGGTGGCCCGGGGAAATCTGGTAAAACTCGCTGGTAAAGAGACTGATGTCTCACCAGGTAAATCCTCGGACAGCTAGATTAGGGTCAGGTTCAGATTTCCTTTTATGGGCTCTCGTGGCATGGTTGGTTTCGACCTGGCCTTTCATTAGAAGGGGCTAGCGTTCGATCCCAAGTATGAGGTAGAAATTTATTTCTATTTGAACACGATGTTGTGTTGATATTTATCCATATTGACTCATTAGGGGTAATTTGAATGAATTACTACCAATTGTGTCACGTGGTGGCCCGGGGAAATCTGGTAAAACTCGCTGGTAAAGAGACTGATGTCTCACCAGGTAAATCCTCGGACAGCTAGATTAGGGTCAGGTTCAGATTTCCTTTTATGGGCTCTCGTGGCATGGTTGGTTTCGACCTGGCCTTTCATTAGAAGGGGCTAGCGTTCGATCCCAAGTATGAGGTAGAAATTTATTTCTATTTGAACACGATGTTGTGTTGATATTTATCCATATTGACTCATTAGGGGTAATTTGAATGAATTACTACCAACTGTGTCACGTGGTGGCCCGGGGAAATCTGGTAAAACTCGCTGGTAAAGAGACTGATGTCTCACCAGGTAAATCCTCGGACAGCTAGATTAGGGTCAGGTTCAGATTTCCTTTTATGGGCTCTCGTGGCATGGTTGGTTTCGACCTGGCCTTTCATTAGAAGGGGCTAGCGATCGATCCCAAGTATGAGGTAGAAATTTATTTCTATTTGAACACGATGTTGTGTTGATATTTATCCATATTGACTCCTTAGGGGTAATTTGAATGAATTACTACCAATTGTGTCACGTGGTGGCCCGGGGAAATCTGTTAAAACTCGCTGGTAAAGAGACTGATGTCTCACCAGGTAAATCCTCGGACAGCTAGATTAGGGTCAGGTTCAGATTTCCTTTTATGGGCTCTCGTGGCATGGTTGGTTTCGACCTGGCCTTTCATTAGAAGGGGCTAGCGTTCGATCCCAAGTATGAGGTAGAAATTTATTTCTATTTGAACACGATGTTGTGTTGATATTTATCCATATATATATATATATATATATATATATATATATATATATATATATATATATATATATATATATATATATATATACATATACATATATATATATATATATATATATATATATATATATATATATATATATATATATATATATATATACATATATATATATATATATATATATATATATATATATATATATATATATATATATATATATGTATACATATATATATATATATATATATATATATATATATATATATATATATATATATATATATATATATATATATATATATATATATATATATATATATATATGTGTGTGTGTGTGTGTGTGTGTGTGTGTGTGTTTGTATGTGTGTGTGCACGTGTTTGCGCGTGTGCGCGAATAACTAATAAAATCATAACTCAATAGAACTGGAGTATTTATCCTCTAAAAATCATTACAAAACTAGATAATGAAAAGAGGAAACATATAAAAAGGAAAATACAGATTAGAGTAGATAATATGATGAAAAAAAAACACACTTAAGAAAAAATGGGTAGCAATTGACAAAAGGTTATGGTGTAAGAAGATTACCACCCAGAATAGCAAGCTACTGGCATGAAACTGCATTTTATTCTCTTATTTTTTATTACAGTAAAGCGTCACACTCCGGTAATTCTGTAGAAATTCAGAAATGTTTTTACTCCCCACAAGCTAATCCGGTTGCAGAAATTCTACAATAATTTGCGCTACATCCTAAACAAATTAAGAGAAAGGAAATGGCATTATTTATAGATATACGAATTAAAAAAGAATCAGAAAAAAATTCTATTTTATTTAAATCTTCTCTAGCTTCATTCTCCTTAGTGTACAAAGTTTAATTAATATATTGTTTCCATTCTTGAGACAATCTTTTTTTTAGTTTCTGTGTTCATATAATTTTCTTATCATTATTCTTCCACATTATTCAGAGCATCAATAGATTTTTTACTATATTGTTAATTTTTTAAGAGAAATTCTTTTGGCACTTATATTTTCCGTGTAAATTGACCTTTCTTAATTACTATCTATTGGAGAGATAATCCATACACCTCTCTGTCAACTATTGTCACAATGACTATTGGAATCGAAAACAAGGAAATGTAAAAGCAGACAGAGATTTGGGTAAACGAAGCTGAATTGGAGAGGAACTGAAAAACTAGCTATTATTCTCTCAAAATAATTTTATATGATAACATGCAAGTGAGCTGTTGTAGTTGGGTTTACTGGAAAGTTCCTTGAAGTCTTGAGGAAGTGTTATATTGTTCAAAAATTCCGAATGGTTACGAAACCTCAAACTATTATCTTCTCCCTTTATATTTCTTTCTGAATTTCTTGACTCTCTCTCTCTCTCTCTCTCTCTCTCTCTCTCTCTCTCTCTCTCTCTCTCTCTCTCTCTCTCTCTCTAGGTGCCAGACAGTGATTTTTTTTTCTCATAGCTTTATAAAAAAAATTAGTATTTCATGCATATGGTATAATATTCCGGAAGATTGTTTCAAGCTACTCAAAAAAAAAAAAAAAAATAGTTTCTCATTATTAGGTTGTTCATAAAATATTATTTTTTAAACCATTACAAAGAAAACTGAGATGTTATGTTTTACGTTAGTAATTCCCCTGAAAAAGAACTTTTCGAATTATGCATATCTTCATATTTCAGAAAGGATTTAGTAAAAATTAGTTACTTTATATAATCATTCTATAAACAATAAAAGTTTTGAAAAGCGTACATGCAACGCTCAAGAAATAATTGATAAAAAATTTCATTAATTTGTTTGCCATTTTTTTAGAAAATAATACTAAAACACGGCAGATAAAAAAAAATGGAAGAATAATAGGAAACATGAGAACAAATATTGCAAACAAGTCATCGTCATAATTTTTTATTTTTGTAATAATAATAATAATAATAATAATAATAATAATAATAATAATAATAATAATAATAATAATAATAATAATAATAATAATAATAATAATAATAATAATTATCTAGCTATTTCCTAGGTATACGAAATGCTGCCGTGATATCTTTCTCTTATGTCCAGAACCAGCCCATGATAGAGTCTAACAAAAGGGAAGACCTGTAAACCTATCTATAGAAACTCTGTAAGCCTGATCAGTGCCACCCATCTCCGACGCGGCCAACTAATTTGTTTGAAAGAATAAATAAATAAATATAACCTAACATATTTTTCACTTGGATTATTTTGTGATTTTCTGTAAAGAGGATCTAAAATCAATTTGTTTGGAGTGTTATATTCTAACTTTGTTATAATTATCTATGTTTTTTTTTTTATATTTATATTGCTCTTCGTGATATTGAATAAAATCAGAGGTAAAACGATATATGCTTTTAATAGACATTTATTTATAGAATAAAATAAATTGTATTTTATAAGTGTAAATCACTTTGCGATAATATGGAATGAGTTATCTATTGAAATATATTCAAATTACAATTTAATCTTTTTTGAGATACATGAAGGGAATGCCAACGTACCAAGAGGATATTGAAAATATAAATGTTATTCAAGAATATGAACAATCAATATGATAATTTCTTTCACTTTTCAAAATAAATAGTTTCGTCATGAGCAGGGTAACTGGTCTTTGAAGCAGTGACATAAGGCAAACCTTATATAGTAATCGGAGGCGAAAGGCATATGAACTGTCTTTCTAGATAATAATTTGGATGATATATGATACTTTTTTATAACTGTTATGAAAACT
Organism: Palaemon carinicauda; assembly: GCF_036898095.1. Classification (NCBI taxonomy): domain Eukaryota; kingdom Metazoa; phylum Arthropoda; class Malacostraca; order Decapoda; family Palaemonidae; genus Palaemon; species Palaemon carinicauda. Next base: position 150,606,121 of record NC_090735.1, on the reverse strand, counting down.
TACACTTATCATTTTCACTGCCAGGCCGGTTTATTTTGTTTGACTGCTCCTATTTCCCATTAATAACAACAAAAATATGTCCTTTGCCTCTTTTGATTCAGAGGAAATTAGATTGATAATTTTTTTGCCTTTTAGGAATGAAGAAAGTACTTTTTATGATATATCTTAATTTATGAATCATCACTTTCATGCTGATGAATAAAATAAAAACGTTCATGATTTAGAGGGTGTTAAGACCTAACGAAGGTTCTTGGTGCAAGGGGAAGATATGTAGTGGGAGTATGTAAAAAAAAAAAAAAAAAAAAAAAAAAAACTTGAAAACCATACTTTTGATCAGAAACTCTCCGTAAAAGTATACTGTTCTCATCTGTATTTCAGTAAAATACGGGCTACCTACATGGCCGGCAACTTTTATTTTAAGATTTCTACCGTTTTTTACTGGAAATTATTAACAGTGCAGTTTATAGAACGCAAGAGATTCATTTGAACAGTATTTAAAAGTTTGAATGTTTACGATTTGATTGCATCGTCAATAAAGTCTGAGATTGGATTAGAAGTGAGTGCAAAATTGCAGGAAGAGCAAAGAGAGAAAAGGACTTCATAGACAAGTAAAAAATTTAGGATTGGTTGTCAGAAAGATAGATTTGAAACCGAAGGAGAATTAGCGCTAGGTTAGGTGCCCTACTTGAAAATAGAGAGACATTAAAATGTATGAAAATATGGTTGAAATAAAAAATTGAGTTCGATTCTATCAGCACTTTATAACAGTAATATCGTAGGTTATAGTGGAACTGATAAGTGATAGGCAGGTCATTAAAGATAATATTCAGATTCACAGGTGGAGATAAAAGGTGAAAATGCATTGGGTAATTGATGAATAAAATAATCTGTATAATTAATAAGTGAAAATTGAAAAATCTTTGAATTATATGATTAAGATGTTCTTGTTATTATTTCTTATATGATTTTCATGAAGAACAGGAACATGAATATTAATTACTTTTTAGAATTCCTTTTTTTTTCTTATAACATAATATGTAGACAATATTGTTAGTTGAATAATTCATACAGCTCAGAGCCATTTTATTCTATACGCAGACATAAAAGGAATACAAAATTTAGGATTATTTTTCAGCTTTCATTAGTAAATGCTCATAATAGATATCACTTCTATTCAAGCTTATATGGATTCTTGTGATTAAGAGAAGAGGAAAGAATAAAACAAAAATATTATCTCCAGTCTTCACTAAAATCTACATCCCTTTGAATTCAATTAGGAATTCTACGTAATCACAAATACATAATCATCCACCATCAAGAGAAAGAGGAAAGCAGCTGTAGGATTCCAAAGAAGAGGGTGTGATATTCTCTCCCTTTGAAGTGCTAAAAGGATCATTACTTCCTTCTTGTTTTAATCGCATTAATGAGAGAATTTGAAAGGGGGAAAGTGAATAAAATGAAAAGCAATGAGAAAATAGAAATTCCCTCACTCCCCGAATTTACTGGACATTTCAAGAGAAAAACATTTACGCCTTCGATAGATTAACTATAGGAGTAAGGAAATATGACGATATGAGAAAAATTAAAGTAGAGTTGAAAATGGAAGTACATTATACGGACACAAATAAACACGCAAATACTCAGTTAAAATCAAATCTATATATATATATATATATATATATATATATATATATATATATATATATATATATATATATATATATATATATATATATATATATATATATATATATAAAGAGAGAGAGAGAGAGAGAGAGAGAGAGAGAGAGAGAGAGAGAGAGAGAGAGAGAGAGAGAGAGAGAGAGAGAGAGAGAGAGAGAGAGAGAGATTATTATTATTATTGTTATTATTATTATTATTATTATTGAATGCTAAGCTTCAACCCTAGTTGGAAAAGCCGGATGCTATAAGCCAAGGGGCTCAAACAGGGAAAATAGCCCAGTGAGGAAATTAAATAAGGAAAAAGAAAATATTTTAAGAATAGTAATGAACATTAAAATGAATATTTCGTTTATACACTATAAAAACTTTAACAAAACAAGAGGAAGAGAAAGTAGATACAACAGTGTACCGGAGTGTACCCTCAAGCAAGAGAACTCTAACTCAAGACAGTGGGATATCATGGTACAGAGGCTAAGGCACTACCCGAGACTAGAGAACAATGGTTTGATTTTGGAGTGTCCATCTCCTAGATGAGCTGCTTACCATAGCTGAAGAGTCTCTTCTATACTTACCAAGAGGAAAGTATCCCAGTGAACAATTAGAGTGCAGTAGTTAACCCTTGAGAAAAGAAGAATTGTTTGGTAATCTCAGTGTTGTCAGGTGTATGAGGACAGAGGAGAATCTGTGAAGAATAGGTCAGACTATTCGGTGTCTGTTTGGACAAAGGGAAAGAACCTTAACCAGAGAGAATTGTCCTATACATACATACATACATACATATATATATATATATATATATATATATATATATATATATATATATATATATATATATATATATATATATTTATTTATATATAAATATATATATATATATATATATATATATATATATATATATATATATATATATATATATATATATATATATATATACATATATATGTATATATATATATATATATATATATATATATATATATATATATATATATATATACATATATATATGTGTGTCTATATATATTTTTATATATATATATATATATATATATATATATATATATATATATATATATATATATATATATATATATATATATATATAAATATATACAAATAGAGTATATATATATATATATATATATATATATATATATATATATATATATATATATATATATATATATATATATATATATATATATATATATATATATATATATATGTATATGTATATATATATATATATATATATATATATATATATATATATATATATATATATATATATATATATATATATATATATATATATATAAGAGGAGTTATCAATGAAAATCTCACTCGCTTTGGTATTATATTCTTAACTCCAAAATACAAGAAATTGGTAGAAAGTAAATAGTTGTCTATGGAATATTTATCATCATATCAAAGTCTGAATATCTCACAGTCTGGCAAACTTTATACTAAGCAGAATTTCTTAGAAAAAAAAAATCTCTTCCGCCTAGTCAAACTCATCATAAAAACTGTCAGTGCATACAGTAAATGATTAAGTTATGTAATATAGCACACACACAAATTGCATAAAATGCTCGGGAGGGTAAAAAGAAAAACATTATAGGAATATCTTATTCGCTGATAGATTCTCATGAGACCGAGGCAGAAAGCTCAGACAAGATGCTCTTTTCTACTGGTAAAATCCTCATCTCATCCAAAAGATATTTCCCTCCTGACTTACTCAACCCCGGATCATGAATGGAGGGACGTAAGAGGAGTCTTTATTTGTCTATATCTGCTTAGCTATTAATACTCTTTTATTGTGACTTCATATTTTTTTCTTATATTATTTATTTTCATTTTTATCAAATTCATTTACTTTCTTTCTCGTCTTAGTAAATGTAGTAAGTTTACTCATTTCAATTAGGTTTCCTTAGTTCTTAATCTTTTTTTTTGCCCATTAATATATTCTATCACGTATTATCTATTTGGTATTTCAGTAGCCTTGTTATGAAATATCATATCAGGCGTAAATTACGTCGATATCAAGGAGGTTTTCTCTGATTTCTAAGTTAAGCAGAAAATAATACAAAGTTCCACAGAACATTTCTCTTAATCACTTCTGCTTTCCCATAATCTAATTGAATTATATTTATACTCAATATGTTCTTAATATAAACTAAATTAAAAATGGAGTATTTACTCATGACTGCTATTATTTGTGAATTGTATGATTTTTATTTGGTAAATACATGAAAATATTATATATATATATATATATATATATATATATATATATATATATATATATATATATATATATATATATATATATATATATATATATATATATATATATTTTTTTTTTTTTTGAGAATGACTATTCTTGTAGCATATATCTTCATTGGCTGGAAATTAAAATTTGGGTGAGTGGAAGATATTACAGCTGAGAATAACATATCGTAAAATTGCGCTGTCAAAGATCGAGCCCCTGAAATACGAATGTGGCTCTGTGAATAGTATATTTTAGTTAAGGGAAATTTTAAAGGAGATAAATTTTGTAATAATACAATTACAAGAACACGGAGCAATTAGTAAAGAACACAACTGTGGCCGTTGTGGCAATAAGTGCAAAAATGACAGCAAAGGATGGCTTTGGTGGTGGCACAAAAACGTAGCCATTACAAACCGGAAGGCCAAAAAGTGCAATTATTCTGTAACAGTTTTTAAATGGGGGTTGGTTGTCCTAGGCCTAGGTGAAGGCTGGTAATCATTTACTTTCCAGTAGAGTGTATTTAGACAAAATATTCTGTTTCAAATTAATTCACCGGGAAATAGGATGGACCGATAAACCCATTGGTGACTGGTCCAATTTTATCTAGGAGGTCCTTGAGAATTACTGTGAGGTGGTGAGCAAGCCCATTGTTGACCTAGCTTTAACAGTGGAAATTGACAAAAGCAAGTTCCGGGAAAGAAGTAAAATAAAGGCCGACGAATTTGCAAGGAGACCCAGGATTTTTTGCGGATCCAGTGGAAACTCGTGGCCAGCAAACATTCTTGGCTATAATTAAGAAGTAGGTTTTGGCAAGTACAACCATTATATCAAATTGTTGGAAAACCCACTATTGTTTAGGAACTGAAGGCCTCAATCACCTCACAGTGAATCACACTTATAACTTCATGGACCCGGAAACTGGTGCCAACAATACCATTTAAAGGTAGTGGTGCAGCTCTAAGAAATTGGCGCCGAAATTCGGCAGAAAGAAGTCCTATTTTAGAGGTTATCTGGCTCGATTGTATATTTTGTCAATGTGGAAGAGCCTAGTACACCATTACCACCACTTCCTGCATGCAAAGACAGCTTTGTACCCTCCTACAAACCAAGTATGATATTCTAATATAATTTAAGATAATAGTATAGCAAATAAAAGAGATAAAATTAGTATGATAGCAGTACGTATACGGTTGGCATCAGTAGGCAGTGGTCAGTAGATGTCGTCTCAAGAGGAAGTCGTCTGAAAAAAAATGATCATTAAAAAAAAAAAAAAAAAAAAAAAAAAAAAAAATTCTTTAAAGAAGACATTAATAAGATTTGCGATCAAATATTTACCATGGAAAATATACATTTAATAGATACTGACACTTTTGATTAATTACTCCATTCTCATTTTAATATATATTTTGAATATATATCTTCATGTACTCTATCAGGATGATGGCAGTAGTTCTGTGTCTCTTGTTTATTGTGGTGATGAGCTGAATAAACGAGTTTTGCTGCACCATTCTGGATTTAATAGGGCCCATAAGCCTGTGGCCCTATGATATTCAAGGCTCTTTCTAGGAACCTGGACGGAAAAACAAAGAATGTTTCATAATAACAATGTTTTCTTTTGTAAACGGGATAGCGCTGCACTTATTATTTGAATGGTGTGCCATTAGGCGATATTTGAGGGACCAGGCCACCTAGAAATGTATAAATTATCAATGGGATAAATTCGAAAAAAAAACAAAAAAAATGTGATTATAACCGTTTTTACTAGCACTGGAATTTAGCCATGCGCGTTGATCAATATATTGGTGCTCATATCCAATACTGTTAACAAGGTAAGCTATTAGAGACATTCTGCCAGACGTGGTACTTGGTCACCCAGGGTACCCCTACGCCAACCCCTCCGTTCCCCCTGCTCAACATATCTTGTCATTTTATGCTTCCTAGCATTTAAAGAGCCTCCTAATGACTGTACAAGAGGGGAAGAGCCACTGGACTGCATAATTTGGGAATATATGGAGAGCATGGTCTTGTAAACAAATACCATAACTCTTCTACGACTAAAGAGAAAAGTGAATAAGAAAATCCTATTTAGATGCAAAGCTTTTCGTATGAACACAACAAATAGGATTCATTTAGAATTCTAAAATTCTTATTTGGAAGCTCTTTGTGGTATAATTTTTTGGTTGAGGGATTTATTTCATAACTATATGATGTTTATTATGGTAATCCGTATGGATCAATCGAATGTTTTGAAATAATTTCAACAAAGGGATTTTTCCTTGAAATAGTTGTTTCAATTGTTCTTACTTGGTGTGTTTTATTTTAAGAAGCATGACTAGTCATTTTTTTCGATTGTAATAATTTTTACTGTTTTCATGAGAGAACTAGATGGATTCGCATTATCCTCAACTATATTGTCGAAAATGCTCCGATATTTTAGAAGAATTTATTCTTTCCCTTATTCATTACATATCAAACTTTACCGATAACAACAAAGGCCAGATATCATCAAAGTAAACTTTTTATATTGAAGAGGCTAATTGGAACGTGTACTTTGTCCTCATATTCTTTTTAGTTCCCTCACTATTTTCTTTTTATTATTATTACTATTGAACTGCATGTCCCTCATTATGTATTTTTATGTGCTTAACTTCTAATGCAATATATTTTAATGTCATAAAACAGGATAGTAGGTATCAAGTGTTATGGTTTATTTGAAGCATTTTGATGAGATTAGCCCAACTGCAGGACTTTGTAGGTTAATAGGCTGTCATAGAGAAACTTTGAATATCATTGTAGATTCAGGAAAAAAAAATACCTACTGTTTGGTTCCCATATATGCCTAATTCTTGCTCGTTTTATATCAACCGAATTAGGAAAAGTAATTACTATTACCTATTGTTATTCTGGTTTGAATATAATTATCAAATAGATATCTTTTCCTATTTTTATATATATTTTTATGATAACTCTTTTGTTTTATAGGAATAATTTACTGTTCCTTTGTTTTCAACAACTTGCAATGCACGTGCATTTCCTGCACGCTCAAATATTGCCATGGGATTGCTCTTTTCTCTCTCTCTCGCCTTTCCCTTTACAGATTTTATAAAAATTTCTTTAAGCTTGTCAATGCATGTTTAATATTGTTAAAATGTTTATGCCATTATTATCTTCAGCCATTTTGTATATAAGCTTGTGTTGCTGTGTTAAAATAAAATCATGTCCAGTCAGTATTTCTGTTAAGACCTAGTTGCAGCCAGCCATATTGGTGATACGCTCAGTGACCAGCTGCGCACCACCCTCCCGCCCAACGCTGAGCACAATTTGACAATACCACCCACTGTACCTAAATTTCCATGCCGCATCTATGAAACTGCGCCCTTCGCCAAGAGAGAAGCCTTTGACTGATTTAAGGGCACCAAAGTTCATTTTCTCTTCAAGAGCATGACTCGCTCTATTAGCAAGTCAGTTTATGGCCTTGTAGTGATCCACGAATACAAGCGGATACCCAAGTAGAATATGATGGCCTCTAAACATACCTACTGGAGCAACGCTTACCATCGCAAGCTGCCTATATAGCCAAGCTTTTTCATCTCTATTACCAACAGTTTAGGGTCAAGAAAACCTGCTCTCCATTGGGAAAATAACCACAATCGCTTTTTTCCAACCTGTCGCATCCAGCTCTGCTATGGAAGTGGAACCTACTTCGTGCCGTAGTGTACAATGCCTACCTGAACCATTATATACTGCCATCCCCAACGTCAATACCTTAACCCACGAAGGACATGATGACCAATGTCGATGTTCTTATGGACAGTTACTTCACCACCTTCGTGACCTTCATCAACACAACTCCTGACGGAGAGGTCAATCATTCAATACTGACTGAAGCTGAAGTAAATGCAAGGAGACACATACACATAATGTATAGCATTCCAGGGAGCCAACGAAAACCCCCACCACAAACAAATACCACCTCTCGCTCACGCCCCAACCAACGACCTCCATAGCCACAGGATAACTCCCATTGGGCGCAGTTATGCTAATACCACTCCAGATATGTGGCAGCCGTGAAAAAAAGTGTGTGAACAGTTAACAATGTCCCAATTTTTCAAGAAGGCCCATGCTGGTGGTAGTGGCCTAACTTATCACTAATCTTTTCTTTTCACGTGGTGTGGGTTTTGATGTACAGTTTCTGGCAAATACTGTGTGGAGGATCAATTTTTATTTATTTTTATTTTTTTGTTTTTTACCAAATCCTGAGAGAGAGAGAGAGAGAGAGAGAGAGAGAGAGAGAGAGAGAGAGAGAGAGAGAGAGAGAGAGTGTGTGTGTATGTCAGCGAGCGAGAAGTAGTATATTGTTTATTTGTAGTGGGAAAAACTGTTGGAGTAATTGACAGTTTTTACTTTCGGCTAGGTTAGGACAGTGGTAAATGTTTCGGAGCAAATGGTTTTTTAGATTGACAGCGACTTGAGGCAGTTTTGTGCGTGCACACTGGATTTCTAATTTTATCTTATTTAAACCAATGTTGCATGTAATCATTTATTTTTTGAGTAAGTACAGTTTTGCTTATATTTGCTTATCGTGATTTTGAATAATAGAAAGATTATTACTTATCTTTTAATATTATGCGATAGTTAAGTTAGCTGGGAGTGATCGTAAGTGTTTTTCTCTTTTATTTTTTAGGCCGTAATTCCTCCTTTCAAGAGAGACTCCTTGAATGTTAAATTGAATGTTGATGACCTGGCTTGCTTAAGGAACATGATACGACTGCTCAGATTTCGATAAACATTGATATCCCGGACTGAATGAACCTTCAATTGATGATTATGATGATGAAGATGATGATGATGATGATGATAACGCTCACAAACTGAACCAATCAATACAATTGTGTATGTTGGTCAGTGTTCTGGTTGCTGCAGAATTGTGTTTTTTTTTTTTTTTTTTTTTGGGGGGGGGGGCCTATCAAAGACTGTTGGTACTTGTGAGGATGAAAGTGTCCACTCAGAAATATATATATATATATATATATATATATATATATATATATATATATATATATATATATATATATATATATATATATATATATATATATATATATATATATATATATATATATATATATATATATATATATATATATATATATATTGGTTGTGGTCTATTTTGATTTTAAGTTTTTTAGGGTTATGTTGGTTTATTTGAATGGTGTTACGGTTATTTGAATGTTTTTTAGTATTAGGTGATTTTTTTTAGGTTTTAAGAAATATAGTTTTGAGGTTATTTTTATTTATTTATTTTTATTTTTTTTTCTATTTATTTATTTTTTTTTTTTGTCTAAGAGTCTGGTTTAGTTAACGTAAAGAGAAAGTTTGCCTTGTTGAGACAATTGTCAGTAGGTGTGATTCCGGGTGTGGGGATTGTTGTTGCAACATCTCACCACATTATTTAGGATTTAGATTTAAGGTTAAGGACAATGGAAGGCAAATTAAAGGCTTTGAAGGAGGAATTGCGGCATTGTAAAGAACGTGAGCAGAAGTTGATAGTTGAGAAAGAGAGGTTGCTAATAGAGAATGAGAGGTTGAACATTGAGAATGGGGCGATACAGAAAGAGCTTAGGGAGTTAAAGGGAACAGTAGAGAGAATGAAAGAAGGGTTAGAGATTAGGATACAAGAGAATGAGAGGCGAAAGGATGAGCGTATGGATGAACGGTTTTGTGTGATGATAGGTCAAATAATGAATATGAATAAAGAGATCATAAGTGAAGGTGCAGTCGGAGGAGTGGCCTCTGCTATGGGTAAAGGGTTGCTGGTGGAAGAAAAGGTTAAGGTAAGTTGATAATAGGAAAGGCAGTGGTAGTGATAGTAATGGAGAAAGTAAAGTTAAAGCGACTAGGTATAGTAAGGATGAACAGAAAGGCGAGAGGAAGAATAAAAGGAAAGGTAAAAGTGATGTGAAGAAAGAGAAGAAAAAGTTTCAGGATGTGAACGAGGATGGTCGTAAATGGGTGAAAGTGGTTAGCAAGAAAAGGGATAGGAAGAGTACAATTAAGGATAAGAGTATGAGTGTGGAATTAGATTCTTTATATTCTAGCGAGGGAGTAGGGAACAAGAAGGAAGGTAGCAGTGATGATAGCAGGGAGAATGAACGTGGTGTTTGTAAGACTGTGTTTATGAGAGAGGTACCTCGGTGTGAAAGGCTCAATGAGCATAGTAGTAGGGTTGTATACGAGTTTTTAAAGGAGTATTAGAGGTATTGTCAGGATAAGTAGGGTGATAGTAAGAGAGTTTGGGCTACGGAGTTAGGAGAATATTTAACTGGGTATTTGTTGACGATGTATGGTGTGATAATGAGTGTGGGGGATGTTGAATATGATAGTGTGAAAGGTAGGATAATAGGGCAGGTAAAACGTATGAAAGGGAGTGTTAAGTATAGGCATAAAAATGATTTTGATGAGGCTTGAATGAATGTAGGTGAGCCTATTTCTATATATGTATGTCGTTTAGAAACGTTATCAAGGAAGAAGTATGGAGATGAAGGTATAAATGAGAATAAGGAGTTAACGAGGAAGCTTTGGCGACAGTACCTGAGAATGTGTGTGAATTTATTAATTTTAAACGGAGGTAGAAAATGAGGTGGAGGCAGGAGAGATGGACATGGGATGATAAACTAGAGATAGTTGAGGATTATGAGTCTGATAGGTGCATGAAAGAAAGTAAATCTGTGAGTGTAAAAACTGGAAAGCAAGAAAGTGTAATAGAATTTGGTAGTTATAAAGATGCAATTTTGAGAGGGCCAATGACGATAGCTGATCAGGTAATAGATAGCAGTGTTAGAGCAAGTAATGGTGGATTTAGGCAGAGTAATTGGCGCAATGGGGATAGGAGTGCGAGTGCGCAACGAGGTATGTCAAATAGTCGTGTCTGTGATGAAAAGTGTCATAGGTGTGGAAAGGAAAGTTATAAGAAGAATGAAAGTGGATGGGCTCTAGGTGCTTGTTTTGGATGTAGTGAGGTAGGGCATAGAATTAGCGAGTGCAAGAAAGATAAAGGGGTAAAATGTTATCGGTGTGGTATGACTGGGAACATAGCAAGTGGATGTTGTAGTAATCGTATGAACGTGATTTGTGATAATTGTGGTAAGGATGGTCATTATGCTAGAATGTGCTTTTTTTTACCATTAAAGACTGTAGGTGCACGTATATATATATATATATATATATATATATATATATATATATATATATATATATATATATATATATATATATATATATATATATATATATATATATATATATATATATATATATATATATATATATTTTTGGGCTCAAGCCATGTCGTCCTGATGGAAGTTCCTATAGGGTAGCTTCCTAGGGTATATTACAACTACGGCGATATTCCCAGAGAATTTACCTTAAGGTACCAGAATTCTAACTCCTGGAGCGAGTATCCCTCGTCAAAGGGATATCGCGACATATCAGAGGACGTATTCTTGACACGCCACATGGCAATCTGCATCCTGGACAGAGATTTCGTCTCGTAGGAGGTGATTGGCGAGATACGAATTCGGGAAAGAAAAAGGGGAGCCGCTCCCAAGGCTTCCCTATCCTCCGATTCGTATGCGTACCTGCCGCCAATCCTGGCGCCATCTGTATTCCTTTTTGCGTAGCTTAACAACTCGCAAATCTTGGATTTATTCTACTTTTTCGTGGCTTCTCCATCTTCGTCGGCCTCTGATAAGTTGAGTATAATGTCTTTTATGTATAAATGTAGGCTCTTGGTAAAATTTTGAGTGATTAGTAGGATTAATCTTTGATACAAGAGCCGTAGCCTTCCAGAGGGGTCCTGGACGCTGTCGCTTGCTAGGTATAAATTTAGTTAGTCAGAGTGACATTCCTGGTTGTTTTGCTTTAAAAAATTTTAGCTATTTAGCATTACATAGGATTTCCTTTCTTGCTTAGTATTAATTTGGCGAAGTATTCGCCATTCTGGCCTACGCTAGGCCATGTAGCCTAGTCGTTTGGTCCTAGTACTTCATGCATGATTTTGGTTTTTCCGAGTGTAATAAAAATTTTATTGAAGCTTTAGGCTATATTTTATGCATTTAAGACTGTGTGGAATATTTCCAAGATAGTATACGAGTGAGTTTCAGTGATTTAGGTAATCGATTCTCTTGGTCCCTAGGCTAGTTGCTTATGGAGCCTTAGTATACTTTATCATACTCCCTGGTTGCTTTCTTTTCTTCGGAGAAGGTATGCAATCCCTTTCCCTCTGTTTAAGCCTTAGGCTTATCCCTAAGTGGTTTTTTCCGAATTTATTTTCGATAAAACTATACTGGGGTGTTACTGTACCTTCCTGTTCCTGTAGTATGGTTCAAGAGGGACAGAACAACAGAGTTTTTTAGTCTGAGTCTGTGTTGTCTGGCTTGGGGCAGTGTCCCCCTCGCTGGCCTGACACAGACAAAGGGAGCTTAGCCCCCTTAGGTCACTACCGAAGGTTTCTGTGGATATGATTCCTTCTTTTGTGATCTACCAGACTAGTCCTTGTTGCTGTTCTCGGGGGAGGATAAGTTTCTTTCCCTGGGAGTAGCAACACCTTCCTTGCTTTGGTGCTCTGGGAGCTGGCAAGTATTGCTGGCCTTCCCCCTTAGATCTCCCTTAGGCTAAGATAAGTTTCTTGGCTGCGGGTGATCTGTCACTAAAGCAAGGTTGGTAGGACCCTCTTGTCCCTTTCCCCTCTTTCTCCGTAATGGCCTAGCCATTACTGTACTGTACGTTGTTCTACATCTGGACCTAGTATAGGTTAGGATGTGGAATTGACTCAGCCTCTTGCCGGCCGGCAGAGCTGCCGGCCGGCAAGGGTCTTATGTTTTCGAGTGCTGCCCGGACCTCTCTTGGTCCCTCATCCATGCCTGCCTGTAGAGCCAGACGGCATTGGTCAGGAAGCCTGAATTAGTTTCTTCCCTTCCTTATATGCACTCTTTCGGTTGCCGGGCTTGGAGGTTGTGTATACTCTTATCCCGGCATCCATTCTATTTTTCTTCTAGTGCTGTACCCGACCCGGCTGCCGGCCTCATAGGCCGGCAGCCGGGTAGGTGTAGTCCTCTGGTTCTTTTGCTGCCGGCTGGCATCGGTCTTGTACCTTTGCCGGCCGGCCTATGTCAGCCCTTGTCTGCCGGTCACCAAGAGTGTGGCCGGCAGCTGGGTACTACCTTGTGTAGTTGCCGGCCGGCAGCCATTGCCTGCCGACATTGGCTGTTGCCGGCCAGCAGTTGCTGCTGGACTGCACATGCATTTGAACCAGAGTGCTGCCGCCTTATAGCTGTTAAGTAGTATACTTTAAAGCTAGTTGTGGTGTGCGCCGGCCGGCAAGTGCTGGCCGGCACGTATCCCCCTATACTGTACTAGTATTTTTCAGTATAACATATACAGTAAGAAGAAAACTATGGTAAGGGTTTTGGTACAGCACTGTGTCTTCTAACACTATTGTGTTTTCTTGCACATTCCTTTGCTGTTGCCCTACAGATAGGAAAGTGAGTTCTTTCCTGTCTATTATCCAGGATTTTAAAATCATTGCTTAGGTGTGAGCTCCACCTGTTTCCTCTGGAAACCTTGCATTGGTTACTCTAGAAGAGATTAACCATTTGATTTTATTATCTGGAAGGCTGCATCAATGGGTTGTGAGGGAAACACAAGTGTGTGTCTTTTCTTTCTGAATTGTTATGCTATACTATGCATATCCAGTGATACATAGTTCACTTGATACTCATGGAAATTTCTTCTCTTTACAGAAGGACACTCCGAAGTGCGGAAGTGCTTTCTGCAACGTCCGCAGCAAGAACCTCTGCGGACATGAGTTTTGTAGGAGACACGCAGCATACGCTGTCTCCAAGGATGATCTCCGGTATTGGGACCCTCAGGAATGTACTGTGTGCACTAACCTGATCACTGAAACCTTTGATGAAGGAATCAAGGGATATAGTTAGGAAGAAGCTTCATACCTGGGTAAGGGGCTTCCAAAAGAACACTTCTGGCCCTTATCTTCCAAGTGAGAAGATGAGGGCGCATCTTTTCCCTAAGGCATCAGCTGATGCAGTGATTCCCCAGCCTCAAGAGGAGATCCCCTAAGTTCAGATCCAGGTGGATGTTGTAGTCGCGGTCGCGATGCAAGACATCGAGTTAGATGACAGGATGTCTGATGTGGACGAGTGTCTGGAGGAAGACCTCCTGGCAGAAGCCCAGGATGATGTTCAAGCCCCAGACGTTGTAGAAGTAGACGTCGACGAGGTGTCGGCTACTCCGGTTCAGATTCCAGAGCCTATTCCCTCAACATTGGCCGGTCTCCCAGTAGAGCTGGGACAGGCCCTCTCTTCTATTGTTGGAATGATCCAACAAATGCAGAAGGAGAATCAGGAGAAGGCGGCTGCAATGGAACTGCGAATGCAGTGCCTTGCAGAATCACATGGGCCCCAGAAAAAGCTCAATGTGAAAGACCTTCCCTTGTGCTCAGATGCTAACCCATGGAGGTATTCTGAGCACATGCCGATGACGACTGGAAAGATCGTCATCTCGGATAAGCTGGGCTCAGTTCCCCTGGAGGAGGTGGAATTCTGGCCCAGCAAGGCATCATATCCGGACTGTTATGTCTGGCTGAGGAAGGAACCAGCTTCAAAGGAGGAGACAGAGCCGAAGGAGGTCATAGTGATGGACCATGCTAAGGCTCAAGCTCTACTTTCATCCTCGATGAAAGAGAGGGGCTTCTCTAACTCAAAGGTAGCCGCATTGAACAGGAAGCTCCCTTCCTTTGTGTCCTCGCCTACTAGAGCCTTCCCCTTTTTACAGAAAGGGTTTCTGGCTGTACTAAAAGCAGTCGAGGCCGGCAAGCCTTGCCCCTCCCTAAAGGAGTGTAAACCCTTGTCGCTGGCCCTGCCTATGGACCACAAAGACTGGAAGGACGTCCATCTTACGTTCTCAGTTGGAAAGTTGGAGGCTGATATTGCCGGACGTCAGTTCGGCGAGGACCTCACTAAGCTGTCTGACTTTCTTTTGCGAAGAGAGTTCGTTACAAAAGAAAGACTGACTGCCTCAATGTCTCTTCAGACTACTCTCGAGACGATGGCAAGTGACCCCAAGGTCCATGAAATGTTCAAGGTAGTGGCCAAGACTCATCTGACCACAGTGACGAAGGACCTTTATGGCTTCGTCAAGGCAAGGAGAGCTTGTAGGAAGTTCGTGTTTACCTCGGCTACGGTTAGGCACGAGCCAAGGAAACTAATCCCCTCCAACATTTGGGGAAAAGACCTTTTCCCTACCGACTTGGTCAAAGAAGTTGTTGATAAGGCCGCCTTGGAGAATAGAAACCTTCTCCAGAAGTGGGACCTGTCTATCAAAAGAAAGTCTTCCCCAGATGAGGGTCCTCAACCAAAGAGGAAGACTATGAGGACTAGGCTACCGTCTCGGCCAGCCAAGCCTGTTAGATAGCAACAGCAACTGCAATTGCCATTGCCCCCAGTGTCCCAGATCGTGGCACAAACCCCGACCACTTTTCAGTGGGTACCCCAGGCTGTGTCGACACAGTCCACGGCATTCATCCGAGCGTTCGAAGGGTAGTCTACTTACTTTCGAGCAAAGCCTAGAGGAGCAGCCAGAGGCTCGTCTAGACGCCCCTCAAGGGGAAGGGGATTCAGGGGTGGTCGTGGTCAGGAAGGCAAGACCTCAGAACGGCAGTCCAAGTGAAGTGATACTGGTAGGAGGGAGACTTCTGAAATTTCGGGATCGGTGGACCTTCGATCCATGGGCCCAGAGCCTACTCAAGAATGGACTGGGCGGGAGCTGGTACAGCACTCCACCCCCGTGCCTTCGGTTTTTCCAACACTCCACCCCCGTTATGGAGGAGTACGTTCAAGAACTATTGGAAAAAAAAAAAAAAAAAAGGTGATCCGAAGGGTGAAGCCCATCAATTTCTAAGGGAGGCTGTTTTGTGTTCCCAAGAAAGACTCGGAAAAGCTCAGAGTCATTCTGGACTTGTTTTCCACTCAACAAGTTCATAGTGAATTGCAAATTCAAAATGCTAACAATGCAACACATAAGGACCTTACTGCCCAAGAGGGCATATTCCGTCTCTATAGACTTGTCAGACGCCTATTGGCACATTCCAATTGGCCATCGACTCTCCCCCTACCTAGGGTTCAGGCTACAACAAAGACTATACGCCTTCGGAGCCATGCCATTCGGGCTAAACATAGCCCCAAGGATTTTTACGAAGCTTGCGAGCGTAGCTCTCAAACAATTACGCCTAAAGGGAATTCAGGTAGTAGCCTACCTGAACGACTGGATGGTGTGGGCAGCATCCGAGACAGAATGCTTGCAAGCTTCCAGTCAAGTGATCCAGTTCCTAGAGTACCTAGGCTTCAAGATCAACAGAAAAAAGTCTCGACTTTCTCCATCTCAAAAGTTCCAGTGGCTGGGAATCCACTGGGACCTTTTGTCACACAGTTTCTCCATCCCGGCGAAGAAAAGGAAGGAGATAGCGGGTTCTGTCAAGATACTTCTAGATTCCGAAAGGATATCAAGACGCAAGCAGGAGAGGGTACTGTGCCCTCTCCAGTTTGCTTTGGTGACAGACCCAGTGCTAAGAGCACAGCTAAAGGATGCAATCGGAGTTTGGAGAAGTTATGCATCAAACGCGCGAAGAGATCTGAGAAGACCAGCCGCTTCGGCTAAGTACTCTTCTCAGGCCTTGGTCCCAAGCCAGACATCTAAAGAGTCGGTTCTTCTTCAGCCACCTCCCCCGTCGGTGACGATTCACTCAGACGCCTCGAAGGAGGGATGGGGAGGTCACTCTCATCGGAAAAAAGTCCACGGGACTTGGTCCAAGCTATTCAAGACCTTTCACATAAAACTTTCTAGAATCTAGGGCAGTGCTCCTTACCTTAAAGAAAGTCTCCCCGCGTCACTTGATCCACATAAGGTTGGTGATGGACAGCGAGGTAGTTGTGAGATTCTTGAATCGACAAGGATCGAGGTCAACACCTCTCAACCAGGTGATGTTGGCCATCTTCCTATTGGCGGAAAAGAAGAAATGGTACCTGTCGGCAGTTCACCTTCAAGGAGTCCGCAATGTGACAGCGGACGCTCTATCCAGGTTCACACCGATAGAGTCGGAATGGTCCTTAGACGCAGGATCATTCTCCTTCATTCTGAATCAGTCCTAGAACTGCAGATAGACCTCTTTGCGACGAAAGACAACAAGAAGTTGCCCCTGTACGTGCCCCGTACGAGGACCCCTTAGCGGAAGCAGTGGACGCGATGTCCCTCGACAGGAACAGATGGTCCAAGATTTATCTGTTCCCTCTTCACAACCTTCTGTTGAGGGTCCTCAACAAACTGAGATCCTTCAAGGGGTAGCGGCAATAGTGGCCCACAAGTGGCCGAACAGCGTGTGGTTCCTCCTGGCATTGGAACTGTAGCTGAAGTTTGTACCGCTACCAGATCCAGTTCTGACCCAGCGAGTCCAGAAGTCAACTGTCTGCGCTTTATTACAGAAAACCCGGACCCTGCAGCTCATGATTTTCTCTCCCTAGCGGTGAGAAAGCGTTTCAGGATTCCGAAAGCCAGCATAGACTTTCTTGAGGAATATAAGTGCAAATCTACTAGAAGGCAATATGAGTCATCTTGGAGAAAGTGGGTGGCCTTTTGTCAAGGCGAAGAATCCCCAGGAGATCTTGACAGACTTCTGCTTATCTTTCTTCTCCACCTCCATGGTCAAGGATTAGCAGCTAACAAGATTTCAGCGTGTAAGTCTGCTTTGACAAGACCCATTCTATATGCCTTCCAGGTCGACCTAGGTAACGAGATCTTTAATAAAGTCCCGTAAGCCTGTGCTAGGCTCAGACCTTCAGCACCTCCAAAGCCCATTTCATGGTCTTTAGACAAGTTCTTCATTTCGCTTCTCTGTTGACCAATGAAGAGTGTGAGTTAAAGGATTTGACACAAAAAGTTATTTTCCT
>NC_090735.1:150573145-150583145 GCF_036898095.1 Palaemon carinicauda | reverse complement strand
TCCTAGATTAATGACCACTGCTTTTCAGTAGCTGAAATTATGTATGGTAACCCATTGGTTGTGCCTACTGATTTTTTTCTGTTTGCAAACTCCTCCGAAAATCACAAGCTCATACGTTATGTTGTTGAGAAATTTACTCCCCGCCTCCAGACCTACAAGCCCCCACTGAAGCAATACCTTACCTAAAGATTTAAACACTACAACAGATGTGTTCGTGTGCAGCAACACTTACAAACCACACTTGACATCTACTTACATGGGACCTTTACTTGTTATCCGTATCAAGTCAAAGGTCTTAATTGATCCGCAAAAATTTGCTTATCTCCTGCATGATGTCTCCTGTACAGTTCGTCACTTTAGGGCAGGCCGCCCTATTTCATATATATGTCTCTATTAGGGGTAGGAGCCATGTAATTTTTGTGTGCATATTTCACACATGCCCAATACTGTAATGAGAGAGAGAGAGAGAGAGAGAGAGAGAGAGGAGAGATGAGAGAGAGAGAGAGGAGAGAGAGAGAGTGAGAGAGAGAGAGAAGAGAGAGAGAGAGAGAGAGAGAGTAGGCTGAGACATTTTCATTCTTACTATGTCAACCAGACACCTATATCTCAACTGAAGCATTGAGTCCGCCCATTAGAGTAAAGTAGACACAAGCGATTTCCCTGATGGAGTTTGTACTAGCAATTCACGTGCAGCAAGCACTGCAAATGCAAATAAAGAAGGATACCTGAACCGTTATTAGACGTAAGAAGTAATTGAATGTAATAAGACAATTTAAACTTTATATACACTGGTTACTTTACCGATTATTCTATGCACATTTCAACATTATTGAAAAAAATCGTTGTTTGTGAACGTAAAAGTGTAATTCTTATGTTACCCATTTTGTCTGTATCAGTAATTAAAGTTCGTTGTTTGGAAACTGCCATTTGCATTAACGGCCCTTCCGTTCCTGTCACAAACTTTACTTTTGCGTCTGAAGTTCCTTTGTGATGTGATTAGGTTTTTTTTTTTTTTTTTTTTTTTTTTTTTTTTTTTTTTTTTTTTTTTTTTTTTTTTTTTTTTTATTAATAATGACTTGGCAGAGATATATTCAATTCTTATTTATCAAGTTGTCCGGAATAAATCATAAGAATTTGTGCCAAAATGATGAGGCTCTCTCTCTCTCTCTCTCTCTCTCTCTCTCTCTCTCTCTCTCTCTCTCTCTCTCTCTCTCTCTCTCTCTCTCTCTCTCTCTCTCTCTCTCTCTCTCCTCTCTCCATTTATAGAAATAAAATATTTGAATATTGCAGTTGGATATTTGTTTAATTATATGACGGTTGTAATTATATAGTAAATGAATATGCCATTTCATTTTATCATATTTACATAAAAATTCTGCTCGGAAATATGATGCCATCTATATTCTCCTCCCCCCCAAAAAGATTCGTCCGTGAATCTCTCTCTCTCTCTCTCTCTCTCTCTCTCTCTCTCTCTCTCTCTCTCTCTCTCTCTCTCTCTCTCTCTATTTCAAGCGAATTTAAAGTAGAAATACTAAAAGTCACATTACAAATCATTAGATGCAATTATGCTGGCAACAAATCGTTTCCAATCAAAAAGAATTTTAGTAAATTTACATATATAGAAAAATTGTTTCCAGCAGAGAGAATGATGATATAGTTTCCACTTGAAAATGATCCCTGATTTATTCCCCAGCATCTGCAATAAATATTGGAAAACAATATCTATAAACAGCATACAACTTCGGCGCAGAAAAAACGACTTCACAGTTTCCACCTCAGGACATCTAACTTGCCAACATAACAATAGTCGACGTTAAGCTCTCTCTCTCCTCTCTCTCTCTCTCCTCTCTCTCTCTCTCTCTCTCACTCTCTCTCTCTCTCTCTCTCTCTCTCTCTCTCTCTCTCTCTCTCTCTTACGAAGTCGCTTGCAATACTGCTAAGACAAAGTGTAGATATGAGCGAGATATATGTTAAAACATAAATTAGCTTATACAACCCTTATCTTCAAAAGTGGATCAAGACTAGAGGCAAGCAATTATAGACCTGTTAGTTAAACATCACATATTATGAAAGTGTGTGAGATGGTAATAAAAAAGGAAATAATGAATCATTTGGTTAAAAATAATATGTTTAAAATAGGTCAACACGGTTTTGTGCCCGGAAAAAGTACACAAAACACAACTGATAGCACAATATGAAAGCATATAAAAAAATATGATAAATAAAAAAGACACAAATGTGATCTATCTAGATTTTGCAAAAACCTTTGACAAGGTAGACCAAAATATATTACAGAAAAAAATGAGAAAGCATAATATTGTGGGAAAGATAGGAAAATGGGTAAAAGAATTCCTGCAAAACAGAAAACAGATATTGGTTGCAAATGACGAGAAATAAGATGAAGCTCAGGTGATATCTGGCCTGCCACAAGGTAAGATATTAGCTGCACTGCTGTTTGTTATTATGATCTCAGACATAGAATGTGATGTTGAAAACTCCGTAGTGAGAAGTTTCGCCGATGACAGATAGGAACTCACTACAAAGAGATCTTAACAAAATATGTGAATGGGCGGAGATAAATAGGATGGTATCTAACTCCGATAAATTCGAATCAATGAATTATGGAAACAGAGAAGGAATGGTATAAGCATACAAGGGACCTTATAACGAGACAATCACAAACAAGGAAGCACTTAAAGACCTTGGTGTTATGTTAAATAGGAATATGTTATGCAACGACCAAGTAGCAACACTGTTGGCTTAATGTGAAGCAAAAATGGAAGTGTTATTCAGAAACTTTAAAACAAGAAAAGCTGAACACATGATTATGCTTTACAAAACTTATATACGTAGTACACTCGAGTACTGCAAGGTGATATGGTACCCACATTATCAAAAGGATATTGCACAGATAGAGAGTTGCACAAAGGCCCTATCCTGCTAGAATAAAATAAGTTAAGGACCTTGACTACTGGGAAAGACTGCAATTTTTTAAACTATACAGTCTAGAAAGGAGAAGAGAATGCTACATGATAATACAAGCATGAAAGCAGATAGAAGAATTACTGAAAACATTATGGAGCTAAAAATATCAGAGAGGAGCAAGCCGAGGTAGATTAATAGTGCCAAAAAATATACCACGAAAACCAAGGAAGGCGCACAAGAAATTAATCCACTATTCAACAGCATCGATAATGCAGCAACTATTTAATGCGCTGCCAGCTCATCTTAGAAACATATCAGGAGTGAGCGTAGATGTGTTTAAGAATAAGCTCGATAAATACTTAAGATTCATCCCAGACCATTCAAGGACTGGAAGAAGCAAAATACACCGGATGATGCGCTAGCAACTCTCTGGTGGATATACGAAGTGCCTCACACTGAGGGACCTGGGGGAACCCAAACATAAAATAAGGCAATAAGGTAAGGTAAGGCTCTTGTGCACGTAATTGTCCAAAGAAGACCTTTGTTTGTCAACTGTACCGGGTTTTATTCAGTGTTTTTTGGAGCAAATGACTGCAAGTTTATAAATCAATATCCATCTTTTTATGTGTTTCATCAGCAAAAAATATGAACAGAAAATTTAGCAGGTATTAGATTATCCTTGTCTTTCATTATAGATGGTGTTTTTAGAATAATTATCATAAACAATGCATTAACCATTTAAGTAAAATGGAGATGAATCACAACTAAATATTCCCTTACACATCTTTTCTTCGACAGACCAGTCATTAATTTTCAGATATAATCACTTATGGATCATGGAAAATTAAGGAAATCCATCTCATATGGGACTACCATTGCGGCCATTTTAAACAATTCAATTGAAATGCAATTATGCGAACATTAAAGTTCACAAAATTATGACTGCTTGATATAGTGATTGCCAATGATCAACAAATTATTTTTCCTTTTCACATTTGTCCCTTTGAATGAGAATCTAGTCAACATAATTGATAGGCGTATCCCTTCTCGTGTGCTAAGGTACCGAGTGAAGGACAAACCGTGGTTCAATGATGATTGTAGACGTGCTTATTTGGAGAAACAGGAGGCCTATCATCTTTGGAAGGGTAACAGATCAGATTTGACCTGGAACAACTATACTCAGCTTCGAGCTTTTGCTCAGAGAGTTTATGCCTCAACTGAAAAGGAGTACAATTTAACCATAAAAGAAACACTTTCTGGTACAACTCAGGAACATAAATGGTGGTCTACCCTTAAATCTGCACTCTTTGGTGTAGATGCAACAGTTCCTCCTTTACTTAAACCAGATGGCTCAGTCACTCACTGTCCAAAGGAAAGGCAACCCTTTTGGCTGATGTTTTTTGACAGTAAACAGAGTAATGAAAAACTTGAACTTCCTCATTCCTGTTTTCCTGAGGCTAAACTAACTAGTTTAGCTTTTCAATCTCGTGAGATTAAAGCTCTGTTGGTGGACCTTGATGCTTATGGAGGTGTAGACCCAAATGGTATTTTTTCCTTTATTTTTTATAAAGACAGCAGATTTCTTAGCTCCAAAGTTATCTGTTATTTTGCGCAAGTTAGCAAGAAGAGGAGCTTTTAGCACTAGTTGGAGAATTGGTAATGTTACTCCTCTATGTAAATGTGTTTGTGGTAGCTCAAGTCCCACTGATTACCGCCCAATTTCCATAACTCCTATATTATCTAAAATTTTTGAACGTCTTCTGGCAAAACGTCTTAATAGGTTTGCTGAAGGTAATCATCTACTCCTTAGTTTGCAATTTGGTTTTCGTAAAGGCCTTGGAGCATGTGATGCCCTTCTTACAATCTCCAATGCTGTACAGAAATCCCTTGATTGTGGTCGGGAAGTTCGTATGATTGGCCTTGATTTTAGTGCTGCCTTTGACCGTCTTAATCATGAGGCCCTTGTTTTCAAACTGAAACAGTTGGGAGTGGGGGGTCGTTTCTTAGCATTATTATTGATTTTTTAAGTAATCGATCTCAAAGAGTTGTTGTTGATGGGCACCATAGTGATTATAGGAATGTGATATCCGGTGTTCCACAGGGTAGTGTACTTGGCCCATTACTTTTCATATTATATACACATGACATGTGGTTTGGCCTAGAAAACAAGCTTGTTGCATATGCAGATGATGCTACTCTTTTTTGCATCAATTCCATCCCCTGAATGTAGATCTAGGGTTGGTGAATCCCTTAATAGAGATTTAGCTAGAATTAGTGCATGGTGCAAATTATGGGGTATGAAGTTGAATCCTAACGAAACTCAAAGTATGATTGTAAGTAGGTCAAGGACGGTGGCTCCTCAACATCCGGATCTCAGTATTGATAATGTTTCTTTAAATATGTATGACTCTTTAAAAATTTTAGGTGTTATTCTCGACAGTAAATTTACTTTTGAGAAACATATAAGGTCTGTGTCTTCTTCAATTGCACAAAAAATAGGCTTATTGAGAAAAGTCTTTCAAGATTTTCGGTGATCAATCTATTCTGAAGTTGTTTAATTCTTTCATTCTACCTTGTTTTGAGTATTGTTCTCCTGTCTGGTCTTCGGCTGCTGATTCTCATCTTAATTTGTTGGACAGAAACTTAGGGTCTATTAAATTTCTTATTCCTGATCTAGATATTAATCTCTGGCACCGTCGTTCAATTAGTTCATTATGCATGTTGCATAAGAGTTTTCATAACTCTGACCATCCTTTACATTCAGATCTCCCTGGACAATTCTATCCTGTTCGTAATACTAGGCAGGCAGTTAATTCTAATAGCCAGGCCTTCTCCATCATGAGGCTCAATACTACGCAGTACTCTAGAAGTTTTATTCCAGCTGTTACCAAGTTGTGGAATGATCTTCCTAATTGGGTGGTTGAATCAGTAGAACTTCAAAAGTTCAAAGTTGGAGCAAATGCTTTTTTGTTGACCAGGCGGACATGAGTCTTTTTATAGTTTATTTATGACATATTTGTTTTTGATATTGTTAATAGTTTATATATGACATGTCTGTTTTGACGTTGTTACTTATTTTAGAATGATTTATTGTTAATTTGTTCTCTTCATTTATTTATTTCCTTTTTTCCTTTCCTATCTGGGCTATTTTTCCCTGTTGGAGCCCCTGCGCTTATAGCATCTTTCTTTTCCTACTAGGGTTGTAGCTTGGATAGTAATAATAATAACAATAATAATAATAATAATAATAATAATAATAATAATAATAATAATAATAATAATAATAATAATAATAATAATAATAATAATAATTCATATAGAATTAGAAATGGGACTGGTTTCCTTTTCTTTTTGGTTTTGTACAAACCAATTAATTCAATCTTGACAAAACTTATACGATTATATAGATGATAAATAATAATTATATATATAATATATATATATATTATATATATATATATATATATATATATATATATATATATATATATATATACATATATATATATATATATATATATATATATATATATATATATATATATATATATATACATGCATATATATATATATATATATATATATATATATATATATATATATATATATATATATATATATATATATATATATATATGTATGCATATATACGTATATATATATATATATATATATATATATATATATATATATATATATATATATATATATATATATATATATATATATATATATATATATATATATATATATATATATATATATATATATATATATGTATGCATATATACGTATATATATATATATATATATATATATATATATATATATATATATATATATATATATATATATATATATGTAAACGTATATATATATATATATATATATATATATATATATATATATATATATATATATATATATATATATATATATATATATATACATATATATATATATATATATATATATATATATATATATATATATATATATGTATATATATATATATATATATATATATATATATATATATATATATATATATATATATATATATATTATACCTCTATATGTGAATTGTGTTATTTTATATGAAAAAAAATCTTGTGAAAATATTAGATTATTAAATGTAATAGGTAAACAGCTCACTATAACGATAACATATTAATTAGAAAAAGATGTATACTATTTGTAAATATCGTTTTAAATATTCTTAGTAGCAGGAAAAAAAATTGGTTTTATTTTCAACTTTCAATATTTACCCAGTCAAATTAAGGTAAATGAATCTTTAGTTTCAATAGCTAATGGTGTTCAATCATAAATATTTCAGCATATAGTACACTTGTTTCGTAGTGAAAAAAAAATTTCATGAATGAAAGCTACAGGGAGATGGATTAGTATCCCATAAGAAAATTAAACAATAAATTCATACTGTTAGTCGAGTGGAATAATCTATTTTTTGATTAACACTTATTAACTCTAAGAATTTTTTTTTTTTTTATTTATTGAAATTTTAGTTAGCTTAAGTTTGACCTCTTTTTTCTTCAGTAAATATGTTTAAACTCTTCTGTGAATGGGGAGTTTTATCACTTACTTTTTGCTTCTCCCTTTTAAAGTTTCTATGTAAATGTCGATAAAAAATCCTGGGAAATGGAGTATAATCAATATGATTAATGATGGAATATAAACAAACTATATATAACGAAGTAATGAAATTTTTTTAAATAACAAATTAAAATCTCTGTATTTTTATATATATAATATTAATTTCAGGTTTTCAGATGATTAAATATGATAAAATATCAATTTAGTTTTCAATAAGGATATAAGCAGTTATATTCAATGGAAAAAAAAATAGATGATTTCATTACGAAACTAATGACAAAGAAAGCAGTAGTAGATATAATATATGCATTCTAGGGAGTATCCTGATGAAAAATCAATACTTCTTCTGAAAGAATAGCTTTCATCAACTTTAAAGGTTTATCTCGTAAAATATGAACTAAATACATATGGTATTGGATTCGAATGACAGGAATTCCATAAAAGAGAAGCGTCATATGTGTTTCATTCATATGTTATTCAGTGCATCGTGCACCAGATCTACAGGGGATAAAATATTAGATAAAAACTGTCATGGATTTAAATCTTCATCTTTCAAGAGAATTGGTCACTTGATTCTTGCTTTTATTTAAGGTCATTCATTTTTTTTGGGGGGTGGGGGGTGGGAGTGGCTTAAAATTTATATTTTTTATTGTACTTTATACATATCCTAAGTGAAATAAATGATTAAAACAGCATATAAGGGTTATTAAAGAAACAGTAAGGAATTGAAAGATGTATGAAATAAAGTTACGAAAAATAGGCTTCCTACTTTTAAAATGAAACTCTAAATATTGAAGAAAATATTTGGAATATCAGTTCATATAGGAAGCCAAGTCTGAAGGGATATTCAATATCAGCATCACATTCCGTGACTGTTCCTCCGTTTGCTCATATCTTTCAAATGTTTCTGATCTTGGGTATTTAACTTCATGGTGAGGAAGGGAACCACCTGAACTGGTGGAAATGGCTGTGAAATCCAGTGCGTTTCCTGGTTGGACGGCAGTAATAAGAAGTAATAAATACCATAAAACGAAAAACAAATAAAATTGGGCTTTGAGATGCAAAATTCTAATATATTTGAATATAGGCAGACGGCAAAAGAATGAATGATAAAAAGCGTTTTTTATGATTATATTTCCATTGAAATGGAGATGTGAGATGCTATAGAAATTAAAATATCTAAAGTGAAATACACGTTTTGTAAATAGAGAGGTATGAATAAATTCCATTTATAACTTTATTAAACTTGGTGATCAAAAGAGAATTTCAAAGGTTATAAAACATAAAACAAATTTCGTATTCACAAACAGACAATATCACTGTTGAAATTTTTCATGATTATTTTTTAATTTTTTTCAATCCAGCCCATTATCACATCAAAAGACGGAAATAGTGGAAACACCATACTTTTGTGGGAGCTGGGTCTTTGCTAACACCTATACTGATACAAAATTAGAAAATATAGAATTTTGTTGGTTATATTTATAAGTAATATTTTCGAGGTCGACTCCGCTTGAGGGGTGGTTATTAACTGTATACCTTTTATTTATTTTTTTGTCCTATATATATAGAAAGCCCGAAAATCGTGAGGCTTATTTGCATAGAGAATTGATTACAACAATTGGTTTGGTATAGACAGAAGATTGGGAAAATTTTCTTTTATAAATCATAATTTGTAAGCGATTCCTACTTTTTTGGAACAACGTATTTTTTGCAAATAACTATTTGGTCACCTGCATTCCTTTGATTAAAAATGATACAGTAAGAAAAAAATATTTTAGAATGACTTTTCATATACTATAGGTATCGTCTTTTCTTTTATATGTTTTTTTCTGACAGCATTAGAAATAACAAAGTGAATAACTTGAAAAAAAAGTAATGCTTGTGTTAAGGTTATCTTTTCTTAAAATCAGGTTATTGGCATGAAAATTACTAACAACGTAACACTTATTCTTCCATGAAGCTAATTACCTTCACAAATTGATATTATAAAGCCTATGCTATGTAAATGTTTTGTAGTAAAAAAAAAAAAAAAAAAATGTCGAATTCGTATTTTCTTTCAACGTAGATTTATCAGATTATATCCTGTCTTCATTTAGGGTAGAGATAAGTAATGTCTCTCTCTCTCTCTCTCTCTCTCTCTCTCTCTCTCTCTCTCTCTCTCTCTCTCTCTCTCTCTCTCTCTCTCTCTCTCTCTCTCTCTCTGAAATTTGGCATTTCGTATCCTTTGCTATTTTAGAGATTTAAATCAAGTGCTCTAGGTTTTTCTCATAAGACATTCTTTTCATTCATTATCCATGAATTAATAAAACATCTTGAATTGGCTATAGTGCAGGCTCTGCTATTGGATTTTACTGTCTATAGTCAGAGAATAACATATTTCTTTATGAAAAAATAATTCAATGTTTTACAGAAATATAATGTCTGTCTGTATTCACATCATCTTGCTATATGTATTCTTTCT
>NC_090735.1:150548145-150555645 GCF_036898095.1 Palaemon carinicauda | reverse complement strand
CCTGGGTCAGTTCTCTGTAGAATATGTTTTTGGGAGCCTAGATCGATCCATCCTATGCACGTGTCCTATCCAGCGGAGGCGGTGGTGGATGATGGTGGCCACCACGCTGGTCAGCGAGGCACGTTCTAAGACTTCACTGTTGGTGGTATGGCTCTCCCAGGGATTTTCAAGATCTGCCCTAGTTTCCTTTGTTGGAAGCGTTCTAGGTTTTTAAGGACTACTGCCTTGAACACCATTATTTTGGTGGTCATTGTCAGTGCGTGGTTGTTAAATACGCGGCAGTTGAGTTGGCCAAAGGCGGAGTGGGCTGCCCTGATCCTGTTCTCCATGTCCTTTTTGCTTGTGGGAGCTGATGTTAGGATGCTCCCTAGGTATGAGAACTGGTCCACCTGTTCTAACAGTTGGTCTTTCACTGTGGTATTGAAGTTGGGGAGCATCAGTCCTGGTGGATGTTGACAAGGGTCTTGATTTTGTCTGAGTTGAGTTGCATCCCAAAACGTTCGTAGTCAGGTTGTATGCATCAGCTAATGACTGCAGGTCCTCTGCCGTCTGACCTGGGGTGGTATTGACGTCAGCATACTACAGTTCTCGCACTGCACAAAAGGTGGTCTTGGTTCTGGCGAGGTTGAAAGCGCCTCCATCTATGCGGAAACGTTGGTCGACTGAGGGTGTGTCTGGGGAATCTCGTTGAGCATTGCTGGGGTGTATAGCGAGAAATACGTTGGGGCCAGAACACAGCCCTGCTTCAGGCCGCCGTTGATGGGGAATGGGTCTGAAAGAGAGTTCTGGTGGCAGACTCTCCCAACCATTCCGTCATGGAGGGCACGCACCAGCTTGACAAAATCGGGTGAGCAGCCATATCTTTTGAGGACAGCCCACATGGCAGGTCGAGGTACTTTGTCGAAGGCCTTTTTAAAATCCCAGAAGATGAACATATTAGGCTGTTGTTGTTCGAGGCTCTTCTCTTGTAGGTGTCGCGCACAGAAGATCATGTCTATGGTCCCGCGGGAAGGTCGAAAGCCGCACTGGGACTCTGGCAGGACGTCTTCTGCGAGAATAAGCAGGCGGGTCAAGGAGAATCCTAGCGAAAATCTTACACGCGATGCTTAGTAATGATATTCCCCGGTAGTTGTTACAGTTCTCTCTGTCTCCCTTCTTGAAGATGGTAATGATGTTTGCATCGCTGAAGTCACGGGGGAGGGGGGTCTTGGTCTCCCATATTTTTAGTATAAGGAGCATCAGACGGTTCCTCAAGCCGGGGCCACCGTGAGTGAGGAGCTCCAACGTGATATTGTCTGGCCCTGGGGCTTTGCCGGGCTTCATGCGCTGCAGGGCCTTGTTGAAGTCATGGATGGAGGGTGGTAGTGCCATCCAGTGACGGACAGGATGCTGCGGGGTCATTCGCAGGAGATTGTCTGGGGTGTCTGCTAGGTCATTGAGGAGGTTATCAAAGTGAAACCTCCACCTGGCCAGGATGCCCTCGCTGTCAGTGATGGTCGTGGCCCCATCCGCGTCCTTCAGGCTGTCCACTGATGACCGTGTGGGACCGAATATTTCCATTGTTGCTGCATAGAAGCTGAGCAGGTCACGTTGGTCAGCGAAACTCTGTATTTCTGCAGCTTTTCTTTGCCACCAGGTGTTCTGGGCTTCATGGATCCCTCTTTGGCAACAGCTTCAGCCACCTTGTGAGCACATTTGTTAGCTGCTGTTGGTTGGTTTTCCAAAGTCAGGCGTGCTTGTGTTTGGTTTCAATGAGAAGAGAGATGGTAGCATCATTCTCATCAACCCAATCCTGCCGTTTCTTGGTGGTGTAGCTAGTGTTTTCTCCTCGGCACGGGCCATGGCGTTTCTGAGGGTGGTCCAGTGGTGCTCAACAGTGGCCTGACCCTTGGGGTCTGCGAGGTATTGTTCGCAGGCCTCCTTGTAGTTCTGTGCCACCTGTGGGTTGCGGAGCCTTACTACAATCAAAGCGTTGGTGTGGTACGCTGTCAGGTTCCCTTCTGGGTGGTCATAGGGTTGTCAAGACGTAGAGTCGGGAGATGAGGAGTCTGTGGTCCGTCCAGCAGTCGTCCGATCCGGGCATGGATCGGGTGATGCGGACGTCTCCTCGGTCTCTGGCTCTGGTCAGACGTAGTCCAGGGTGTGCCCATGTTTAGACCGTGGGTGTCTCCATGTGGTCTTTTGTCGCTTTGGTAACTGGAAGATGGTGTTGGTTACCACAAGTTGGTGTTCTGCACACAGACCCAGTAGGAGTTGGCCATTGGCGTTGCAATTTCCAATGCCATGGTGGCCGATGATTCCCTCCCACAGAAGATGGTCTTTGCCTACTCGGGCATTAAAGACGCCAAGCACAACGAGCTTGTCATTGGCGGGCACTGCCTGGATGGTGCGGTCAAGCTGGGTGTAGATGGCAGCTTTGTTATCATCGGTTGAGGTCATAGTCGGGGCGTACACAGAGATCAGGATGAGGTGTCTGTCCCGCGTGATGGGGATGCGGACAGTCATCAGGCACTCACTGATGGCCTTGGAGCGAGGTTGTGCTGCTGCACTAGCTGGGAACGGATGGCGAAGCCGACACCGTGGATGCGAGGCTCCTCTAGGGCCTTGCCTTTCCAGAAGATGGTGTAGCCTGTTTCAGCTTCCCTGATGTTGCCCTCTTCCGGTAGTCTGGTCTTGCTAAGAGCCACCACATCAACATTGAAGCGGGCTAACTCCTTGCAGACGAGGGCTGTACGTCGTTCCGGGCGGTTGGTGTTCGTCACGTCTTGGAGGGTGCGGATGTTCCACGTACCTAAGGTTAATGTTTTTTTCTTGTTGTTTCGACCGCATTAGTGGGATGTCCGCCAGCCGCGGTGAGCTGACCAGACGGGTTTGCCGTGTCCGATGTTTACTCCACCTTTTCTAGGGGCCTCCCATATGGGGTGGGCTGCGGTGTCCTCAATAGGCAAGCCCAGTCACGGGTCCAGCTGCCGAACTCTGGTGTCACGGCAACGTCACCAGAGAGCGACTGAATCTTGGACTCGCCGCCTGAGTGCAGTCGTGGGCTAAAGGCTTCCAGCTATCCAGGCCTGCCCCCTTCACCCACGGTGCTGTCGCCTCAGGACTTGGTGGTGGTGATGATGATGATGATGGTGAGAAAGAGATGAAGAAGGGTGGAGGAAACGACAGAATGCCAGTAGCTCGGTATATTGTTTTGGGTGGTCGTGGCTTTGCAATGGCCACGCACACACACTTGGCCCACATCGTTTTCACCGCGGCTCAAGACATATGAAACAGGCGGCTTCTCCGATGTTGGTTGCATCGGTCTGCATGTTCTTGTTATGTCAAGGCCCGCCTTGTTGCCTGCCCGACAGGCATTGCCCTCTTCCGCCGGCGCTGGGAAGCTCCGCCGTTGCGGTCGTGTTTGGTTTAATTTTGGAGTTTTCCTTCTCCTAGCCTTTGCCTATCTTAAAATAAAGGAGAAGGCCTATAGGGGTCCAGTCTTGGTCTGATCTCTCAGAACTGGCCTTAGCGGTATGGTTGAGCCTGCCAGGGTGGATAAACTACCCCACCGCCATTGCCCAGCCCATCATTGGGACACTCAAGCCCCTCTACTGCAGCAAAGTGCTGGACCATCAGAGGGGATATATATATATATATATATATATATATATATATATATATATATATATATATATATATATATATATATATTATATATATATATATATATATATATATATATATACATATATATATATATATATATATATATATATATATATATATATATATATATATATATATATATATATATATAAAAATTCATATTTTCAATTATTTTAAAATGGTTCCTAGTTTTATTGTTATCAATGTCTTTTTTCAAAAGCGCTCGACCACAACTAGTTATATTGACAGCTACTCCTAATTGCGCAATCTTATCTAACTAATTTCTAATCAAACGTTTTGAGTAAACCAACCCATGTTTGATGCTAATTAAATACATTTAACTATATATTAAAACTTCCACCTAATTCATATGACTAGAATCTGGAAAATATCTTTGCATCTACCTTTGTACACAACGGACCTTGTTTCCATTTATCAATCAATATATATAAAAGATTTTTCCTTTTCAGCAATTGATCTATTGTGAACAAGATATTTTATGACTTTCCACTAATTATATTTGTGAATTAACTTATCAATCAAGCAAAAAGGATAAGTGAGAGAATGATAAAAAAAAGTTATCGTAACTTCCGCAAAATACTTGAAGAGTAAAATCAGCCTTGAATAATTCAGCTTCGTTATTTCCGTATTCACACGTCTTCACCTCTGATTTTAGATTATCCAAACAGTACTCAGTAGTTCCCGTTTTTATCTTTAACTACGCATAAAATCATATTCTTTTATCCTGCTGCTTCATGAGAAATTAACCTAAAAATAGTGGAATAAGTGGTTTTTCATTTCATAAAAGTTACGTTCAAACACGACATATGAATGTATATATTTATACATATCTATGTTTTATGTATAAATACACACAGATACAAACACAGAAGCAAAAAATCTCTCTCTCTCTCTCTCTCTCTCTCTCTCTCTCTCTCTCTCTCTCTCTCTCTCTCTCTCTCTAATGATTTTAATCAATGTAAAAGGGCATGGATTCGAACCTATACCTCTGAATCGAATCAATGCTAGTAGGGACTCTTATCGACCATGCTATCTTGATAGCATTGTTTGCAGTGCATTTGGTTGTTTGTCACTTACGGCACTTTTTTTAAAACACGCCATTCGTCTCTGCAAACGACCGCAAGCCTCTGGTGCATGCCTATACCAGACAGTCCGGCACCTGGTCTGCCCATTAAGGGCGACATCCCTGGGAAAATGAATCCTATTGCCAAAGCATGCATATTACCATTATATTTCATAGCTTTTTTTTTTTCCTTTTTTTATGCAGCTCTCCTAACTAAACCTTATTTACAAGACATCGTCCTTATGAAAGGGGAAAAGAATATTGCTAGAACTCACACCTATGACAGGAGAGAGAGAGAGAGAGAGAGAGAGAGAGAGAGAGAGAGAGAGAGAGAGAGAGAGAGAGAGAGAGAGAGAGAGAGAGAGAGAATAAAATTCTTTGAGATTACGAATAACTTTATATGTAAAAAAAAAAAAAAAAACATAATATATTGAAAGAATAAAGTACTAAGTTATCAAAGTTAAATAAGTAGTTTTCAAATTTCCAGTAACATATTCAAGCACATTAGAAAAGACGTTCGTTTAAACTGGAGTGTCTTAATGCAATAAAACGTCTATAGTTTTTGTGTGTGTATGAGAGAGAGAGAGAGAGAGAGAGAGAGAGAGAGAGAGAGAGAGAGAGAGAGAGAGAGAGAGAGAGAGAGAGCCTTACCTTATTGCCTTATTTTTTGTTTGAGTTCCCCCAGGTCCCTCAGTGTGAGGCATCTCGTATATCCACCAGAGAGTTGCTAATGCATCTTCCTGTGTATTTTGCATCTTCCAGTCTTGGATGGTCTGGGATGCATCTTAGGTATTTATCGAGCTGATTCTTAAACACATCTACGCTCACTCTTGATATGTTTCTTAGATGAGCTGGCAGCACATTAAATAGTCGCTGCATTATCGATGCTGGTGCGTAGTGGATTAATGTCCTGTGCGCCTTTCTCAGTTTACCTAGAATGCTTTTTGGCACTATTAATCTACCTCGGCTTACTCTTTCTGATACTTTAAGCTCCATGATGTCTTCAGCAATTCCTTCTATTTGCTTCCATGCTTGTATTATCATGTAGCGTTCTCTTCTCCTTTCTAGACTGTATAGTTTTAAAAATTGCAGTCTTTCCCAGTAGTCAAGGTCCTTAACTTCTTCTATTCTAGCAGTATAGGACCTTTGTACACTCTCTATTTGCGCAATATCCTTTTCGTAGTATGGGTACCATATCACATTGCAGTACTCGAGTGTACTACGCACATAAGTTTTGTAAAGCATAATCATGTGTTCAGCTTTTTTTGTTTTAAAGTGTCTGAATAACATTCCCATTTTTGCTTTACATTTAGCCAACAGTGTTGCTATTTGGTCGTTGCATAACATATTCCTATTTAAAATTACACGAAGGTCTTTAATTGCTTCCTTGTTTGTGATTGTCTCATTATTAGGTCCCTTGTATGCATACACTATTCCTTCTCTGTTTCCATAATTTATTGATTCGAATTTATCGGAGTTAAATACCATCCTATTCATCTCCGCCCATTCATATATTTTGTTTAGAACTCTTTGTAGTGAGTTCCTATCTTCATCACAAGTAATTTCTCTACTTATTCTTGTGTCATCGGCGAAACTTCTCACTACGGAGTTTTCAACATCACAGTCTATGTCTGAGATCATAATAACAAATAGCAGTGCAGCTAATACTGTACCTTGGGGCACACCAGATATTACCTGGGCTTCATCTGATTTCTCGTCATTTGCAACCACTATCTGTTTTCTGTTTTGCAGGAATTCTTTTACCCATTTTCCTATCTTTCCCACAATATTATGCTTTCTCCTTTTTTTCTCCAATATGTTATGGTCTACCTTGTCAAAGGCTTTTGCAAAATCTAGATAGATCACATCTGTGTCTTTTTCATTTATCATATTATTGTATATGTTTTCATAGTGTGCTAATAGTTGGGTCTGTGTACTTTTTCCAGGTACGAAACCGTGTTGACCGATATTGAACAAATTATTTTTTACCAAATGGTTCATTATTTTCTTTTTTATTACCCTCTCATACACTTTCATAATATGTGATGTTAGACTAACAGGTCTATAATTGCTTGCCTCTAGTCTTGATCCACTTTTGAAGATAGGGGTTATATAAGCTAATTTATGTTTAACATATATCTCGCTCATATCTACACTCTGTCTTAGCAGTATTGCAAGCGGCTTCGCGATAGTGTTTGCAGTTTTTTTTTAACAAAATCGCTGGAATTCCATCTGGTCCGGCTGCCGATCCATTTTTAATTTCGTTTATAGCCGTGACAATATCTGCTTCATTAATATCTATATCCGTTAGATATTCAACATTTTCTTCTCTCATTTCTATTTCATTATTCTCATTCGCAATTCTTGGCGTGAACTCACTCTTATATTTTTCTGCTAATATGTTGCATATTTCCTTTTTTTTCATTCGTTAGCCGTCCTTCAATTCTTAGAGGGCCTATTTCTATTCTCCTTTTATTCATCTTTTTTGCATAGGAGTAAAGTACTTTGGGGTTTCTTTTTATATTTTGAAGTGTCCTTTCTTCTAAGTCCCTTTTTTCATTTTCTTTCGACTGTATAGTCTTTTGTTCTGCATTTTCTATCTTACATTTTATTTCCCTCATTTTCCACACATTTTTTTTCTTTTGCAAGATTTTTCTTCTACTTTTTAATTTTCTGAAATAAGATCCTTCTGTCTCTTGGTATGCACGTCTTTTGTTCATTGTTTTTTTTTTTCGGTACATGTTTTTCAACAATTTTCTCCAGTATTT
>NC_090735.1:150525645-150538145 GCF_036898095.1 Palaemon carinicauda | reverse complement strand
ATCTCACTACACTGAGAATTCCACAAACAATTAATCTTTGCATAAGGGCTTAACTACTGCATTTCGTTGTTCAGTGGCTAGCTTCCTCTTACTAAGGATAGAACAGACTCTATAGTCACGGTAAGAAAGTCTGCAGTCTTGGGTAGTGCGACAGCCTCTGTACCCATAGCCTTCCACTGCCTTGGATTAGATTTCTTGTGCTTGAGTTTACATTCAGGCAAATTTTTTTCATCTTGTTTTTCTGTCTCTGGTTTATTTTGAAGTTTTTATATTTTATATATAAAAAATCTAACTTGTTACTGTCCTTAAAATATTTTACTTTGATTATTTATCCCCTCTCTTGTACTTTATTTATTTTTTTTTTTCCCTTTTCTTGACAGGACTATTCATCCCTGTTTGTGCCATTGGGCATATAGTACCTTGTTCTTCCAACTAGCCTTATAACCTGGGTACGATATTAATAATAATAATAATAATAATAATAATAATAATAATAATAATAATAATAATAATAATAATAATAATAATAATAATAATAGGCCATTGCTTGCAGTGGGGGCATGCCTTGACAATAATCTTTTCTTTTTACATGGAGCAGGTAAAGGTGTGCGAATTTTGGTAGACATTGGTGCTTGCCGTACTCTTCTGAAAAGGTCACGCTCCATCACATGACATAGTCGGTCTATGTCTGCCGACATCCACCTTGTAGCTGCCGACAATTCTGCGATATCCACCAATAGTTATGAAACCGTCACTTTATTGTTGGGAAGCACCAAATAATATTGGAAGTTTCCTGTTACGTCACATTGGCAATCCTCAGTGTGGATTTCCTATCCCATTTTCCCCTCATGGTTGATGTCACTCACTGTCGGTTAGTCAACCTAAATTCATACCTAATGACACCTCTCTAACCAGCCCCCTTCGACCTTACTCCTCACGTCAGTGCGCCCCCGGAGGCCCTACACCCACCTCCTCACGTTGTAGGTTTTCCTTCCAGATCTTTCTCAAATGCCCATGGTTCCTACCTAACAGGCATTTTTCACCATATCAAGACGACGTGGTCCAGAGTGTTTGCCAGATTAAAGCATCTAGCACCAGATGTTTAGCAGCCGCTAAATAAACGTTTGCTAAAATAGAAGAAATGGGCCTTTAACAAAAGGCCTTAAGGCCTTGGTCGTCTCCCTCTTACATCGTCCTGAGGAAAGATGGCTCTTTGTGTCTGTGTACCGATTACATGAGCCCGAACATGCAGACAGAACCGTATCCTTGCCCCTTCCCAAAAATTGCCGACGTGACCTCCTACTTGCACAAAAGGAAGGTTTCCATCACGCTCAACCTCCTTAACGGACATTATTAGATACGTATGGACCCAAAGGATATCCTGAAGACCGCCATCACCAACCCTTTTGGTAAATATACCTTAATTATTCCTATTTTGTCTTTTGCAATGCTGGGTCCACTTTTCAACGCCTCAAGGATGGCATCTTAAGAGACCTGTTCTCTGTATGTTACTTGGATGACATACTTGTGTTTCTTTTCCTCCAAAGAGGAACAACTCTCACACCTACGTGTCGGGATTCACTGCCAAAAACAGAACGGCCTTGTAGCCTGTTAGGACAATTGTACCTTCAGCGCCAACAAAGTTTTGTTCATATAGCAACACATCACTCTTGAAGGTAGCAGCCATTCAGAATTTCCCCATACACTCATGATCTTGAATGTCAAAGTGCTGCAAGAAATGTTATGGATGATCAATTATTACTACTGTTTCCTGTCAGCAATCACCGCCTAGCCACCTCTATGCCTCCCTCACGGCCAGTAAAAAGACCTGACGTTGTGTTCCCTTCAAGAAGTGGCCTTCTGCAACGCAAAAAAAAGCGCTTACCAATCGCTTGTGCTCTCATATTTCCTGTGCTACATACACATCCACATCTAGTTCTCTCCACAGGTGCCAGCGACATCACTTTGGTGCAATGCACGAGCAGGGGGTCAATGCCTTGCATTACAATTTGGCCTTCTTCTGTAGCAAATTGTCCAAGGCAGAAGCCAGCAACGCTACCTTCTACTGTGCATTACTGCTAGTGCACTAGGCTGTACCTTCCAGGATGTAGCAAAAGTGAAGATTTTTGCTACATCCTGGAAGGTACATCCTTCATCATTTGTTTGGACCACATGCCTCCGATGCACATCTTCTCTAGTCAGTCAGACTCCTGCTACACCCATCAATGTCAAACTCTCTCTGCCATGGCTTAATGTCATTGCACGGTTCATCACATACCAGGGAAAAAGAATCCTATTGCCAATTACCTATCAGAAAGCACAATTGCCCGCCATTCACCTGGGATTGAGGCCTTGGCCGAAGCATTACATAAAGATCTAGAGTCCCAAGCATTTAGGACATTTGTCTTGGCGACTCCAACACCCCCCTCCTCTGAGATGTCAGTACCAGTTTTGAATAAACTTCTGGGATATAATGAAATATATAGCGCTAAAATGACAATATTTATCAATATATCTGATCATTTACCTAGTTAAATAATGGAAAGCAGTAAGGTGAGTTGCCGTTCCGAAGTCCTTGAGAATATTCAACCACTCAAATTATCAGGTGGTCTTATGCAGTAATATTCTCTTCACCATATAGGCCTATCCCTATATTCAACACTGACCTGAAATTTATAAAACGATACACTGTAAAACGATATAAAACAGCATTTAACGAAACGCAAGAATCACCCTTAAGAAAGTTCGAGCTCTATAAAGAATACAACTTGAAAAATAACGGAAGCCAAGTACGATAATCTACTCGAATTTATATGAAAGGTGAAATAGTGAAAATCACGTTTAAAGTTAAAAAAATACACCAAAAACAGTATAATATGAAATGTCCGAAGTCAAATTGTGATAAATATTAGCAGACACGCTGGCTGCTATAATTCATGACTGGAATTGTTAACTGCTAGAAAATTAAAGTATACTGAGCGTGCATAATCACAAAATTACTCACCTCATATATCAGCCCGGAAGGAGTGAAGCTGCACTTTAATGGACGAGGTGGTTTGATAGTCTCAGGGGGTTCAAACTTCTGATATACTGAATAATACACGATTGTCGTCTCCATGAGCCCATCTATGTTGCACTTATATATTACTTTGAGTTCATGAGGTTAAATAATTCCAAATCCAAAGCGTAGATAAGAATTTCCGTATAAAACCATACGATCGTCGATTGGCCGGCTATACATAATGATGGACCGACAGAGCTCTCTCCACTCTGCCTCACGTTGAACTGTTCTACCAAAACGAAAGAACTGGAACACTTCTATTTTCTTTAATGTGAACACTCAACTGGTGATCTTGGTAGATTACTAGCTAGTTAGATTGTAAGTACTTGTGACAACAAGCCCAGTTTAGATTCCTCTAAAATGAAAGAGATCACGAATTTGTGTATTTGGCAAATTAAATAAATATAATGCAATTTTCCTTTTCACACTTGAGTAATGGAAGTATTTAATTAATAGGCAAATACAAAAAAATAGAATTTCTTTTAATTTTTTACACCATTTGTCGATAGGTGTTTGGCTTCTTTTGTGGTCTTCAACATTCCTTGCACGGATTCTCTGCAAAGCTACTGAAGGCGAAGTTCATTTGGCTTGGCGTTACCAAGGATGCAAGGTTTAGTTACATGCCTATACTTCATGCTAAACTTCAAAAATCAATTAACACATGTATTCAGGAGTGGTCACCTTTCCTGAAACTCACCATTGGTTTTTCAACATTCTCGTGAAAGTAGTTAGTCCCCTACCCTCATCACAAGACCTTGTTATCAGTTTACCGTCATTGACCGCTCCACTTATTAGCCAGAAGCCATTCCCATGGAAACTGCAATGGCCGACTAACGTACATCGGCTTTACTCCGAGGAGGGATAAGCGAAATTTGTGATCCCTAAGTATATTACTTTTGACCTGGATATCAATCTCACCTCTTAATTGTCGACCTCATTAGTGATCATCCTAGGAATTACCCTACATCATACAAACGCCTACACAGCTGCTGCGAGTGGAATGCTTGAACGTTTTATCACACCATCAAAACAGCTTTGATGTTGCACAGCAAGGACACCAACTGCATCGCCCAGCTTCCTGGGTCCTCCTGAGACTAAGGACCACTCGCAAAAACGTCCTAGATGTATCAACAGTTGAAATGGTGTATGGCACCTCGTTGGTCTTCCGTGCCGATTTTTTTTTCCGGTCTCCAATCATCTCCGATAATCTCCTGCAACTATGTCAAGTTGTGGGAAAATTTACTTCTTGCCACCAGACATAGAAGCCCCCAGCTACGCACTACGGATCTACATTCGGCAACATACGTTTATTGTGTAACAACACATACAAACCACCACTAAATCCCCCTTTCCTCACGACCTGTCTTGCGCCAAAAATATTCTTGATTAACGAGTGTGTCAAAGAAGACTGGTTCTCCATTGATCACCTAATACTTGCATATCTCCTGCCAGATGCTCTGCTTACAGCATGCCTCTCAAGAGCCGGAAGCCCAATTTCCCATGCAGGTCATCTTTGTTTTTTTTTTTTTTTTTCTGTTGGGGGATGGGGTGGGGGTTACGTAACCCATGTGTTTCCTACACGCTTATACACAGTAACGGTTTCATTTGTCATTTTATCACTCCCTCTTCTCTACACTCTCTATAAACCAATCCGTATAAGCTTGATAGTTTATACCTGAGTTTTTTTTTAATTCCTGTGATGGTCTTGCTCGCCAGTCCTAGTATCTAGGTACGATTTTTTTTTTCTTTTAATAAAGTCTGGTTCCATTTAACTCACCCCTCAGTTATAACCTAGCTAGCTCCTCACGCAAACTTTAACTATTTGGTAAATGGTAAATGGTTTGGTTTCCTTTGGTCAGTTTTACGTCATGTTGCTAACTGAGAATATTATACAAATTTCTTATTTATGTTCCATTATAAAAAGATAAAGTCAATATTTCGAATAAATAAGCTCTTTATCATATAACCCCGACATATGTCAGTACTATTCGTAAAATACGCTCTGTATAAAAATCATGTTCTTTTTAAGATCTCAAGTAAGTTTCCCATTGTGATTTGTAAAATTACATATATCTACATGACAGTTCACTATAAATTATTGATGAACTATCAACAATAGCAGCATGTATCCGATGAATTATATATGTTTCCCTGTGGGATTGTTTTATTTAGAACATTTCCCAATAACTTCCATTGAAACCGTTATAATAATTTAAATATAAATGGTTTGGATGAGTTACGCATATGACATTTCAAATCTACATTATCCTCGGTGCGA
The DNA here is from genome assembly GCF_036898095.1 of Palaemon carinicauda. Taxonomy (NCBI): domain Eukaryota; kingdom Metazoa; phylum Arthropoda; class Malacostraca; order Decapoda; family Palaemonidae; genus Palaemon; species Palaemon carinicauda. The sequence continues at coordinate 150,532,806 of NC_090735.1, read as the reverse complement.
GATTTTAATGACATTTTCTTGAAATGGGAGAGTATTTATTCCTTTTTCAGAGATAGCAAAGCAGTTAACCTCAGAACTATTCTATTGACACTAACGATATGGTAAGTACATAATATAATTATTTTTTCACATCCTAATAAAAGTGGTACTTGAGTATTTAGATTAAAATTTATTTTTATAAGTGCTAGAGATTTGGTAGTGAGAATACTTTGAATACTTTGGAATAGAATTTAAAGTATTCCTAAAAGAAATGTCATCTTCAAATGCCCAGGTTATGCAATTCACATAATCATAATCATCACCTCTTCCTACGCCTATTGACGCAAAGGCCCTCACTTAGATCTCGCAGGAGTCTCTATCTTAAGCTTTTAAACCAACACTTCTCCATTCACTATCTAGTTCATTTTTCATAGTCCCCAGCTATGTAGGCCTGGGTCTTCCAACTCTTTTAGTGCTCTGCAGAGTCCAGTAAAAAAAATGTCGTTGAGTAATTTCTGTTATAGTTTCGTTTCTAATCTTAACCTGCCATTTAACCCCCAATATTCTTCAAAGGACTTTGTTCCCAAATATGAAAAATCTATTGGACATTATTTCATTGTTGTACCACGACTCATGTCCATTAAATAACACTGATCTCAATATACTGAGATATAGCCTGATTTTTATATGTAATTTAATGCGATTTTATTTGAAAATTTTACTTAACCTAGCCATTATCTTATTCTTTTAATCTCACATTGAACTCAAACTCTAAAATCCCTGTCTTTCAGATCATAGTTCCTTAATATTTGAATGATTCCACCTTATTAGTCCTTTATACCTCCAATGTTATTTCAATAACATTTCATATTCTGTTATCGTCATCACTGTCTTTCTTTTATTTGTCTTTAGCCAAACCTTATATTTTATTTCATGCAGCTTGGTAAACAAGTTTTGCAAGTCCTATGTCCTTTTGCTAATAACGACAACGTCATCAGCATACTCTAGGGCTGCTAATTTCCTATTATCAAATCAATCCAATCCTTCTCCGCTATCCCTAACTATTCTATGCATTACAAAGTCCATGAGGAAATAAACAACATAAGTGACCATATATTCCCTTAGAGTACCCCACTTTTCACTGGGAACTCATGTGATAGCACTCCATTAACATTAACTTTACACTTGCTATACTCATGAACAGACTATATCAAATTTAAATATTTAAGAGGAACTCCATAATAACACAGGACCCTCCACAAAATTGGTCTGTGCACATAGTGTTTTTCATAGTCCAAAAACGCCATCAAAAGCGAATTTGTATAATCTATAATTAGCAATACAATATATCTTCAAATGAAAACTTTGTCAGTACAGCTTCTATCTTTTCTAAACCCCGCTTGTTCGTCTCTCAGCTTTTCACCAAACTTTCTCTCTATACTATATATTTTTATGGACAGCTTGCGTGATTATGATTTCTGTAATTATTGCAATCAGTCACTTCTCTTTTTCTTTCAGCAATTTCCACCAAAACCCCCTAGCTCCCATTCATTAGCCGTTGCCTCTCCATGCCACATTCTACGAAATAATCTTGAAAATATTCTGGGAGTTCCTTTATTTTCGCACAAAATCATCTCAACAGTTATTCTATCTTATCAAGGGGCTTTCAATCTCCTGAATTTTTAATGGTAGCGTCGACTTCAAACACACTGAATTCATTCATGGGCACATCAAGGTTTTCCTCAGCTTCATGTATGTCAATCACATTATTCTCGTCATAGCTTATATTCCTGACCTCACTGAAGTGTTGCATCTGACGTTGGCTTTCTTAATCGTCTGTGTTATAACAGATCCATCTCTCATTTCGATAGGTAAATGCTTTTTGTTTTTCACCCCAGTAAGGATTTCATTAATAAATCTTTGAGAAATTCATCCACCATAGCCATTCACTGAATTCAAAGCACTTTCAGCCACATCTGCTTTCCTGTCTAAATATTCTCCCTAGTTTCATCCTTGGCTTTTTTTTATCTCACTATTATTACTGAAATATGTAATAGTCTCTACCTTGTTATTTTCATTACTTAATAGGAAAATTTCAAAATTATTTTCTCCGTTTGTCTACTTTTCATAGTATCCAAAGTATCATTTTATATCCATGTGTTTTTTTTTTCCCTTGTAACTGCATGTCTCACAACTTCACAATTAACTGACTGATATATGTTCTTAATATCACATCAATCTTCATTAATTGTCTGTTTTTCGTCTCTTAAAGTCTCTTAGACTACAAATCGATTCCTACATTCAACTAAAAAAGCTTTTCAAATCTCAATAATTAGTTTTCCTTCGAAAAAGTTAAGCCTATAGAAATATTTAGTCCTTGAATTATGCACTCCTACGTGGACAACATTGAATAAATAAATAAACTAAACCTGTAGCTCATGTTTAATCACTAATGTCTTGGGTATAAAAGTATATTATTTTTACGGCGAATATTACAAAATTGACAATTAGGATGTAAATGCACGATAATGGTTCGTCCTTCAATCCTATTTGTATAATTGAGATCATTCTTGTTATTTTCGAATCGATTGTTGTCTCATAGGTCAAATAATGTCATCTCCGGCAAAAAGGTAAAATAATAAGTCTTAGGCATAAATGTCTAACAATAAAGCATTCGATATAATCTTGACATAGATCCATCAGTATAAAGGTCGGAGGACAAAGTTTTACCTAATTAGGTGAACACTATGGATATCCTCTAAGTGTAGCGGGATTTAGAATAACTTATTCTGCCAATAAGTAACAGGGATTAAAGGTAATTGATTATTATGATATATCTGCGCTTAACTAATTCGGACTCCACTCTTGACATTCTGTTGAGTCTAAAAGTTATATATATATATATATATATATAATATATATATTTCATGCGCATATCTTTCTCCTTTAACTGTCTGAAAAGAAAATCTAGTTTATAAAATATAATACTACCCTTTCCTTTAAATATTACATGGTTATTAGAAAAAAAAAATTGATAGGCCCTACGTGAAGATTTGAAATTATTACCCATTTGCTCAGGTAATAAAATTTATAGTTTCTTAGAATTAATTGAATATTATTGTGAACAGATGGAAGATATAGGTGGATATTGTATACACTACAAGTATATCATTATTACTCCGATGATATGGGTGATGTGTATCATAATTGCTTTAATCTCCTATTATTATTCAGGACTTACCTTATCTGCTGTATCACAAACTGAATCGCCAAGTCAAGTTACATGACAGGTGTCTATGATAGAGTTAAAAATGAAATAAGATCATGTGAAATCCACATAAAACTTTTATAAATTATTCTCATTAGGAATGCTCAGTAAAAATTACTCTGCTAATAAGTTAGCTCTGGTTTATATATTAATTACAAATTATCATAATATACTTCTCATTAACTTTTACCCCCCTCCCCTTTGAAAAAGAAATTTGCATGGGACCCGAAAGCGTTATCACGAAAAAGGAATTTTTATACAGCAAATCTAAATATGACGAAGCTGCGCCATTTATTTGCATTTCATTATCGGGTTGATATTATCATTATAATGAAATAAATGTGCAGATTATCTAGTTTTCATCATTTTTTTCTTATGAGAGTCTGTTTTGGATATTTCCGGATAACTTTTAAAAAAATGCAGAATCCTGAAAGTATTAACCAACAAAGCTTTAACAATTGTCCTGAATACGTACCCAACTCTCAAAAATATCATAACAATCCTGGTAGTTAGAAAAGGAAAATTTGAAAACCATCAATACATTTAAATATTATTATCTTCTACAGACAATAAATGACATTAACGTATGCATACATATTTATGTAATATATATATATATATATATATATATATATAGGTTTGATATAAGTTTAGAGATTTTTTAGAAGAAGAAGAAGCATATACTCATCAGAAAAAGAGATGGATCTGTTATAACAACAGAAGATGAAGAAAGACAAAATTGGATGGAACAGTTTAGATAGGTTATAAATAGGAGATATGAAGGGAATAATATGATTACTATGCCTGAAGCTGATAAGGACCTTGATGTGCCCTTGAATAGATTCAGTGTGTTTTAATTTGAAGCCCTCCACAAAACACTAAGGAGATGGAAAGCCCCTGGATACGTGAATTAAATGCCGAGATGATACTGGCCGGAAATGAAGTGACTCCCAGACTACTTACAAGATTATTTTGTAGAATGTGGCATGAAAGGCAAAACCTGATGAATGTGAGTTAGGAGTGTTGGTGGAAATGGCCAATAAAGGAGACTTGACTGATTGCAATAATTACAGAGGTATAAAACTTACGTCAGTTGTTAGGAAAATATATAGTATGCTTATTCTAAAGAGACTGGAGACAAAGGTTGATGAAAACCTGAGACGAACAAGCATGATTTAGAAAAGGTAGAAGTTGCACTGACCAGATTTTCCTTTTGAGACATGTTGTACAGCAATCATAGTATATAGAAATCCACTTTTGATGGCATTTGAGGACTATGAAAAAGCCTTTGATAGTGCGCACCTGTCTATTTTAATAGAGAGCCCCTGCGTTATTAGGGAATTCCTCTTAAATATGTATATTGGATCAAGTCTGTCCATGAGCATAGCTAGTGCAAAGTTAATGTTAACGGAATATTATCAAATTAATTTCCTGTGAACAGCGGAGTACTCCGAGGGAAAGTGTTGTCACCTCTGTTGTTTATCCTCCTCATAGATTTTGTATTGAGTAGAGCAGTCGGAAATGGTGGAAAAGGATTGGAATGGATTGGTGATAGGAAATTAGCAGACCTAGAGTATGCTGATGATGCTGCCCTTATTAGCAGAAAACAAAAGGATTTGCAATGCGTGCTTACCAGAATGCATGAAATAATACACGACTTGGGGCTAAAGATAAATAGAATAATGACTAGAATGATGAAAACGGAGTATGCAATGGAAGACTAAATATCATTGGAAAGAGAAAAGTTTAATGAGGTAGAAGCATTTAATACAAGGTCTTAAGAATTAGAGTTTAGTGAAAGATTTAAAAAAAGGAAATCAGACAATGGCTAGTTAGGTAAGATTTAGAAATAAAATCACCTGAAGTTATATATGACAATAAGAATTTATATCAGTTTAGTATGATCGGTGTTACTCTATGGTCATGAGTCATGGTATGACAATGGAACAATCTGCAATAGATTTAGAAGTTTTGAGAACAAAGCCCTCAGAATGTTATTGGGAGTTAAATGGCAGGATAGGATTAGGAATGAAACTATATTAGATATTACTCCAGTGCCATATGTAGATGGGATCATGACGAGGGATAGATGGAGATAGTTTGGGCATGCTCTTTGCAGTCCCAAGTGAGATTAGTTCACCAACGTTCAGTTGGGTTCCAAAAATAACTAAAGAGTTAGAATATCCAGACCTACATGACTGAGGACTATGAAGCGCGAAGTAGGGGATGAGGAATAGAGTAGTATTGAATTAAATGTTCAAGATAGAGACGACTGACGAAATCTAACCTAAATATATATATATATATATATATATACACACATATATATATATATATATATATACACATACACACACACACACACACATATATGCATATATATATATATATATATATATATGGTGGAGAATGGTGCGATTCCAGATGAACTGGATATACGAGTCAACGTAGTCTTCAAATATGGAACTTTCGAGGAAACCGGGTAGGCTTCACGCCCTAAGCTGTGTTGCACAAATGAAGCCAGTTTTGATACCTTTGCATCAACCCTTCTGAAACCATGGAAGCTTGAACTCTGTCGTAGGAAGGAGATAAGCTGCATGGATAGGAGTCCGGAAACTGTTTCATTGGAAAGAAAATAAAGGACCATAGAGACCATAATTTGTCATAAGGAAAGGGACAGCTGAAAATTTTTGCGGGAGTGTAAGATCTTCAGAATTGAGTATGCTTTAGAGCAGAGGTTCTCAATGGGGGTGAAATTCACCCCCAGGGGTGAATTTTGGGCTTTCAGGGGGTGAATTGTGACCGAAGTAAGTTTATGGGCGAGAAGAGCAATTATAGGCTTTGGCGTAACTGGCCTGTCACGTGGGCTGGGATTATATCATGTGCTGGCCCAGGAAAAATGGATTAGACAATAATATACAAGTGACCACCCAAGGTAATCATATGATTGGAGAAGGTACTGAGGAAGAGACAGATGGGTAGGGAATTAAGTAGGTCCCAAGAAAATTACTTGGCAACTCCAAGGTTGGGAACTCCTGGACTATAAATAACTGAGAAGTTAATATCAAAGATCAAGTTGTGCAGGAGATAAAGTCTCCAGCATTTAGCTTATTTTCAATTCAACTTGATGAAGCAACTGATGTGGCATCATGTTCCCAGTTGATGGTGTTTGCAAGGTATGTTCACTCAGGTTCATTTAAAGAGGAGTTCTTTTTTGTTCTCCTCTTAAACTAACTACCAAGGCCTCTGATATTTTGGAGGTTTCATCTTTTTTGAATCAGAAAATCTTTCGTGGGATAATATCAGTGGGTGTTGTACAGATGGAGCACCAGCTATTAGGGACAAAATCAGAATTCCGAGTATGTGTGAAAAAGCGAGTTCCAAAAGTGAAAGGTATTCATTGTATGAGCCATCCTCAGACAATAGCCTCAAAAGCCCTTCCTGCTCCGACAGAGAAGGTTTTGGATCAAACAATTAAAATTGTAAATTTCGTCAAAGGAGGGGCTCTCAACACACGACTTTTTAAGCAGTTATGTACTGATATGGATGCAACCCATCATTCGCTTCTTTTTCCCTCAAATGTTCGTTGGCGTTCAAGAGGAAATGTAACTGAGCGAGTATTTGAGCTTAGAGATGAGCTCAAATTGTTATTGAAGTGCAAGGTAAAACATAATTTCCTGCCTGGCTGAGTGATGAGGAATGGATCATGCGTCCTGCCTATTTGGTTGATATAATTGAGCAACTGAATAAACTAAATTTTCATATGCAAGGAAGGAATACAGACATTATAGAATTCGTAGATGCCTTGGAAGCTTTCAAGAGCAAGCCTGAAAATTAGAAGAAAGGGGTAAATACAGAAAATGTAGCAATGTTTGAAAAACTGTCATCCATTCTTGATGTTTGTGGTGAAGACA
>NC_090735.1:150517411-150520145 GCF_036898095.1 Palaemon carinicauda | reverse complement strand
GGGTTAATGTTGTTATACTTTGCAATTATCTCTCTCAAATGTGATATATATATATATATATATATATATATATATATATATATATATATATATATATATATATATATATATATATATATATATATATATATATATACATATATATATATATATATATATATATATATATATATATATATATGTATATATATATGTATATATATATATATATATATATATATATATATATATATATATATATATATATATATATATATATATATATATATATATATATATATATATATATATATATATATATATATATATATATATATATATACACACACACACACACACAAACACACACACACACACACATATATATATATATATATATATATATATATATATATATATATATATATATATATATATATATATATTTCAGTTTATTTTAGTTCCTTTCTTTTGTACCTAGTACATAACAATAGCAATTTTATTTATTTTCTTCTCGCCCTTATATTTAACAAATTTAACCCCACACTTTAACAACGGAAATAATCAACAAAAGAAGAATGGAACTTGGAAATCCAGATCAGTTAAGAGGGAGTGGTTGGAGAAAACCGTCGTGTTTAGAATTGAGTATGGCTTGAGTAGAGTGAAGGCTTGTAGGCTGAGTACTGGCCCAGTCTATGTCTGCCACTAGTACTCATAGACTTTTTTAGAGCCAACCGTCAGGAACTTTTTATGACGTTATGGCAGTTCACCTTCCTTTACGGGTCATGGAGGACGAGCATCAATGGTGGCTGACTTCATATGCCCGGAGATTGGCGAGATAAAGCTTCGAGGCCCACCTTGAAGGCCAGAAGAATGAAACAGGCAGTCAGTTCTGGAATATAGAGTGAACAATGGGTAGATTCTGGTCTTTAGGGTCTACTCTGTGATGAGAGAGTAAAGGGTGCGGATATGCAGGTATTAAATATTATCTATTTACAATGAAGAAAGTTTTAAGACAAGGGTCTAATCCTTTACTCGAGGGCAGGTTATAAGTCTTTACTAGTCTGAGATGGGCAGAGGTCAAGGCAATTCAATTTACAAAGGATAATCTGGGTCAAAGAGTCTTGCTCTTGGCTGGATGAGTTTCGTATCTCGAGGAGTGTAAGAATTTAATTTAACTATTACCTGGTGGTCCAAGTGTACGATCGGTTAACAATTTCAGAGGAACGTGTGTCAAAGTTCTAGTGACATGTCAGCCGAACGATCTAGGTGAAATTATCTTCGGCTGAATACCTGGCCAGGCTAAGAAAAATTGACGTTATTGTTATAACAAACAAAACTTCCATGCAAGTAAAAAATAGGGTCCAGATTCATATGCTGAATAATGATGTGATCATGAAAATCAAATCCTGAACTAGACAGAGAGCAAAAGATTAGAGGTTGTTGTTGTAGCAATGTAGTATGGAACAAGTTGATATATGGAAAACACTCATTGTGCACATAGGAGTAAAAGGCTTTAATTGCTGATGTTAATAAGATTCATTCAGTTTTTACCATATGATATTAAACTTATATGAGCAACAAATCAATAAAAAAATGTTATGAATTGTTTTTTTTATTGTTTAATTATAAACTTATTGAAAATGATTATTAAAATACTTTTCATCATTGTTTGAGTTTTTGCTTATTTCCATTTTTTTTTCTATTTGGAAAAAGGTAAAGGATTCGGAATAACTGGAAGACATCGAACACAATTAAAAATATATGATTTACAAAGTACAGACCTTTGAATAGTCTACTTACTTTGCTGAACTTTTTTTTTTTCTGCCGTGTCTTCTTGTATCTGTTTGATCAATAGATGAGTATATTATTAATTTTAGATAATTTTTAAAAATCTTGTGTGAAAAATAGTAAAATATAAAGACAAAAAATACCGTGTATAACAGAAATAAATCAGCATAAAATTGAAGGTAAATGTCACTTTTTTTTCAAGAAGTACATGCATGACATCTCTTGCGGTTAAAGTAGAGAAACAAGGTAGGAATAACACTCGAAGCAACATCGAGCACTGCACGTAGGAAACATATATGAGGTGTGCTACAAGATATAGTGATCTGCTAAAAGGTAAAGGAGAAAAGGCTTTGGTAATGGGATATGGCTCAGGGTTCTCAAGACGTCGTTCTATCCCCTTTTCATAGTAAACTGGTTACATACGTGAAACATGTCATGTGGAATGCTCGAATGATCTAGCCTTTTCTAAGTCATTCAACTGTTATCAAGGTAGGAGTACTTCTTTCGGTTTCTCGTGGATAAACTTTATACATAGATTTAGTCACATTAGATACATGGCAGAAAATTATTTTGAATACATTTTTTTTCTGATTTTTTTTTTTTTTGTGTGGGTAAATTATAATAACAGAAGGGTTATGTGTAAGTTATATTACATATATGTTGAAAAAAGGCTGTGGCGATGAATATTATATAGCATGCAAGTTTTTGCAACTCTAATGCCAGGAAAGACATTATAATTGAATTTAGGACACAAATGTGTATACAGTCTCTCTCTCTCTCTCTCTCTCTCTCTCTCTCTCTCTCTCTCTCTCTCTCTCTCTCTCTCTCTCTCTCTCTCTCTCTCTCTCTCTTCATTGGTATTTCCTAATGAAACTGATGTAAAACTGTCATGTTTGTCTCATACTTGTGTGACAAATTTTAGCATGAATATGACTCATAGCATTTTATCTCTGTGTAATGTTTC
>NC_090735.1:150499911-150512411 GCF_036898095.1 Palaemon carinicauda | reverse complement strand
CTCCCTCTTACATCGTCCTGAGGAAAGATGGCTCTTTGTGTCTGTGTACCGATTACATGAGCCCGAACATGCAGACAGAACCGTATCCTTGCCCCTTCCCAAAAATTGCCGACGTGACCTCCTACTTGCACAAAAGGAAGGTTTCCATCACGCTCAACCTCCTTAACGGACATTATTAGATACGTATGGACCCAAAGGATATCCTGAAGACCGCCATCACCAACCCTTTTGGTAAATATACCTTAATTATTCCTATTTTGTCTTTTGCAATGCTGGGTCCACTTTTCAACGCCTCAAGGATGGCATCTTAAGAGACCTGTTCTCTGTATGTTACTTGGATGACATACTTGTGTTTCTTTTCCTCCAAAGAGGAACAACTCTCACACCTACGTGTCGGGATTCACTGCCAAAAACAGAACGGCCTTGTAGCCTGTTAGGACAATTGTACCTTCAGCGCCAACAAAGTTTTGTTCATATAGCAACACATCACTCTTGAAGGTAGCAGCCATTCAGAATTTCCCCATACACTCATGATCTTGAATGTCAAAGTGCTGCAAGAAATGTTATGGATGATCAATTATTACTACTGTTTCCTGTCAGCAATCACCGCCTAGCCACCTCTATGCCTCCCTCACGGCCAGTAAAAAGACCTGACGTTGTGTTCCCTTCAAGAAGTGGCCTTCTGCAACGCAAAAAAAGCGCTTACCAATCGCTTGTGCTCTCATATTTCCTGTGCTACATACACATCCACATCTAGTTCTCTCCACAGGTGCCAGCGACATCACTTTGGTGCAATGCACGAGCAGGGGGTCAATGCCTTGCATTACAATTTGGCCTTCTTCTGTAGCAAATTGTCCAAGGCAGAAGCCAGCAACGCTACCTTCTACTGTGCATTACTGCTAGTGCACTAGGCTGTACCTTCCAGGATGTAGCAAAAGTGAAGATTTTTGCTACATCCTGGAAGGTACATCCTTCATCATTTGTTTGGACCACATGCCTCCGATGCACATCTTCTCTAGTCAGTCAGACTCCTGCTACACCCATCAATGTCAAACTCTCTCTGCCATGGCTTAATGTCATTGCACGGTTCATCACATACCAGGGAAAAAGAATCCTATTGCCAATTACCTATCAGAAAGCACAATTGCCCGCCATTCACCTGGGATTGAGGCCTTGGCCGAAGCATTACATAAAGATCTAGAGTCCCAAGCATTTAGGACATTTGTCTTGGCGACTCCAACACCCCCTCCTCTGAGATGTCAGTACCAGTTTTGAATAAACTTCTGGGATATAATGAAATATATAGCGCTAAAATGACAATATTTATCAATATATCTGATCATTTACCTAGTTAAATAATGGAAAGCAGTAAGGTGAGTTGCCGTTCCGAAGTCCTTGAGAATATTCAACCACTCAAATTATCAGGTGGTCTTATGCAGTAATATTCTCTTCACCATATAGGCCTATCCCTATATTCAACACTGACCTGAAATTTATAAAACGATACACTGTAAAACGATATAAAACAGCATTTAACGAAACGCAAGAATCACCCTTAAGAAAGTTCGAGCTCTATAAAGAATACAACTTGAAAAATAACGGAAGCCAAGTACGATAATCTACTCGAATTTATATGAAAGGTGAAATAGTGAAAATCACGTTTAAAGTTAAAAAAATACACCAAAAACAGTATAATATGAAATGTCCGAAGTCAAATTGTGATAAATATTAGCAGACACGCTGGCTGCTATAATTCATGACTGGAATTGTTAACTGCTAGAAAATTAAAGTATACTGAGCGTGCATAATCACAAAATTACTCACCTCATATATCAGCCCGGAAGGAGTGAAGCTGCACTTTAATGGACGAGGTGGTTTGATAGTCTCAGGGGGTTCAAACTTCTGATATACTGAATAATACACGATTGTCGTCTCCATGAGCCCCATCTATGTTGCACTTATATATTACTTTGAGTTCATGAGGTTAAATAATTCCAAATCCAAAGCGTAGATAAGAATTTCCGTATAAAACCATACGATCGTCGATTGGCCGGCTATACATAATGATGGACCGACAGAGCTCTCTCCACTCTGCCTCACGTTGAACTGTTCTACCAAAACGAAAGAACTGGAACACTTCTATTTTCTTTAATGTGAACACTCAACTGGTGATCTTGGTAGATTACTAGCTAGTTAGATTGTAAGTACTTGTGACAACAAGCCCAGTTTAGATTCCTCTAAAATGAAAGAGATCACGAATTTGTGTATTTGGCAAATTAAATAAATATAATGCAATTTTCCTTTTCACACTTGAGTAATGGAAGTATTTAATTAATAGGCAAATACAAAAAAATAGAATTTCTTTTAATTTTTTACACCATTTGTCGATAGGTGTTTGGCTTCTTTTGTGGTCTTCAACATTCCTTGCACGGATTCTCTGCAAAGCTACTGAAGGCGAAGTTCATTTGGCTTGGCGTTACCAAGGATGCCAAGGTTTAGTTACATGCCTATACTTCATGCTAAACTTCAAAAATCAATTAACACATGTATTCAGGAGTGGTCACCTTTCCTGAAACTCACCATTGGTTTTTCAACATTCTCGTGAAAGTAGTTAGTCCCCTACCCTCATCACAAGACCTTGTTATCAGTTTACCGTCATTGACCGCTCCACTTATTAGCCAGAAGCCATTCCCATGGAAACTGCAATGGCCGACTAACGTACATCGGCTTTACTCCGAGGAGGGATAAGCGAAATTTGTGATCCCTAAGTATATTACTTTTGACCTGGATATCAATCTCACCTCTTAATTGTCGACCTCATTAGTGATCATCCTAGGAATTACCCTACATCATACAAACGCCTACACAGCTGCTGCGAGTGGAATGCTTGAACGTTTTTATCACACCATCAAAACAGCTTTGATGTTGCACAGCAAGGACACCAACTGCATCGCCCAGCTTCCCTGGGTCCTCCTGAGACTAAGGACCACTCGCAAAAACGTCCTAGATGTATCAACAGTTGAAATGGTGTATGGCACCTCGTTGGTCTTCCGTGCCGATTTTTTTTTCCGGTCTCCAATCATCTCCGATAATCTCCTGCAACTATGTCAAGTTGTGGGAAAATTTACTTCTTGCCACCAGACATAGAAGCCCCCAGCTACGCACTACGGATCTACATTCGGCAACATACGTTTATTGTGTAACAACACATACAAACCACCACTAAATCCCCCTTTCCTCACGACCTGTCTTGCGCCAAAAATATTCTTGATTAACGAGTGTGTCAAAGAAGACTGGTTCTCCATTGATCACCTAATACTTGCATATCTCCTGCCAGATGCTCTGCTTACAGCATGCCTCTCAAGAGCCGGAAGCCCAATTTCCCATGCAGGTCATCTTTGTTTTTTTTTTTTTTTTTCTGTTGGGGGATGGGGTGGGGGTTACGTAACCCATGTGTTTCCTACACGCTTATACACAGTAACGGTTTCATTTGTCATTTTATCACTCCCTCTTCTCTACACTCTCTATAAACCAATCCGTATAAGCTTGATAGTTTATACCTGAGTTTTTTTTTAATTCCTGTGATGGTCTTGCTCGCCAGTCCTAGTATCTAGGTACGATTTTTTTTTTCTTTTAATAAAGTCTGGTTCCATTTAACTCACCCCTCAGTTATAACCTAGCTAGCTCCTCACGCAAACTTTAACTATTTGGTAAATGGTAAATGGTTTGGTTTCCTTTGGTCAGTTTTACGTCATGTTGCTAACTGAGAATATTATACAAATTTCTTATTTATGTTCCATTATAAAAAGATAAAGTCAATATTTCGAATAAATAAGCTCTTTATCATATAACCCCGACATATGTCAGTACTATTCGTAAAATACGCTCTGTATAAAAATCATGTTCTTTTTAAGATCTCAAGTAAGTTTCCCATTGTGATTTGTAAAATTACATATATCTACATGACAGTTCACTATAAATTATTGATGAACTATCAACAATAGCAGCATGTATCCGATGAATTATATATGTTTCCCTGTGGGATTGTTTTATTTAGAACATTTCCCAATAACTTCCATTGAAACCGTTATAATAATTTAAATATAAATGGTTTGGATGAGTTACGCATATGACATTTCAAATCTACATTATCCTCGGTGCGAGATTTTAATGACATTTTCTTGAAATGGGAGAGTATTTATTCCTTTTTCAGAGATAGCAAAGCAGTTAACCTCAGAACTATTCTATTGACACTAACGATATGGTAAGTACATAATATAATTATTTTTTCACATCCTAATAAAAGTGGTACTTGAGTATTTAGATTAAAATTTATTTTTATAAGTGCTAGAGATTTGGTAGTGAGAATACTTTGAATACTTTGGAATAGAATTTAAAGTATTCCTAAAAGAAATGTCATCTTCAAATGCCCAGGTTATGCAATTCACATAATCATAATCATCACCTCTTCCTACGCCTATTGACGCAAAGGCCCTCACTTAGATCTCGCCAGGAGTCTCTATCTTAAGCTTTTAAACCAACACTTCTCCATTCACTATCTAGTTCATTTTTCATAGTCCCCAGCTATGTAGGCCTGGGTCTTCCAACTCTTTTAGTGCTCTGCAGAGTCCAGTAAAAAAAATGTCGTTGAGTAATTTCTGTTATAGTTTCGTTTCTAATCTTAACCTGCCATTTAACCCCCAATATTCTTCAAAGGACTTTGTTCCCAAATATGAAAAATCTATTGGACATTATTTCATTGTTGTACCACGACTCATGTCCATTAAATAACACTGATCTCAATATACTGAGATATAGCCTGATTTTTATATGTAATTTAATGCGATTTTATTTGAAAATTTTACTTAACCTAGCCATTATCTTATTCTTTTAATCTCACATTGAACTCAAACTCTAAAATCCCTGTCTTTCAGATCATAGTTCCTTAATATTTGAATGATTCCACCTTATTAGTCCTTTATACCTCCAATGTTATTTCAATAACATTTCATATTCTGTTATCGTCATCACTGTCTTTCTTTTATTTGTCTTTAGCCAAACCTTATATTTTATTTCATGCAGCTTGGTAAACAAGTTTTGCAAGTCCTATGTCCTTTTGCTAATAACGACAACGTCATCAGCATACTCTAGGGCTGCTAATTTCCTATTATCAAATCAATCCAATCCTTCTCCGCTATCCCTAACTATTCTATGCATTACAAAGTCCATGAGGAAATAAACAACATAAGTGACCATATATTCCCTTAGAGTACCCCACTTTTCACTGGGAACTCATGTGATAGCACTCCATTAACATTAACTTTACACTTGCTATACTCATGAACAGACTATATCAAATTTAAATATTTAAGAGGAACTCCATAATAACACAGGACCCTCCACAAAATTGGTCTGTGCACATAGTGTTTTTCATAGTCCAAAAACGCCATCAAAAGCGAATTTGTATAATCTATAATTAGCAATACAATATATCTTCAAATGAAAACTTTGTCAGTACAGCTTCTATCTTTTCTAAACCCCGCTTGTTCGTCTCTCAGCTTTTCACCAAACTTTCTCTCTATACTATATATTTTTATGACAGCTTGCGTGATTATGATTTCTGTAATTATTGCAATCAGTCACTTCTCTTTTTCTTTCAGCAATTTCCACCAAAACCCCCTAGCTCCCATTCATTAGCCGTTGCCTCTCCATGCCACATTCTACGAAATAATCTTGAAAATATTCTGGGAGTTCCTTTATTTTCGCACAAAATCATCTCAACAGTTATTCTATCTTATCAAGGGGCTTTCAATCTCCTGAATTTTTAATGGTAGCGTCGACTTCAAACACACTGAATTCATTCATGGGCACATCAAGGTTTTCCTCAGCTTCATGTATGTCAATCACATTATTCTCGTCATAGCTTATATTCCTGACCTCACTGAAGTGTTGCATCTGACGTTGGCTTTCTTAATCGTCTGTGTTATAACAGATCCATCTCTCATTTCGATAGGTAAATGCTTTTTGTTTTTCACCCCAGTAAGGATTTCATTAATAAATCTTTGAGAAATTCATCCACCATAGCCATTCACTGAATTCAAAGCACTTTCAGCCACATCTGCTTTCCTGTCTAAATATTCTCCCTAGTTTCATCCTTGGCTTTTTTTTATCTCACTATTATTACTGAAATATGTAATAGTCTCTACCTTGTTATTTTCATTACTTAATAGGAAAATTTCAAAATTATTTTCTCCGTTTGTCTACTTTTCATAGTATCCAAAGTATCATTTTATATCCATGTGTTTTTTTTTCCCTTGTAACTGCATGTCTCACAACTTCACAATTAACTGACTGATATATGTTCTTAATATCACATCAATCTTCATTAATTGTCTGTTTTTCGTCTCTTAAAGTCTCTTAGACTACAAATCGATTCCTACATTCAACTAAAAAAGCTTTTCAAATCTCAATAATTAGTTTTCCTTCGAAAAAGTTAAGCCTATAGAAATATTTAGTCCTTGAATTATGCACTCCTACGTGGACAACATTGAATAAATAAATAAACTAAACCTGTAGCTCATGTTTAATCACTAATGTCTTGGGTATAAAAGTATATTATTTTTACGGCGAATATTACAAAATTGACAATTAAGGATGTAAATGCACGATAATGGTTCGTCCTTCAATCCTATTTGTATAATTGAGATCATTCTTGTTATTTTCGAATCGATTGTTGTCTCATAGGTCAAATAATGTCATCTCCGGCAAAAAGGTAAAATAATAAGTCTTAGGCATAAATGTCTAACAATAAAGCATTCGATATAATCTTGACATAGATCCATCAGTATAAAGGTCGGAGGACAAAGTTTTACCTAATTAGGTGAACACTATGGATATCCTCTAAGTGTAGCGGGATTTAGAATAACTTATTCTGCCAATAAGTAACAGGGATTAAAGGTAATTGATTATTATGATATATCTGCGCTTAACTAATTCGGACTCCACTCTTGACATTCTGTTGAGTCTAAAAGTTATATATATATATATATATATATATATATATATATATATATATATATATATATATATATATATATATATATATATATATATATATATTTCATGCGCATATCTTTCTCCTTTAACTGTCTGAAAAGAAAATCTAGTTTATAAAATATAATACTACCCTTTCCTTTAAATATTACATGGTTATTAGAAAAAAAAATTGATAGGCCCTACGTGAAGATTTGAAATTATTACCCATTTGCTCAGGTAATAAAATTTATAGTTTCTTAGAATTAATTGAATATTATTGTGAACAGATGGAAGATATAGGTGGATATTGTATACACTACAAGTATATCATTATTACTCCCGATGATATGGGTGATGTGTATCATAATTGCTTTAATCTCCTATTATTATTCAGGACTTACCTTATCTGCTGTATCACAAACTGAATCGCCAAGTCAAGTTACATGACAGGTGTCTATGATAGAGTTAAAAATGAAATAAGATCATGTGAAATCCACATAAAACTTTTATAAATTATTCTCATTAGGAATGCTCAGTAAAAATTACTCTGCTAATAAGTTAGCTCTGGTTTATATATTAATTACAAATTATCATAATATACTTCTCATTAACTTTTACCCCCCTCCCCTTTGAAAAAGAAATTTGCATGGGACCCGAAAGCGTTATCACGAAAAAGGAATTTTTATACAGCAAATCTAAATATGACGAAGCTGCGCCATTTATTTGCATTTCATTATCGGGTTGATATTATCATTATAATGAAATAAATGTGCAGATTATCTAGTTTTCATCATTTTTTTCTTATGAGAGTCTGTTTTGGATATTTCCGGATAACTTTTAAAAAAATGCAGAATCCTGAAAGTATTAACCAACAAAGCTTTAACAATTGTCCTGAATACGTACCCAACTCTCAAAAATATCATAACAATCCTGGTAGTTAGAAAAAGGAAAATTTGAAAACCATCAATACATTTAAATATTATTATCTTCTACAGACAATAAATGACATTAACGTATGCATACATATTTATGTAATATATATATATATATATATATATATATATATATATATATATATATATATATATATATATATATATATATATATATATATATATATATATAGGTTTGATATAAGTTTAGAGATTTTTTAGAAGAAGAAGAAGCATATACTCATCAGAAAAAGAGATGGATCTGTTATAACAACAGAAGATGAAGAAAGACAAAATTGGATGGAACAGTTTAGATAGGTTATAAATAGGAGATATGAAGGGAATAATATGATTACTATGCCTGAAGCTGATAAGGACCTTGATGTGCCCTTGAATAGATTCAGTGTGTTTTAATTTGAAGCCCTCCACAAAACACTAAGGAGATGGAAAGCCCCTGGATACGTGAATTAAATGCCGAGATGATACTGGCCGGAAATGAAGTGACTCCCAGACTACTTACAAGATTATTTTGTAGAATGTGGCATGAAAGGCAAAACCTGATGAATGTGAGTTAGGAGTGTTGGTGGAAATGGCCAATAAAGGAGACTTGACTGATTGCAATAATTACAGAGGTATAAAACTTACGTCAGTTGTTAGGAAAATATATAGTATGCTTATTCTAAAGAGACTGGAGACAAAGGTTGATGAAAACCTGAGACGAACAAGCATGATTTAGAAAAGGTAGAAGTTGCACTGACCAGATTTTCCTTTTGAGACATGTTGTACAGCAATCATAGTATATAGAAATCCACTTTTGATGGCATTTGAGGACTATGAAAAAGCCTTTGATAGTGCGCACCTGTCTATTTTAATAGAGAGCCCTGCGTTATTAGGGAATTCCTCTTAAATATGTATATTGGATCAAGTCTGTCCATGAGCATAGCTAGTGCAAAGTTAATGTTAACGGAATATTATCAAATTAATTTCCTGTGAACAGCGGAGTACTCCGAGGGAAAGTGTTGTCACCTCTGTTGTTTATCCTCCTCATAGATTTTGTATTGAGTAGAGCAGTCGGAAATGGTGGAAAAGGATTGGAATGGATTGGTGATAGGAAATTAGCAGACCTAGAGTATGCTGATGATGCTGCCCTTATTAGCAGAAAACAAAAGGATTTGCAATGCGTGCTTACCAGAATGCATGAAATAATACACGACTTGGGGCTAAAGATAAATAGAATAATGACTAGAATGATGAAAACGGAGTATGCAATGGAAGACTAAATATCATTGGAAAGAGAAAAGTTTAATGAGGTAGAAGCATTTAATACAAGGTCTTAAGAATTAGAGTTTAGTGAAAGATTTAAAAAAAGGAAATCAGACAATGGCTAGTTAGGTAAGATTTAGAAATAAAATCACCTGAAGTTATATATGACAATAAGAATTTATATCAGTTTAGTATGATCGGTGTTACTCTATGGTCATGAGTCATGGTATGACAATGGAACAATCTGCAATAGATTTAGAAGTTTTGAGAACAAAGCCCTCAGAATGTTATTGGGAGTTAAATGGCAGGATAGGATTAGGAATGAAACTATATTAGATATTACTCCAGTGCCATATGTAGATGGGATCATGACGAGGGATAGATGGAGATAGTTTGGGCATGCTCTTTGCAGTCCCAAGTGAGATTAGTTCACCAACGTTCAGTTGGGTTCCAAAAATAACTAAAGAGTTAGAATATCCAGACCTACATGACTGAGGACTATGAAGCGCGAAGTAGGGGATGAGGAATAGAGTAGTATTGAATTAAATGTTCAAGATAGAGACGACTGACGAAATCTAACCTAAATATATATATATATATATATATATATATATATATATATATATATATATATATATATATATATATATATATATATATATACACACATATATATATATATATATATATATATATATATATATATATATATATATATATATATATATATATATATATACACATACACACACACACACACACACATATATGCATATATATATATATATATATATATATATATATATATATATATATATATATATATATATATATATATATATATATATGGTGGAGAATGGTGCGATTCCAGATGAACTGGATATACGAGTCAACGTAGTCTTCAAATATGGAACTTTCGAGGAAACCGGGTAGGCTTCACGCCCTAAGCTGTGTTGCACAAATGAAGCCAGTTTTGATACCTTTGCATCAACCCTTCTGAAACCATGGAAGCTTGAACTCTGTCGTAGGAAGGAGATAAGCTGCATGGATAGGAGTCCGGAAACTGTTTCATTGGAAAGAAAATAAAGGACCATAGAGACCATAATTTGTCATAAGGAAAGGGACAGCTGAAAATTTTTGCGGGAGTGTAAGATCTTCAGAATTGAGTATGCTTTAGAGCAGAGGTTCTCAATGGGGGTGAAATTCACCCCCAGGGGTGAATTTTGGGCTTTCAGGGGGTGAATTGTGACCGAAGTAAGTTTATGGGCGAGAAGAGCAATTATAGGCTTTGGCGTAACTGGCCTGTCACGTGGGCTGGGATTATATCATGTGCTGGCCCAGGAAAAATGGATTAGACAATAATATACAAGTGACCACCCAAGGTAATCATATGATTGGAGAAGGTACTGAGGAAGAGACAGATGGGTAGGGAATTAAGTAGGTCCCAAGAAAATTACTTGGCAACTCCAAGGTTGGGAACTCCTGGACTATAAATAACTGAGAAGTTAATATCAAAGATCAAGTTGTGCAGGAGATAAAGTCTCCAGCATTTAGCTTATTTTCAATTCAACTTGATGAAGCAACTGATGTGGCATCATGTTCCCAGTTGATGGTGTTTGCAAGGTATGTTCACTCAGGTTCATTTAAAGAGGAGTTCTTTTTTGTTCTCCTCTTAAACTAACTACCAAGGCCTCTGATATTTTGGAGGTTTCATCTTTTTTGAATCAGAAAATCTTTCGTGGGATAATATCAGTGGGTGTTGTACAGATGGAGCACCAGCTATTAGGGACAAAATCAGAATTCCGAGTATGTGTGAAAAAGCGAGTTCCAAAAGTGAAAGGTATTCATTGTATGAGCCATCCTCAGACAATAGCCTCAAAAGCCCTTCCTGCTCCGACAGAGAAGGTTTTGGATCAAACAATTAAAATTGTAAATTTCGTCAAAGGAGGGGCTCTCAACACACGACTTTTTAAGCAGTTATGTACTGATATGGATGCAACCCATCATTCGCTTCTTTTTCCCTCAAATGTTCGTTGGCGTTCAAGAGGAAATGTAACTGAGCGAGTATTTGAGCTTAGAGATGAGCTCAAATTGTTATTGAAGTGCAAGGTAAAACATAATTTCCTGCCTGGCTGAGTGATGAGGAATGGATCATGCGTCCTGCCTATTTGGTTGATATAATTGAGCAACTGAATAAACTAAATTTTCATATGCAAGGAAGGAATACAGACATTATAGAATTCGTAGATGCCTTGGAAGCTTTCAAGAGCAAGCCTGAAAATTAGAAGAAAGGGGTAAATACAGAAAATGTAGCAATGTTTGAAAAACTGTCATCCATTCTTGATGTTTGTGGTGAAGACAAGGTGCTTCCACAATTTGCAAAAAAATGAAATTTTGTAGCATTTGACAGCTCAGGAAAATGAGTTTAGACGATATTTTTACGAACTTGTGATGATGAGTTGGATTTAGTCAGAAATCCATTTAAACTGTCGGTTGAAAAAGTTCCTGATGATTGTCAAGATGAGTTTTTAGAGTTAAAAAGTGATTCGGGTGTAATAGATATGTTCGATGAGAAATCAATAGCAGAATTTTGGCCTCTGATGTGCGATTCCTACCCAAAAGTGGCAAAAATGGCTATCCGTGTATTGCTTCCGTTTGTATCAACATATCTTTATGAGTCAGACTTTTCAACTCTGTTACAAATTAAAATGAAGTTGCGCAGTAGATTAGAGGTAGAAAATTACCTTCGTTGTGCCCTTTCAAGCACTCATCCGCGTATCCCAGAATTGGCTAAGAAAAAACAATCACAGGTTTGGTCAATCGATGAAATGTAATCTTCTGAATAAAAATAATTACAGATATATAATATCTTGTTACCCTATCGAACTTTCTGTTTGTTGCATCAGCTTCAGTTTGGCCTGTTAAGTAGTTCTTACAAATTAAAAAACTATTTTACTTTCATTCACGTTTTATATATCCATCGATATTTTCAATTTGCATATAATTTCTAATATTCCATTATAGAAATAATTCATGTAAAGCTGTAAATGTATAATACAGTTGGAAAAAAAGAAAATAAAAGGATTTTTTTTAGAAATATTTGCATATTATATACAGTGCACTTTTTGAGACAGATAAATTTGGAAAAGACGGGAAGTGGGGGGGCGGGGGGAATGACATCATTACAAATGGTGAAAGGGGTGCATGGGCCAAGAAGGTTGAGAACCCCTGCTTTAGAGAGATGGTGTTTTGGAGGAACCAACGTCTATC
>NC_090735.1:150492411-150494911 GCF_036898095.1 Palaemon carinicauda | reverse complement strand
CCATCAACGTTTTTATTATTGTGGATGAGTGGATAAGTCAATGGGACCTCAGTTTTTTGGGCTTGGGAATGATTCCCTAGCCAGACAGAAACTGGCAAATGCTGTTTCAGGAAAGGTTAGAGTTACACAAGAAATGCTTATATCACAGTGTGTGCATGAAGATAGGATGAAATAGTGTTACTTGAAATAAAATAAAAACCAGACAGTAGGGTACATAAATTTAACATAACGATGCCCATAACCATATTGAGGGATAGCAGAGTGAATAAGAAAGTAAAAAAAAAAAAAATCCATCTCCTCTCAGAGAATAGCGAATAAACTCGGGTAAGCTTTGTAGAAATATCTTTTTTAAGCTACATCCCAGCATAAAGCTTGAATAGGGAAACTTGCTTTAGACGAGTATAAGAATATTACAGGAACAGGAACGAGTGCTTAGGAAATCTTACACATATTTAAGTCATGATATTCTTCTACTACATCCACGTAACCCATGCATTTCAAAAATACTTTTTCCAACAAAACTATCCTGTTTACCATCCTTAGATTTTTTTCCACTTATCTTTAGTTATTTTTTTTCTTCAAATACTTAAATCGAAATTAATTCATCTTCAAATTTTTTTTAGCAAGTTTCCCTTTCCACTTTTAACATGCTTGCATTATTTCCATGGAGATAAGGGATGGTGTGTTTGCTTGCGGGGGTTTGATTATGTTTTAGCGTGTAATGTATCTATATTTGTGTCTATTGTGAAGCTATTAACTATCTATTTTCTATTTTTGTCAGGTATTACACGCAATAAGTAAATGCATGATTGTATTCTGCGTTATAATATAGTAATATTTCATCGAAATTTTCGAGATCAAAGCTATAGTACTTGAAATTAATTCCTTTCTTACAATTCAATCAGACATATATTATATCGGGTTTGTATTGTCTCGGAAAAACAACTGTAAAATTAGTTGAATTAATGCCAAGGCTAGTAAATCTGAATAATCGTCTTCAGATTGTGCAGACTGAATCACGGGGTTTGTACCACGTCTGTTGTCTAGTTAGTCTTCAAAATGATTTAACCATATTCATTACTCTTCTGCTAAAATATTTTCCAAAGGCTTCAATTTAATTAGGGATTTTATTTGATCTAAAGATAATACTATTCATCTACTGACGCATAAGAACCATATTTTTTTTATTCATTTTATGTATAATATCAACCTCTTATCAGCAGTATACGTTAATTATAATTTCATATATAACTTTTTAATTACCTGTTTCATTAAAATCACCTGATCGACAAGCCCTTCTCATATCATAAATACACAGAATTGTTCCAATATCATTCCTACCATATTCATATCCATGCTCTTGTTATATATTACCTAATATATATATATATATATATATATATATATATATATATATATATATATATATATATATATATATATATATATATATATATATATATATATATATATATATATATATATATATATATAAATGTGTGTGTTTATATATATATATATATATATATATATATATATATATATATATATATATACATATATATATATATATATATATGTGTGTGTGTATATATATATATATATATATATATATATATATATATATATATATATATATATATATATATATATATATAATATGTGTGTGTCTGTGTGTGTGTGTGTGTGTGTGTGTGTGTCTTCTTATATAGTTAATATCGTTTGCATCAGTTCCATTTTCTCTCCCTTCGTTCTAACTTCAAAAATCTTTTTTCGTTTTAGAAAATGATATATATGTTATTGTCAAATTAATCACCCCTAACCTTTCAAATCTTATGTATTTCATCTATATTACAATTGCATCTACAGCAATTTCAAAATACGTTTGAGGGATAAATCTATATAGTGGAAGTTAACACTTAACAATATGATATCGAATTCAATCGTATCAGTCCCTCGAATATACATCAATATCAAGCACTGCTTCTTTTTTTTATAGTTTTGATAAAATATCAATCAAAAGATATTTCCTCAACACATCAATGATGTTTGGATTCATAATTCTCTCATGAGATTTGCCAAAAGCAATATAATCCTATTTTGACATTCGTCTCGACAGATTAATCACCATTCATAAACATAATTTCAAATTTCGAGTTTGATAGTTTTTTGCATTTGATGACGATCGATGAGAGAAATGTATAACCTTGAAATAGTATTTGCATTTTACATTGAAAGATTTTCATAATCTATAATATCTATATATTTCTAAAACAAATTTAGATTTTGTATAATTTCTTTTATCATCTACTTGTTTTTATCTGGTTCTTGAACTCCAATATTTAATCTAAACACAAATGTTTGTTTTATTTCCAGAATCCCTTATGTAAAGTCATATAGCGCAAGTATTGTTATTCGATATCCCTCGGCATCTATTTTTTTTTTTCACGTAAATAATCATCTTTTTCCATTGTACCAATAAATGCTTTCTCTTCCGAAG
>NC_090735.1:150482411-150487411 GCF_036898095.1 Palaemon carinicauda | reverse complement strand
GAAAAATCTGGCAGTGGAGACAATTTGTGAAGCACGGTGACTGATAGGCTTGAAGAGCTTACCTGGCGTCAGGTAAGAAAGGAAAAATTCGGAGTTTATATTTATTCATGTATCAAAATTTCCACCTCCATAGCCTTTTCATTAAATTCCATCACTTACCCAATGCAGTCGTGAAGAAGGGTCAAGAAGTGATTCGAAAACCATGTCAACGTCTTATGATAAATAGGGCAACGTTTTTTTTTCTGAAAACAATCAGAAATATATATATATATATATATATATATATATATATATATATATATATATATATATATATATATATATATATATATATATATATATATTGCATTAACGTAATTTTTGCTTTTGTTTACCTTAGCCTAGTTACTACGTTCGTGTTTTATGTAAAACTAGCATAAGAATTAGTTAATAAGGATTCCATTGTAAATCTATTTTTTTCTCATTTGAAATGCTGTTTTAACCCCCTTCCTGCTCTCTTAAAGATTTATAAGAGTCTAGTTTAACACTTGTTTCTTTACTGTGTTTTTCGAGTCCTTGGTGAGAAGAGATTCCGGTGTTTATGTGTAAGGAACTCGATTGTTTAAAGACAGTTTGAGCTCGAGGTTCCCCGGACCTACTCCAGCAGCCGGCTTATGTGAGCTTTTCTGAGGATTGCAACACCATCAGTTGACGGCTTTTAGTTGGTGCATTTCTGCCACCTACGGTGATTTGCAATTATTGTGTGTTCTCTTCTGCGGTCCGCAGCGCTGACGTAGGAATCCCAGCTACAAGTGGACACAGGAGAGTCACCGCCGTCAACGCATCCTCGACATAGTCAGTTGCGAGAGCATTGGAGCACGTGGTGATATGTAGGGAGGGAGTTGCCATAGAGGAGATATTTTTTCACCTTTTTTGGGGGGTTGGGACTCCATTTCCCTCCCTTTGATGAGGAGTCCTGCTGAGCTGAACTCCCTACGGTAGCTGAGTGAATTGGAGTCGCTAATTTGGTTGGAGCAGGGGGTGATTTCATCCAGCCCCAGTGTGTGAATATATATTTTCTTTAATATTTTTTCTGCGTGCTTAATTTAGTTATCTTATTCTCTCTCTCGTTGAGAATATGATGTTTCACGTTGGGTGAATTTTTTTTCAAATGTTAATTGTTAATAATTAATTGTCAACTGTTAGTTGTTAAATGTTAGTTCTTAATTGTTAATTCTAATTGTTAGGTAGTTATAAGGCCGACTGTTCCCAAATTTTTGGGTTTTTTTTAAATATTGTCAAGTTTTTCCAAGTGTTATCGTTTCCGCTGACCATTTTATTGCTGGATATTTTTGTAAACACTGACGTCTCTCATCGTGCAATAAGAACTTGCACCACGGTCCGACAAGGGTCGTAACATACATATACATACATACACACACACACACACGCACACACACACACACACACACACACACACACACACACACACACATATATATATATATATATATATATATATATATATATATATATATATATATATATATATATATATATATATATATATATATATATATGTGTGTGTGTGTGTGTGTGTGTGTATATGTGTGTGTGTGTGGGGGGGGTATGTGTATGTATTTTTATGTGTTGTTTGTGTGACCGTGTGCGTGATGTTTTTTATTTGAATTAAGAGAATAATAAACTGTTGTTTTATGAATCAATCCTAGAGTGTTTCCCTATGCAGTGAACAATTTACTTGGTAGTTGCTCAGTTATAGTGGTTACCAGGCTTTGGGGAATAATATTTTCTGAAGCAGTCTGATAACAGATATCAACTACATTTTTCCAAAGAACTCATCGAACTTTGGATTCACCATCCAGTGGTTAAAATCTGTAATATACACTACGTATAATTTATTTTGACACTAATAATTTGCGTATTCTCACATATTTCGGAAAGAGGAAACTAACTGTATGAATATATGGGATAAGATGACAGTTGAAATATTCTCGGTTAAATGACGTTGCTTTCTACATTGTATTTTTAAATAAGAATCAAGGAAGTGTCATTTTTTTTAAGGCTCTCTTTGCATGATGTTGACATAACGCTAATTGGGTTGTCTTCCCAAGTGGTATTCGATTAACGTTCTATCATGCAAGTAAATTGAGACTCAATAATAAACGAAGCAGTTTGAGCCTCTCATATATCAAAGGTTATAGTCCACTCATTAACAAACCTAACGTTAAAGTAACGAAGTTAAAGGAATGTCCTAAGCGGTTGTATTTTTTTTCGTACTAATCATTGTATCTATTTTCCAATTAAGTAGGATAATAGTTTTTCTCGAATATTAATATTATTTTCTTAGATATCAATATATTAATCTTTGACAAATAATCGCTGCCAACCCACCGTCAGCAACTTATGCCCCACCCCAATTCATCGCTAAGTCATCGTTAGCCCAACTCATTGTGAACCCCCCCCCCCCCCATCCCCACACCCCAAAAAATGAACGTCACGACACTTAAGTAAGTTGAACAGAGAAAATCAAACTTTAGTAGCACATTATAATAAAAGAAGAAAATGAGATTGTTCATTGAATTTTATTAGATTTTAAAAGCATATTTATTCAAAATCTATGTAAGATTTTCATAACGATAAAATATAAGATAAATATTCTATATCTAAAGTTAAAC
Source organism: Palaemon carinicauda (assembly GCF_036898095.1). NCBI lineage: Eukaryota > Metazoa > Arthropoda > Malacostraca > Decapoda > Palaemonidae > Palaemon > Palaemon carinicauda. Next base: position 150,484,736 of record NC_090735.1, on the reverse strand, counting down.
GTCCTTGAATGTGAAGGAAACAGAATAAATATCTATTTCATGATATTAGAAATCATGCATAAATAATCCGTTGAAATCCGTTCACTATCATTTTGGACCATTCTAAGAATCCGTTTATCAGTATCTACTCTTTAATGCCGTTGTTGGTGGTCTGCCAGCCATAAGTGGTTCCAATGAACTCTCTTGACCTGCTGAAAATATTTTTTGAGTGTATTAAGGAATATCCAGATTTTTGGATGACCAATTCGTAATGCTATTTATAGTCTTCTGCTTCCTATTTTTTGCTTGTTTGTAGATGGAAATTTTACAATTCCACCATGAAAGTGAGGCCCGTGGGATATTTCTGCGTCTGTTTATCTATCTATACATAATTGATTTTCAGCTAATTCAGCTTTGGCATAATCTCTGCAAATACTTCTTCAGTCAAGATGTCTATTTAGAGGTCTGCATATTCAACACCCGAATGGTTATCATCAGAGAAGACCAACACGGTGATGATTCTTGTTCCTCTTGGGAAACCGTAGCCAAATTTTCAGAAAACACATTTCGGTTTTCCAGTGTCAAATAAGTTTAGGTTTTAATTTTGCTAGTAGTTGTTGTGCTTGCCACTACTTCTCTTATTAGTAAATACTCATGCATGTGACTGTTTATGGATTTCAATATACATCCATATATTATGAGGATACCTCCTCCATCTTTGTATATATTCAAAATTTTCTTAGAGTAAACATACTTATTGGGTGACAATTTTTTTTTTATTTTTTTTTTTTTTTTTTTTTTTGGTGTCTTCGTTTTTTTGAATTGGTATAATGATAAAGTTATTCCCAGACGTAGGTACAAGGCATTTCTGCAAAGATTTATGTAAAGTTCGGTGACTTTCACTAATATTAAATCTTCGCTATTTAAAATGAAATCATTTGTTAGGCCAGGTTTTTCTTCTACTTTGTAAGTATGTTTTTCCCTGTTTACAATGTTCATTTTCGTTATGTGTTCATAATGAAAATTTAAATCCAGTTTAAGTGTACCATATTTGAAAATGTATAAATTCAATCTTATCCTACTATGTTTTTAGAAATGGGTAAAAATATCAAGAAACATTTCATATTTTATAGTTTTTGCAATGTTTATCCGAAATAAGAGAATCTTTGTTGGTTTGAAACAAAAAATCGTACATATTTACAAACATTATCATTGTTGTAATTGTGATTGCTATTGTTATCTTTATTATTATCTCACTATCTATCTTTCTTTACATGTATGATCGTAAATTTATTCATATTCCATATTCCATATTGTAAATGGAAAAATTATCTAAAAGTTCATGCTTTCACGCCTTTTATTTTTTTTACTCTCATTCATGAATTCCTTGCATTCGCGTAATCTTCTGGTCAGTTTCCTATTCCTTGCACGACAGTACTTATAATTTCAAGTTGAACCACACCATTCCCTCGGGTTTAGATTAAAGTGTCATTCTGTTGTAAGCCAGACCTAATTTATCCCGGGTCCGGGTACTTTCTTGGTCATTATACTGAGGAGATAAGCCATTCTTCTCCACGGCGATGAGAAGTAATGGTCATCAGTGGGATTTATACCTTGGTTTTCATTTAAACTTCCATGTATTCTCATTTTGAGTTTTACTGTCCATTGTATTTCATTTTCGTTACATTAAATTATCTCCCAGCAATAGTAACTTTTAAGCTAGTACGTATGGAGTTCAAGGTCAATTCGATATATATATTTTTTTGGGGGGAGGGCACCCAAGGATTTCTAAATATATCTCATTCATAAATAAGTTAATAAAATTCTAAAATATCCATCAACAATGCAGAAGGAGAATATAAGCTGGATATCAAGTTACTTTATGAACACAAAATGAAGGAAACCCATAAATTTCATTAAAAACAATTGCTATAAATATCATAGGAAATGAAGGCATGGTCACCTATCAGACAAAAATACAGGAAACACGCCAAAGACATGCGAAGAAATTATCATTAAATACCATTACTGTTCCCCTGATTAAAAAGAATCTTTAATTGTAATATCATCCATTACGCTCACTTATTTTTTATTTCTAATATATGATGGCCTAAATTAGAGTCATATTCTGTGCTAAAATCATGTGTTACCCTATTTGATTCGTTTTATCTGTAACTCAGTCATTCGCCAATAGAATATTAAAAAATTATCTTTCCGGCTGTTTTGCATATTTTTTTTAGATTCCTTCTATATCATCATAATTATAATGCCTCTTCCCCTTTGAAAAATCAATAATTGTTTTGATTGATCGCAAATACAATACCCAACAAAAAGAGAATGTTAGCC
>NC_090735.1:150477651-150481911 GCF_036898095.1 Palaemon carinicauda | reverse complement strand
GGGACTTGATTCAGAATGAAGGAAAATGATCCTGCGTCTAAGGACCATTCCGACTCTATCGGTGTGAACCTGGATAGAGCGTCCGCTGTCACATTGCGGACTCCTTGAAGGTGAACTGCCGACAGGTACCACTTCTTCTTTTCCGCCAATCGGAAAATGGCTAACATCACTTGGTTGAGAGGTGGTGACCTCGACCCTTGTCGATTCAAGCATCTCACAACCACCTCGCTGTCTGTCACCAATCTTATGTGGATCGAGTGACGCGGGGAGACTTTCTTTAAGGTAAGGAGCACTGCCATAGCTTCTAGAAAGTTTATATGAAAGGTCCTGAATAGCTTGGACCAAGTCCCCTGGACTTTTTTCCGATGAGAGTGACCTCCCCATCCCTCCTTTGAGGCGTCTGAGTGAATCGTCAACGACGGGGGAGGTGGCTGAAGAAGAACAGACTTCTTTAGATGTCTGGCTTGGGACCAAGGTCTGAGAAGAGTACGTAGCCGAGGCGGCACTGGTCTTCTCAGGTCTCTTCGCGCGTTTGATGCATACCTTCTCCAAACTCCGGTTGCATCCTTTAGCTGTGCTCTTAGCACTGGGTCTGTCACTGAAGCAAACTGGAGAGAGCCTAGTACCCTCTCCTGTTCGCGTCTTGATATCCTTTCGGAATCTAGAAGTCTCTTGACAGAGCCCGCTATCTCCTTCCTTTTCTTCATTGGGATGGAGAAACTGTGTGACAAAAGGTCCCAGTGGATTCCCAGCCACTGGAACTTTTGGGATGGAGAAAGTCGAGACTTTTTCTTGTTGATCTTGAAGCCTAGGTACTCTAGGAACTGGATCACCTGACTGGAAGCTTGCAAGCATTCGGTCTCGGATGCTGCCCACACCAGCCAGTCGTCCAGGTAGGCTACTACCTGAATTCCCTTTAGGCGTAATTGTTTGAGAGCTGCGCTCGCAAGCTTCGTGAAAATCCTTGGGGCTATGTTTAGCCCGAATGGCATGGCTCTGAAGGCGTACAGTTTTCGTTGTAGCCTGAACCCTAGGTAGGGGGAGAGTCGACGGCTGATTGGAATGTGCCAATAGGCGTCTGACAAGTCTATAGAGACTGAGTATGCCCTCTTGGGCAGTAAGGTCCTTATGTGTTGCAGTGTTAGCATCTTGAATTTGCAATTCACTATGAACTTGTTGAGTGGTGACAAGTCCAGAATGACTCTGAGCTTTTCCGAGTCTTTCTTGGGAACACAAAACAGCCTCCCTTGGAATTTGATGGACTTCACCTTTCGGATCACATTTTTCTCCAACAGTTCTTGAACGTACTCCTCCAAAATGGGGGTGGAGTGTTGGAAAAACCGAAGGCATGGGGGTGGAGTGCTGTACCAGCTCCAACCCAGTCCATTCTTGAGTAGGCTTTGGGCCCAGGGATCGAAGGTCCAGCGATCCCAAAATTTCATCAGTCTCCCTCCTACCGGTATCATTTCACTTGGACTGCCGTCCTGAGGTCTTGCCTCCCTGACCACGACCACCTCTGAATCCCCTTCCCCTTGAGGGGCGCCTAGACGAGCCTCTGGCTGCTCCTCTAGGTTTTGCACGAAAGGAAGAAGACTGTCCTTCGAACGTTGGGGCGAATGTGGTTGACTGACCTGGCACCGCCTGGGGTACCCACTGAAAGGCAGTCGGGGTTTGTGCCACCATCTGGGGCACTGGAGGCAAAGGCAATTGCAGTTGCTGTTGCTGTCTATAAGGCTTGGCTGGCCGAGATGGTAGCCTAGTCTTCATATTCTTCCTCTTTGGTTGAGGACCCTCATCCGGGGAAGATTTTCTTTTGATAGCCAGGCCCCACTTCTGGAGAAGATTTCTATTCTCCACGGCGGCCTTATCAACAACCTCTTTGACCACATCGGTAGGGAAAAGGTCTTTTCCCCAAATGTTGGAGGAGATTAACTTCCTTGGCTCGTGTCTCACCGAAGCCCCGGTGAACACGAACTCCCTGCAAGCTCTCCTTGCCTTGACGAAGTTATAAAGGTCCTTCGTCACTGTGGCTAAGTGAGACTTAGCCACTACCATGAACATTTCATGGACCTTGGGGTCACTTGCCATCGTCTCGAGAGTAGTCTGATGAGACATTGAGGCAGCCAGTCTTTCTTTTGTCTCGAACTCTCTTCGTAAAAGAGATTCGGACAGCTTGGGGAGGTCCTCGCCGAATTGCCGTCCGGCAATATCAGCCTCCAACTTTCCCACTGAGAATGTTAGATGGACATCCTTCCAGTCTTTGTGGTCCATAGGTAGAGCCAGCGACAAGGGTTTACACTCCTCCAGGGAGGGGCAAGGCTTGCCGGCCTTGACTGCCTTTAGGACAGCCGCAAACCCTTTCTGTAAAAAGGGGAAGGCTCTATCAGGAGAGGACACAAACGAAGGGAGCTTCTTGCTCAATGCAGCTACCTTCGAATTCGAGAAGCCCCTCTCTTTCATCGAGGATGAAAGTAGGGCTTGAGCCTTAGCGTGGTCCATAACAATGACCTCCTTCGGCTCTGTCTCCTCCCTTGAAGCTGGTTCTTTTCTCAGCCGGACATAGCAGTCCGGATATGATGCCTTGCTGGGCCAGAATTCTACCTCCTCTAGGGGAACTGAACCCAGCTTATCCGAAATGACGATCTTTCCAGTCGTCATCGGCATGTGCTCAGCATACCTCCATGGGTTAGCATCTGAGCATATGGGAAGGTCTTTCACATTGAGCCTTTTCCGGGGCCCATGTGATTCTGCCAGGGACTGCATACGCAGTTCCATTGCAGCCGCCTTCTCCTGATTCTCCTTCTGCATTTGTTGGATCATTCCAACAATCGAAGAGAGGGCCTGTCCCAGTTCTACTGGGAGGCCAGCCGATGTTGAGGGGATAGGCTCCGGCATGTGAACCGGAGTAGCCGACACCTCGTCGACCTCATCCTCTACGACATCCGGGGTTTGAACTTGATCCTGACCTTCTGCCAGGAGGTCTTCTTCCAAACGATCGTCCAGGTCAGACATCCTGTCACACAACTGGATGTCTTGCATCGCATCTGCGACTTCCTCGTCCACCTGGACTTGATCTTGAAGGATCTCCTCTTGAGGCTGGGGAATCACTGCCTCAGCTGATGCCTGGGGAAAAAGATACGCCCTCATCTTCTCACTTGGAAGATAAGGGCCAGAGGTGTTCTTCTTGAAGCCCCTTACCCAAGTACGAAGCTTTTCCCTAGCTATATCCCTTGATTCCGCCGTTCTAGGGGAATCAAAAGCCTCAGTAATCAGGTTAGTGCATACAGTACATACCTGAGGGTCCCAATACTGGAGATCATCCTTGGAGACAGCGCATGCTGCGTGTCTCCTACAACACTCATGTCCGCAGAGGTTCTTGCTGCGGACATTGCAGAAAACATTTCCGCACTTCGGAGGGTCCTCCTGTAAAGAGAAGAAATTTCCATGAGTATCAAGTGAACTATGTATCACTGGATATGCATAGTATAGCATAACAATTCATAATTGAAAGACACACACTTGTGTTTCCCTCACAACCCATTGTTGCAGCCTTCCGGATAATAAAATAAAAAATGGTTTATCTCTACTAGAGTAACCAATGCAAGGTTTCCAGAGGAAACAGGTGGAGCTCACACCTAGGCAATGATTTTAAAAATCCTGGATAATAGACGGGGAAGAACTCTGCTTCCTGTCTGAGGGCAACAGCAAAGGGCTGTGTAAGAAAACACAATAGTGTTAGAAGATACAGTGCTGTACCTAAACTTTTACTATAGTTTTCTTCTTACTGTATATGCTATACAGAAGAATACTAGTACAGTATAGGAGGATGTGTGCCGGCCTGCCTTTGCCGGCCGGCACACACCACAATTAGCTTTAAAGTATACTACTTAACAGCTATAGGGCGGCAGCCCTCTGGTTCAAATGCCTGTGCCGGCGGCAGCAGCTGCCGGCCAGCAACAGCCAGTGTTGGCCGGCAATGATTGCCGGCCAGCAACTACACAAGGTAGTACCCAGCTGCCGGCCACACTCTTGGTGACCGGCAGACAAGGACTGACATAAGCCGGCCGGCAAAGGTACAAGACCGATGCCAGCCGGCAGCAAAAGAACCAGAAGACTACCCCTGCCCGGCTGCCGGCCTCATAGGCCGGCTGCCGGGACAGGTACAGCACTAGAAGAAAATAGAATGGATGCCGGGATAAGAGTGTACACAACCCCCCCAGCCCGGCAACCGAAAGAGTGCATATAAGGAAGGGGAGAAAC
>NC_090735.1:150452651-150470151 GCF_036898095.1 Palaemon carinicauda | reverse complement strand
ATATGGAAAGGTATTGAAATCCATAAACAGTCACATGCATGAGTATTCACTAATAAGAGAAGTAGTGGCAAGCACAACAACTACTAATAAAATTAAAACCTAAACTAGAGTGACACTGAAAAACCGAAATGTTGTGTTTTCTGAAAATTTGGCTACGGTTTCCCTAGAGGAACAAGGATCATTACCATGTTGGTCTTCTCTGATGATAACCATTCGGGTGTTGAATATACGGACTTCTAAATAGACATCTTGACAGAAGTACTATTTGCAGAGATTATGCCAAAGCTGTATAGACGGATAAACAGACGCAGAAATATCCCACGGGCCTTACTTTCCATGGTGGAATTGTAAAATTTCCATTTACAAACAAGCAAAAAATAGGAAGCAGAAGACTATAAATGGCATTAGGAATTGGTCATCCATAAATCTGGATATTCCTTAATACACTAAAAAATATTTTCAGCAGGTCAAGAGAGTTCATTGAAACCGCTTATGGCTAGCAGACCACCAACAACGTTATTAAAATGATACCTTGAGTAGATACTGATAAACAGATTTTTAGAATGGTCCACAATGATAGTGAATGGATTTCAACTGATTATTTATGCGTGATTTCTAATATCATGGAATAGATATTTATTCTGTTTCCTTCACATTCAAGGATGTTTAACTTTAGATATAGAATACCTATTTTATATTTTATCGTTATGAAAATCGCATACATAGATTATGAATAAATATGCTTTTAAAATCTAATAAAATTCATTGAACAATCTCATTTCCTTCTTTTATTATAATGTGCTACTAAAGTTTGATTTTTTCTGTTCAACTTACTATAGTGCCGTAAATTTCATTTTTTGGGGGGTGGGGGTTGGAGGAGGGGGGGGATGTCGCACTGAGTTGGGCTAACGATGACTTAGCGAGGAATTGGGGTGGGGCATAAGTTGCTGATGATAGGTTGGCAGTGATAATTTGTCAAAGATTAATGTATTGATATCTAAGAAAATAATATTAATATTCGAGAAAAACTATTATCTTAAGGGTACCTGACACTTTCACGCATTCGTGGCACGCACTGGCACACATTGATGCGCGAACTCGCGTGAACGAGCCGTGAAAATGTCGTGAACAGTGCGGGAACTCGCGTGCCAGAGCGTACCAATGCGTGCCATGCGTGCCCTGAACTTTGAAATGTTTAAAGTTTGTGGCACGCATTGGCACGCGTGAACGATGCGCCAACTGGAGTGAACTGGAGTGAACAGTGCGGGAACTGGCGTGAACTGGAGTGAACGATGCTGGAAGTGGCGTGAACTTTATGATGAAGAGAAAACAAAAAGGAAACGAAAAAATTAATGAAAAGGAAAGAAAAATAAACCTAATAAATTTTTATATTTGCTGTTTTAATGTGAAAAAAAATTATATCTTATTTCAAACTATTTCTATAACTTTATAATGAAGAGAAACAAAAAGGAAACAAAAAAATTAATGAAAAGGAAAGAAAAATAAACCTAATAAATTTTTATATTTGCTGTTTGAATGTAAAAATAAAATGATGTCTTATTTCAAACTATTTCTATAACTTTATAATGAAGAGAAACAAAAAGGAAACGAAAAAATTAATGAAAAGGAAAGAAAAATATAAACCTAATAATTGTTTATATTTGCTGTTTGAATGTAAAAATAAAATGATATATTATTTCATGCACACACTTATTTTTTTCTATTACCAATCAAGACTCAAAACTTTTGTTTTAAATAAAAATGAACTGAAAAATAAACCCAAGAAATTTTCAAGTTTGCTGTTTGAATGTAAAAATAAAATGATGTTTTATTTCATCAACATACTTATTCTTCTTTATTACCTTAAAACGAAGAGCAAAACAAATTTTTTCTGTTTGCTGTTTTAATGTAAAAATAATGTGATTTCTTATTTCAACACACTTTTTTCTCTTTTACCTTAAAATCAACAGCCTAAAAACTTTTCATGTTTGCTTCTTTTAATGTTAAAATAAAATGCTTTCTTAATACTTGTACATATTTTATGTCTGCTATTTATATGTAAAAAAATGCTTTCTTATTGAAACAAAAATAAAGGGCAACAAAAAATACAAACGAAAAAGATACGTTTCTTCTTCTCAATGCAATGGTGTCTCTGACAGAAAGCATTGTTGTCTCTTCCGAAGCCAATCCAAGCATGTCCTCGGGTTGGAGAAGCCCCATTTTTATATGGAGTGGCCAATTCGTGAACTGGCGTGAACTGGCGTGAACGATGCGGAAACGATGCGGAATGATGAGCGAACTCGCGTGAACGTGTCGTGAACTTCTCGTGAACTACGCGTGCCAATTCATGCCATCGCGTGAACGTCGCGTGAACGTCGCGTGAACGATGCGCGAACTGGAGTGAACTGGTCGAGAACAGTGAGGGAAAAAAACCAGTGCGTGCCACTTTGTGGCACGCACTGGCACGAGTCAATGCGTGCCAGTGCGAGGCAAAAATGTGCGCAAGTGTCAGGTAGGCTTTACTCATTTTGAAAATAGATACAATAATTAGTACGAAAAAAATATAACCACATAAGATATTCCTTTAACTTCGTTTCTATGACGTTAGGTCTGTTAGTGAGTGGACTGTAACCTTTAATATATGAGTGGCTCAAACTGCTTCGTCAATTTCCTTGCATGATAGAGCGTTAATCGAATACCACTTGGGAAGACATCCCAATTAGCGTTATGTCAACGTCATGCAGAGAGAGCTTTCGAAAAAATGACACTTCCATGATTCTTATTCAAAAATATAATGTAGAAAGCAACGACATTTAACCGAGAATATTTCAACTGTTATCTTTTTCTATATATTCATACAATTAATTTCCTTTTTCCGAAACATGTGAGAATACGCAGATTAATCATGTCAAAAGAAATTATATGTAGTGTATATTGCAGATTTTAACCACTGGATGGTGAATCCAGAGTTCGATGAATTCTTTGGAAAAATGTAGTTGATATCTGTTATCAGACTGCTTCAGAAAATATTGTTCCCCAAAGCCTGGTAACCCCTATAACTGAGCAACTACCAAGTACGTTGTTCACTGCATAGGGTAACACTTTAGGATTGCTTCATAAAATAACAGTTTATTATTCTCTTATTTGAAATACAAAACATCATGCACACGCTCACATAAACAACACATAAAAATACATATACATACCCCCCACACACATATGTATATATATATATATATATATATATATATATATATATATATATATATATATATATATATATATATATATATATATATATATATATATATATATATATATATATATATATATATATATATATATATATATATATATATATATATATATATATATATATATATATATATATATATATATATATATATATATATATATATATATATATATATATATACTGTATATGTGTGTGTGTATGTATGTATATGTATGTTACGACCCTGTCGGGCCGTGGTGTAAGTTCTTATTGCACGATAAGAGACGTCAGTGTTTACAAAAATATCCAGCAATAAAACTGTCAGCGGAAATGAAAACACTTGGAAAAACTTAACAATATTTAAAAAAAAAAAAAAAAATTGGGAACAGTCGGGTTTGTAACTACCTAACAATAAGAATTAACAATTAAGAACTAACATTTAACAACTAACAGTTAACAATTAATTATTAACAATTAACATTTAACAAAATTTCACCCAACGTGAAACATCATATTCTCAACGAGAAAGAGGATCAGATAACTAAATAAAGCACGCAAAAAAAATAATGAAGAAAATATATATTCTCACACTTTGGGGCTGGATGAAATCATCCCCTGCTCCAACCAAATTAGTGACTCCAATTTACTCAGCTACCGTAGGGAGTGCAGCTCAGCAGGACTCCTCATCAAAGGGAGGGAAATGGAGTCCCAACCCCCCAAAAAGGTGAAAAATATCTCCTCTTTGGCAACTGCCTCCCTACATATTACCACGTGCTCCAATGCTCTCGCAACTGACTATGTCTAGGATGCGTTGACGGCGGTGACTCTCCTGTGTCCAATTGTAGCTGGGATTCCTACGTCAGCGCTGCAGACTGCAGAAGAGAACACACAGGAATTGCAAATCACCGAAAGTGGCAGAAATGCACCTACCAAGAGCCGTCAACTGTTGGTGTTGCAATCCTCAGAAAAGCTCACATAAGCCGGCTGCTGAAGTAGGTCCGGGGAACCTCGAGCTCCAACTGTCTTCAAACAATCGAGTTCCTTACACATAAACACAGTAAAGAAACAAGTGCTAAACTAGACACTTAAAAATCTTTAAGCGAGCAGGAAGGAGGTTAAAACAGCTTTTCAAAAGAAAAAAAAAGAATAGATATATAATTGAATCCTTATTAACTAATTCCTATGCTAGTTTTACATAAAACACGAATGTAGTAACACGGCTAAGGTAAACAAAAGCAAAATTACGTTAATGCATAATATATATATATATATATATATATATATATATATATATATATATATATATATATATATATATATATATATATATATATATATATATTTCCGATCGTTTTCAGAAAAAAAAAAAAACAGGAAAACTGTATTTACATTGTCCTATTTATCATAAGACGTTGACATGGTTTTCGAATCACTTCGTGACCCTTCTTCACGACTGCATTGGGTAAGTGATGGAATTTAATGTAAAGGCTATGGAGGTGGAAATTTTAATACAGAAATAAATATAAACTCCGAATTTTTTCTTTCTTACCATACGCCAGGTAGGCTCTTCAAGCCTGTCAGTCACCGTGCTTCACAAACTGTCTCCAATGCCAGATTTTTCCGTATGTAACGTTCTCCCACAATCTCCGACGCCTTTGACATGTTATGGGAAAATTTACTCTATGCCCCCAGACTTACAAGCCCTCATCTAAGCAAAAAAATATAACCAGATCTGCACCCTACAATGTACGTTTTCCTGTGCAACGACACTAACAAGCCGCTGCTAATACTCCCTTAAATGGGGCCTTTCCTCGTGATTCGTCGGAATCCGAAGGCTTTCCTAATCAACATTCAAGGCAAAGAGGACCAGGTTTTCATTGATAACCTAAAACCTGCGTATATCCTGCAAGTTAACCCACCTATAATAGACCTTTTAATAACAGGGTGCCCAATTTCACATGTATGACTTTTTAAGGAGGTAGCCATATACCATATGTGTTTCACACGTGCTCGAACATTGTAACAGTATTTCATTTCTCATTCTTATCTTGCTGTACACCTCACTCTTCACAAAACCTTTTGAAAGCATGTCTTTTCATGAATTGTTATGTTGGATTTTTTGTGATAAATTTGCTCTGAAACGCTTGTATATGAACTTCCTGTTTTTTAAATAAAGTTAGTTGCATTCACCTTGCCTATCAGTTATTACCTAACAACTCACTCACACCACAAACGCATTGATCTCCATATGAATTTGTTCAGAAATTATTGAGGTGAAATGAAATCACTAGACATGTTATAATAATTAAGAAAAAGATTATCATTAACATTTAAGGTAGATCACTCCAGTCTCCATCAATGCATCTCTCGATTTTTTCGAATCAAGATGCTTTTTTATGATTTCTCTCAACTGAACGGGGGGACCACTCCTTTCTCCGTGAATATAAGTTTTAAGTCCTTAAAATAGAAATTTTTTTCTTATTCTGAAAAGAAAAAAAGACCTTTCCCACATACATAATGGAAATGAAGAGAAATAAATGTATGGTATATTTATACTGTTCATAAAAAATTAAAAAAAAAAAAAAAAAAAAAAAACTTTCTTAAAGTAAGTTTGAAAACCCCTTCCTCATTTGAAAATATATCAGAGACGGCTATACACTTTTCTGAATGAGTTAACTTATCTAACCGGGCTAGAATGAATCGGAAAACTGTCGTAATTCTGTCTAATATCAGTTATTACTTAGGATGTGGTTAGCTTCTTTACATACCAATGGATGGCCGATTTAACAATTTGGTTACTATGCCTGGCGGCAACACTGAATATATTTTAATGTGGAAAGGAAATTTAAGTTTTATGAAAATTATCAGATATCTAAATCTCTCCTCTTCCTTGGTAGACTCTCTCTCTCTCTCTCTCTCTCTCTCTCTCTCTCTCTCTCTCTCTCTCTCTCTCTCTCTCTCTCTCTCTCTCTCTCTCCATTGCGTTTGTTTAGATTAGATTCCATATATTACCCATATAGAAAAGAAATTAATTAAGGAATAAAATGTCTGAAATCCAGTTTAAAAAGCTACCACTCATCTTAAATGGTATATAGCGTTTCTTGCCCTTAAATGACTCACTTTAATGCTCTCTCTCTAGCTAATTGACTCTACTAAACCGCTGTAAAGTAAAAATGTATCAAAAAGAGGAATAATAATAAAGGAAAAACTTCTTTTGACAATAATTGACAAACTCAAAGTGAGTCTGGGCTTATCTTCGATCGTATTTATAGAAAGTGAGAAGAGTGTCTCCTAGTCCCTATCTTGAAAGAGAGAGAGAGAGAGAGAGAGAGAGAGAGAGAGAGAGAGAGAGAGAGAGAGAGAGAGAGATTCCAACAGCTTTATACTTTTCTCAAATCTACTCATCCGTCTCTTCGACCTGATCAAAATATTGATATGCCATTGCCATATATCCCTGCAATAAATATTTTAAACTGCTTTTCATATTATATATATTTTTCTTGTTATCTTTATTAATACCGAGGCATACTAAATTTGAGTTATTCGAGGAATAAATACTCCACAAAATTTCCACTTCGCTGAAAGCAACAATTTTGCCAAATGAGAATCGCTAATGGTTTGTGTGAAAGCCTGAATTCCATTTAAGGGAGCAACGCCGCTTGGGAGAAATAAGAGAAACTCAAGGTACCTTGAATTTAAAAAGTGTTAAGATAATGACTGCGAAATCTCCTTTATATCTGGAGAGACCAAATAGTTACCAACTTGGATGGTGTTCATTAATCTCGGCTGCCTGTTTCCCACGGTGGCTGGATGTCAGCAAGAGAATATCCTTGCATGATTAAAATTCATATACTTTACACACATATACACATAATTAATTATATATACATATATAACATTGTGTATTTACTTTATATGCGTGCGTTTTTGCGTATATATAAATACATACACACACACACACACACACACACACACATATATATATATATATATATATATATATATATATATATATATATATATATATATATATATATATATATATATATATGTGTGTGTGTGTGTGTGTGTGTGTGTGTGTGTGTGTATGTGTGTGTGCGTGTTTTTGTGGGTGTGTGATGTGTATCTGTATGAAATTTTTAACTGCTTTTCTCTTTGAGATTTTACTTTTCATATGGATCGAATATTTCTCTATTTTATTTACGGCCTCCAACTAAGTACCTTTCTTTTAATGAAACAATTTTACGAAATATAATACTTTTTTATTTGTGTGTTTCCAAAGCGGAGGTTCGTTTTTTAATGAAAAGAGTTATAGTATCAGTTAATACACCTCCACAATGTATTTCCTTCTTAAATTCTTTCCTAAAACATTTCTCTTGATGAAATTGAATTATACAGATATAAAGTGCATACAGCAAAGAAGATGAAAACTAAATAAAAAGAAAGATAAAACAAAAGTGAACTGTTGAAATATGTGTATAGTTTCCAAAACAGTTTAAGTTAAGCATCATCGGTCAATTTCCTTTTTCAATGATATACAGTTATATATAAGGATTCCATGGAAATATATAAACTACACATTTGCCTTGGTGTGTTACTTAAAATCTCTGATGAACAATTACAAACAACAGCTATTGAATTTCATTACTGGCTACACGTGCTTTTTTCCCTCTTTTATTTTCAGGTCATCATATAGTGAAAAGAAGAAAATAGTCTAAAGTAGTTTATGATTATGACAGCATGATGTGAGTAAAAAAATTCATAATATGTGATGTTAGACTAACTGGTCTATAATTGCTTGCTTTCTAGTCTTGATCCACTTTTGAAGATAAGGGTTATATAAGCTAATTTATGTTTAACATATATCTCGCTCATATCTACACTTTGTCTTAGCAGTATTGCAAGCGGCTTCGCGCGAGAGAGAGAGAGAGAGAGAGAGAGAGAGAGAGAGAGAGAGAGAGAGAGAGAGAGAGAGAGAGAGAGAGAGCTTAACGTCGACTATTGTTATGTTGGCAAGTTAGATGTCCTGAGGTGGAAACTGTAAAGTCGTTTTTCCTGCACCGAAGTTGTATGCTGTTTATAGATATTGTTTTCCAATATTTATTGCAGATGCTGGGCAATAAATCAGGCATCATTTTCGAGTGGAAACTTTGTCATCATAATCTCCGCTGGAAACAATTTTTATACTCGTATATATTTAAATTGACCAAAATTCTTTTCGATTGGAAACGATTTGTTTCCAGCATAATTGCATCGAATGATTTGTAATGTGACTTTTAGTATTTCTACTTTACTTCGCTTGAAATATATGAGGTTTTTATTCTATAAGGAAAGGGTAAGACTGAAAAGAATGTCATAAAGTAGAAATACTATTTTTGGAATCGTTCAAAGGATTTACTGCCTCTTCACGGGCTTAATTTTGAAGACGTCCACATTGGCTGTTTTTTTTTTTTTTTTTTTTTTTTTTTTGCATTGGTGTAACGTATTTTTTGTTTACCTATCATTTCACAGTTGTATTTAGATACAAGTAGATATCAAAGAATAGTCGTAATATCCAAATAGGTCTTTATCTTTAACAAACTATCCTTACATATCATTTATGAGTGCATTATCATGGTGCCAAAGTTCAAATTGATATTAATACAAAAAGCAAGATTTAGTAAATGTCGAGATATTCCAAAGTCAAAAACCTTTCTCTTTATCAAAGTTTCCCCGTTTAAGTTTGTGTTTTATGAGGCGAGAGAGAGAGAGAGAGAGAGAGAGAGAGAGAGAGAGAGAGAGAGAGAGAGAGAGAGAGAGAGATTTTCACGGACGAATCTGTTTGGGGGGAGGAGAATATAGATGGCATCATATTTGAGAGCAGAATTTTTATGTAAATATGATAAAAAAAGGCATATTCATTTACTATATAATTATAACCGTCATATAATTCTAAATTATTCAACTTCAATATTTAAATATTCTATTTCGATGAGAGAGAGAGAGAGAGAGAGAGAGAGAGAGAGAGAGAGAGAGAGAGAGAGAGAGAGAGAGAGAGAGAGAGAGAGAGCCTCGTTATTTTGGCACAAATTCTTATGATTATTTCCGACAACTTGATAAATAATGATTGAATATCACTCTGCCAGGTGTTTATTAATAAAAAAAAAACCGTAATCAAGTCACAAAGGCAACTTCAGAAGCAAAAGTAAAGTTTGTAACAGGAACGGAGGGGCAGGTAATGCAAATGGCAGTTTCCAAACAACGAACTTTAATTACTGATACAGACAACAAATGTATTTATAGGCCCCGAATGAGTAACATAAGAATTACACTTATGCGTTCACAAACAACGATTTTTTCAATAACGTTGAAATATGCATAGAATAATCGATATATATTCAATTACTTCTTGCGTCTAATAACGGTTCTGGTATCCGTCTTTATTTGCATTCGCAGTGCTTGCTGCACGTGAATTGCTAGTACAAACTCCATCATGGATATCGCTTGTGTCTAACATGCTCTAATGGGCGGACTCAATGCTTCAGTTGGGATAAAGGTGTCTGGTTGACATAATAAGAATGAAGATCTCTCTCTCTCTCTCTCTCTCTCTCTCTCTCTCTCTCTCTCTCTCTCTCTCTCTCTCATTACAGTATGGGCATGTGTGAAATATATATACAAGATTTACATGGCTCCTACACCTAATACAGAAATATATATGAAATAGGGCGGCCTGCCCTAAAGTGACGAACTGTACAGGAGACATCATGCAGGAGATAATCAAATGTTTGGGAATCAATTAAGACCTTCAGCTTGATACGGATAACAAGGAAAGGTCCCATGTAAGTAGATGTCAAGTGTGGCTTGTAAGTGTTGCTGCACACGAAGACATCTGTTCTGGTGTTTAAATCTATTGGTAGGTATTGCTTTACTTGGGGCTTGTAAGTCTGGAGGCGGTGAGTAAATTTCTCAACAACATAACGTAAGAGCTTGGGATTTTCGGAGGAGGTTGCAAACTGAAAAAAATTTGTTGGCACAACCAATAGGTTAACATACACAATATCAGCTACTAAAAAGAAGTGGCCATTAATCTAGGAAGGACACAGGGAAGCGGAACAAATTAGTTGGAGTCATTGAAGCAGGACATTAAAACTTCCTTACGATTGAGATAAAAGCGTTCAATCATTCTATTGTGTGTAAAGGGGGAGGCGGATGTCGGATATTGAGTGATGGCAAGTAATAAAAGTTTATAATGCCTAAGAATTCTTGCAGTGCTTTGAAATTCTGAACAGCTGATACCTTCTCAGGGAAGAGTGAAAGCCTCCAGGAGTAATGCAGTGCCCTAGGAACAATAAGTCGTTGGTGCAAAGGTACACTTGTTGTAGCAGACTATGATAGGGTTCTGTTGTAGGCGGTCGAAATTGAAGCATAGGTGATGGAGGTGTTCCTCTTGGGGAGGAAAAAAAAAAAAAAAAAAAAAAAAAAAAAAAAAAAAAAAAAAAACATGTATGTCATCTACATAACATACGCAGAAGGGAAAGTCCCCTAAGATGTCATTCTTGAGGCCTTGAAAAGTGCCCCCAGCATCACAAAGGCCAAAACAGGAGTAATCGAAGGTTTATATGCTGAACGGGATGATTATGGCCGCCTTAGGGATATCTTCTGGATTAATGGTCATTTCATGATAACTCTTCAATAAATCGAGAGTGGAGATCACTTTTGTTGTGTGGAAGTAGAAGGTAACATTGACAATGTTGAGGAAAGGTTAGTGATCCAGTTCTTTCTGCTTGCTCAGAGTCCTATAATCACAAAAAGGGTGCATGGAGCTATTCTTCTTCAAGCTGATGTGTAGGGGGATGACTATGGCCTTGAAGCCATTTGACAAAGGCCAATTTCTTCTATTTCAGTGAACATTCGTTTAGAAACTGCAAAACGATGCACAGCTAGAAGCTTGAAACTGACAAACGCCCGAGACCCCATTTACTGAACATGGTGATGAAACCCGAGTTTTGGCGGGTACACTGGGCGTTTGGTGATATTCTGGTCGAAGGACTTCTTAATATGATGTGAGGAGGTGGGCGTAAGCATCCATGGATGACTGATGTGGATTGTGAGGGAGGAGGGGATGGGTTGAAGATGAGTTGACGAAACGTTGATGTGGTACATCAGGCAAGAGGTGAAAATGGGGGAGGAAATGCCTACCGATTTTTGGCAATGTTATGTTTGGAATAGGAATCTGTTCGTGGTATTTGGCGTTCCCAAAAGTGTAATTGTCCTGTACCTGTGTGTGGGGCTCTTTGATTTTTGGAAAATACCCGGCAGACGTCAGGATGTTCAGAATGACTATGTAGTGTCATTGAGAATTACATTGGTAGAAGGAAATGGACAACACTATTTATAGCAGGATGTTGCAACAACAATCCCCACACCCTGAATCACACCTACTGACAATTGTCTCAATAAAAGAAACTTTCCCCTTACGTTATCTAAACCAGACTCTTAGACAAAGGACATAAAAAAAACACAACCTTAAAACTACATTTCTTAAAACTTAAAACAATCACTTAATACTAAAAACATTAAAATAACCATAACACCATCCAAATAAACCAAAATAGCACTATCAAACTTAAAACTAAAATAGACCACAACCCATATGTAATTTATATATATATATATATATATATATATATATATATATATATATATATATATATATATATATATATATATATATATACACTGTATATATATATTTATGAATATATATATATATATATATATATATATATATATATATATATATATATGTATATATATTTTTATATATATATATATATATATATATATATATATATATATATATATATGTATGTATGTATGTAAATATGTATGTATGTATGTAAATATGTATGTATATATATATATATATATATATATATATATATATATATATATATATATATATATATATGTGTGTATATATATATATATATATATATATATATATATATATATATATATATATATATATATATATATATATATACACACATATATATATATATATATATATATATATATATATATATATATATATATATATATATACATATATATATATATATATATATATATATATGTATATATATATATATATATATATATATATATATATATATATATATATATATATATATATATATATAATACAAGGACCTACAGTCTTTAATGGTTAAAATAAAAGAACACAATTCTGCAGCAACCGGAACACTGATAAATATTCACAATTGTATTAATTGGTTACGTTTGTGCGCGTTATCATCATCATCATCATCATCATCATCATCATCAATCGAAGGTTTATTCAGTCCGGGTCATCAACGTATATCTAAATCTGAGCAGTCGTATCAAGTTCCTTAAGCAAGCCAGGTCATCAATATTCAATTTAACATTCAAGGAAACTCTCTCCAAAGGAGGAATTACCGCCTGCAAGATTAAAAAGAAAAACACTTAGGACCACTCTTAGCTAACTAAACTATTGCACTATAATGAAAAATAAATAATAAACTTTATATTATTTACAATCACGACAAACAAATATAAACAAAACTGTACTTACTCAAAAAATAAATGATCACTTCCAACGTTGCTTGAAATAAAATAAAATTAGAAATCCAGTGTGCACACACACAACTGCCTCAAGTCGTAGTCAATCTGAAAAAGCATTTACTCCGAAACATTTACCACTGTCCTACCCTAGCCAAAAGTAAAAACAGTCAATTACTCCAACAGTCTTTCCCACTACAAACAACCAATACACTAACTACTTCTCGCTCGCTGACATACACACACACACTCTCTCTCTCTCTCTCTCTCTCTCTCTCTCTCTCTCTCTCTCTCTCTCTCTCTCTCTCTCTCTCTCTCTCTCTCTCTTTGGCAAAAAACAAAAAATAAAAATAAATAAAAATTGATCCTCCACACAGTATCTACCAAAAACTGCACATGAAAACCCACACCATGTAAAAAGAAAAGATTAGTGATAAGTTAGGCCACTACCATCAGCATTGGCTTTCTTGCAAAATTTGGCCATTGCTAACTGTTCACACATTTTTTTCAAGGCTGCCAGATATCTGGAGTGGTATTAGCATAACTGCGCCCAATGGGAGTTATCATGTGGCTATGGAAATCGTTGGTTGGGGCGTGAGAGAGAGGTGGTATATGTTTGTGGTGGGAATTTCCCTCGGCTCCCTGGAATGCTATACGTTGTGTGTGTGTGTTTGTCTCCTCGCATTTACCTCAGCTTCAGTCAGTATTGAATGGTTGTCCTCTCCGTCAGGAGTTGTGTTGATAAAGGTCACGAAGGTGGTGAAGTAACTGTCCATAGGAACATCGACAATGGTCATCATGTTCTTTGTGGGTTAAGGTATCGACGTTGGGGATGGCAGTGTATACTGGTTCATGTAGGCATTGTACTCAAACGGCACGAAGAAGGTTCCACTTCCATAGCAGAGCCAGATGCGACAGGTCGCAAAAAAGTGATTGTAGTTATTTTCCTAATGGAGAGCAGGTTTCCTTGACCCCAAACTGTTGGTAATAGAGATGAAAAACCTTGGCTATAGAGGCAGCTTGCGATGGTAAGCGTTGCTCCAGTAAGTAAGTTTGGAGGCCATCATATTCTACCTGGGCATCCTCTTGGTCACAAAGCCAATGCAGGAAAGTGTATTTGTGGATCACTGCAAGGACATAGACTGCCTTGCTAATAGAGCGAGTCATGCCCTTGAAGAGAAAATGAACTTTGGTGCCCTTAAACCAGTCAAAGGCTTTTCTCTTGGCCAAGAGTTATCATAAAAATATAGAGAAAAATAGGAAAAGATATCTATTTGATAATTAGATTCATACCAGAATAACAATAGGTAATGGTAATTACTTTTCCTAATTCGGTTGATATAAAACGAGCAAGAATTAGGTATATATGGGAAGCAAGCAGAAGATATATATTTTTTTTTTCATGAATCTACAATGATATTCAAAGTTTCTCTATGACAGCCTATTAACCTATAAAATCCTAGTTAGGCTAATCTCATTAAAATGTTTCAAATAAACAGTAACACTTGACACCTACTATCCTGTTTTACGACATCAAAATATATTGTATTAGAAGTTAAGCACATAATGATACATAATGAGGGACATGCAGTTCAATAATAATAATAATAATAATAATAATAATAATAATAATAATAATAATAATAATAATAATAATAATAATAATAATAATAATAATAATAATAATAATAATAATAAAACAGATAGTGAGGGACCTAAACAGAATATGAGGACAAAGTACACGTTCCACTTATCTTCTTCAATATAAAAATTTCACTTTGATGATATCTGGCCTTTGTTTTCATCGGTGAAGTTTGATATGCAATGAATTAGGGAAAGAAGAAATTCTTCTATAATATCGGGGCATTTTCGACAATATAGTTGAGGATAATGTGAATCCATCTAGTTCTCTCATGAAAACAGTAAAATTATTACAATTGAAAAAAACAGCTAGTTATGCCTATTAAAATAAAACACATCAAGTAAGAACAATTGAAATAATAATTTCAAGAAAAAATCCTTTTGTTGAAATTATTTAAAAATTCGATTGATGCATACAGATTACCATAATGAACATCATACAGTTATAAAATAAATCCCTCAACCATAAAATTATACCGCAAAGAGCTTCCAATTAAGAATTTTAGAATTCTAAATGAATGCTATTTGTTGTGTTCATACGAAAAGCTTTGTTTCTAAATAGGATTTTCTTATTCACTTTTCTCTTTAGTCGTAAAAGAGTTATGGTATTTGTTTACAAGACCATGCTCTCCATATATTCCCAAATTATGCAGTCCGGCGGCTCTTCCCCTCTTGTACAGTCATTAGGAGGCTCTTTAAATGCTAGGAAGCATAAAATGACAAGATATGTTGAGCAGGGGGAACGGAGGAGTTAGCGTAGGGGTACCCTGGGTGACCGAGTACCACGTCTGACAGAATGTCTCTAATAGCTTACCTTGTTAATAATATTGGATATGACCACCAATATATTGATCAAAGCGCATGGCTACATTCCAGTGCTAGTAAAAACGGTTATAATCATATTTTTTTTTTTTTTTTCGAATTTATCCCATTGATAATTTATACATTTCTAGGTGGCCTGGTCCCTCAAAAGTCGCCTAATGGCACACCATTCAAATAAGTGCAGCGCTATCCTGTTTACAAAAGAAAACATTGTTATTATGAAAAATTCTTTGTTTTCCAGTCCAGGTTTCTAGAAATAGCCATGAATATCACAGGGCCACGGACTTATGGGCGCTATTAAATCAAGAAGGGTGCAGCAAAACTTGTTTATTCAACCATTAACCACAATAAACAAGAGACACAAAACTACTGCCATCATCCTGATAGAGTACATTAGATATATATATTCAAAATATATATTAAAATGAGAATGGAGTAATTAATTAAAAGTGTCAGTATCTATTAAATGCATATTGTATTTGGTAAATATTTGATCGTAAATCTTATGAAAGTCTTCTTTGAAGAAAATTTTTTTTTGAATGAGTATTTTTTTCAGACGACGTCCTCTTGAGACGACATCTTGTTAAACTAACGACATCTACTGACCACTGCCTACTGATGCCAACCGTATACGTACTGCTATTATACTACTTTTATCTCTTTTATTTGCGATACTATTATCCTAAATTATATTAGAATATCATACTTAGTTTGTAGGAGGGTATAAAGCTGTCTTTGCATGCAGGAATCGGTGGTAACGGTGTATTAGGCTCTTCCACCTTGCCAAAATATACAATCGAGCCAGATAACCTCTAAAATAGGACTTCTTTCAGCCGAATTTCGGCGCTAATTTCCTCAAGCTGCGCCACTACCTCTAAATGGTATTGTTGGCACCAGTTTCCGGGTCCATGAAGTTATAAGTGTGATTCACTGTGAGGTGATTGAGGCCTTCAGTTCCTAACCAATAGTGGGTTTTCAAACAATTTTATATAATGGTGCTACCTGGCTAAACCTACTTCTTAATTATTGCCAATAACGTTTCCTGGTCCCGAGTATCCACTGGATACGCAAAAAAATCCCGGGTCTCCTTGCAAATTCTTCGGCCTTTATTTTACTTTTCTTCCGGAACTTGCTTTTGTCAATTTCCACTGTTAAACCCAGGCCACCAATGGGCTTGCTCACCACCTCACAGTAATTCTCAACGACCTCCGTGATAAAATTGGACCAGTCTCCAATAGGTTTATCAGTCCATCCTATTTCCCGGTGGATTAATTCGAAACAGAATATTTTGTCTAAATACACTTCACTGGAAAGTAAATGATTACCAGCCTTCACAAGGCCTGGGAGAACCAACCTCCATTTAAAAACTTACAGAATAATTGCACTTTTTACCCTTCCAGTTTCTAATGGCCACGTTTTTGTGCCACCACCAAACCCATCCTTTGCTGTCATGTTGGCACTTATTGCCAAAACGGCCACAGTTGTGTTCTTTACTAATTACTACGATATGTCATTCTCAGTTGTAATATCTTCCGCTCACCAAAATTTTATTTCCAGCTAATGAAGATATATGCTACAAGAATAGTCATTCTCATAAGAAAATTCTTTAAAAAAAATATTATATCTATTGTCATGTATTTACCAAATAAAAAACATATAATTCACAAATAATAACAGTCATGAGTAAATACTCCATTTTTAATCTAGTTTATATTATGAACTTATTGAGTATAAATATAATTCAATTTGATTATGGGAAAGCAAAAGTGATTAAGAGAAATGTTCTGAGTAAATTTGTACTATTTTTTCCTTAACTTAGAAATCAGAGAAAAAACTAATATGATATTTCATAACAAGGTTACTGAAATACCAAATGGATAATACGTGATAGAATATATCAATAGGCAAATATAAAACTAAAAAAAAAAGATTAAGAAGTAAAAAAAGGTAATGTAAATGAGTAAACTTACTATATTTACTAAGACAAGAAAGAGAGTAAATGAATTAGATAAAAAAAAACAATGTAAGAAAAAATATGAAGTTTTTATAAAAGAGAGTTAATAGCTAAACAGATATAGACAAATAAAGACTCATCTTACGTCCCTCCATTCATGATCCGGGGTTGAGCAAGTCAAGAGGGAAATATCTTTTGGATGAGATGAGGATTTTACCAATAGAAAAGAGCATCTTGTCTGAGCTTTCTGCCTCGGTCTCATG
>NC_090735.1:150447651-150450151 GCF_036898095.1 Palaemon carinicauda | reverse complement strand
GTTCCTACTATAACCTACGATATTACTGTTATAAAGTGCTGATAAAATTGAACCTATTTTTTTCATTTCAACCATATTTTCATATATTTTAATGTCTCTAGTTTCAAGTAGGGCATCTAACCTAGCGCTTATTCTCCTTCAGTTTCAAATCTATCTTTCTGACAACCAATCCTAAATTTTTTTACTAGTCTATGAAGTTCTTTTCTTCCTTTGCTCTTCCTATAATTTTGCACTCATTTTTAATCCAATCTTAGACTTTTTTGACGACCCAATCAAATCGTAAACATTCAAACTTTTAAATACCGTTCAATTGAGTCTCTTGAGGTCTATAAACTGCACTGTTAAAAATTTGCAGTAAAAAAACGGTAAAAATCTTGAAATAAAAGTTGCCGGCCATTCAGGTAGCCTATATTTTACTGAAATACAGATGAGAACAGTATACTTTTACGGAGAGTTTCTGATCAAAAGTACGGTTTTTAACATTTTGTTCACATACTCCCACTAAATATCTTTCACTTGCATCGAGAACCTTCGTAAAGTCTTAGCACCCCATAAATCATGCACGTTCCTATTTTATTCATCAGCATGAAAGTGATAATTCATAAATTAAGATATATCATAAAAAAGTACTTTGTTTACTCGAAAAAGGTAAAATATTATCAATCTAATTTACACTGAATCAGCAAAGGAGCAGTTAAACAAAATAAAAAAGGCCTGGCGGTGAAAATGATGAGTGTAAGTTTTCATAACAGTTACAAAAAAGTATCATGTACCATCGAATTTATTATCCAGAAAGACAGTTCTTATGTTTTTCGCCTCCAATTACTATATAAGGTCGGCCTTATGTCACTTCTTCAAAGGCCAGTTACCCTACTCATGACGAAACCATTTATTTGGAAAAGTGAAAGAAATTATCATATTGATTATTCATATTCTTTAATTACATTTATATTTTCAATATCCTCTAGGTACGTTGGCATTCCCTTCATGTATCTCCAAAAAGGAATCAATTGTAATTTGAATATATTTCAACAGATAACTCATTCCATATTATCACAAAGTAATTTAGACTTATAAAATACCATTTTTTTTTTCTATAAATAGATGTCTATTGAAAACATATATCCTTTTACCTATGATTTTATTCAATATCACGAAGAGCAATATCAATTTTTGATAAAATATAGATAATTATAACAATGTTTAAATCTAGAACTCAAAACAAATTGATTTTATATCCTCTTTACAGAAACTCACAAAATAATCCAAGAAGAAAATTTGTTAGGTTATATTTACTTATTCTTTCAAAGATGGGTGGCACTGATCAGGCACACAGAGTTATTATAGATAAGTTTACAGGTCTTCCCTCTACTTTCGTGGGGAGACAAGGTTAACATTTTGTTAGACTCTATCATGGGCAGGTTCTGGATATAAGAGAAAAATATCACGGCAGCATTTCGTATACCTAGGGAATAGCTAGATAATTATTATTATTATTATTATTATTATTATTATTATTATTATTATTATTATTATTATTATTATTATTATTATTATTATTATTATTATTAATAGAATGACTAAATAAATGAAAATTTACGACGATGACTCGTCTGCAATATCTGTTCTTATGTTTCCTACAGTTATCTACAGTGTTTTAGCATTATTTTCGAGAAAAAACAATGGAAAATAAAGTCAATGAAAATTTTCATCAATTATTTCTTGAGTGTTGCATGTACGCTTTTCAAAACTTCTATTGTTTACAGAATGATTAGGAAAAGTAACTAATTTCCACTAAATCCTTTTTGAAATATGAAGATATGCATAATTCGAAAACATCTTTTCTAGGGGAATTCCAAAGGTAAAACATAACATCTCCTCAGTGTTCTTTGTAACGGTTAAAAAAGTAATACTTTATGAACAAGCTAATTAGGAGGATTTTTTTTTTTTTTTTTTTTTTTTTGAGTAGCTAGAAACAATCTTCTGGAATATTATACCCTAAGCATGAATTACTAATTTTGTTTATAAAGTTGTGAAAGTTATGAGAAAAAAATAACTGTTTGCCACCTAGAGAGAGAGAGAGAGAGAGAGAGAGAGAGAGAGAGAGAGAGAGAGAGAGAGAGAGAGAGAGAGAGAGAGAGAGAGGGAGAGAGAGACAGAGTCTAGAAACTTAGGAAGAAATATGAAGGAAGAAGATAATAGTTTGGAGGTTTCGTAAGCACTCGGAATTTATGAACAATATAACACTTCCTCAAGACTTTAAGAAACTTTCCAGTAAACCCAACTACAACAGCTCACTTTTATGTTATCGTAGAAAATTATTTTGAGATTAATAGCTAGTTTTTCAGTTCCTCTCCAAGCAAACTTTGTTTACACAAATCTCTGTCTGCTTTTACATTTCCTTGTCTTCGCTTCCAATAGCCATTGTGACAATAGTTGACAGAGAGGCGTATGGAATATCTCTCCATTAGGTAGTAGTTAAGAAAGGTCAATTTAGATG
>NC_090735.1:150433550-150434651 GCF_036898095.1 Palaemon carinicauda | reverse complement strand
TTTTTATGAAAGGATAAAGGTTTATCATTATTACTAAGCAAAAAAAAAAAAAAAAACATGAAAGGCATAATGCTATAACCCCAAGGGCTTTAGCAAGGAAAAATAGAGCAGTGAAAAAAGGAAATATGGATGTTTTTATAAATGATCAGATTTCTTATATAGATATAGAGGAAAAGGTAGAAAATAGTTATTAATAATTACATTTATACCATAATAATTATAGTTCATGATAACTCCACTTTAGTATTTAAGTGATTACAAAACAACCAAAAATTAGAGATATTCAGGAAGTAAGAAAATTTTAAATTTTTCTTTTTCAATCTATATTGATATTTGAAGTTTTTTCTATGACTACCTACAGTGTTCAGTAGTTTGGCAAATCACATTAATATATTTCAAATTCAATATCGCACTAGATACCCACTTATCTATTTCAGCAGAGAGCTAAACAATAAAACATCTATTCTAAAATCTTCATAAGATTATTTCTTTACAAATAATTTTTGACTGCAATGGTCAGGAATATATCGGTTTTATTTTGCATACAGGTAACGTAAATAAAATGTCAATGGAGCTCTAAGGAAACATTGTGAAAATTCACTCTGGTATCATGAGCTTCAAACATATGGTATTATATATGATTCTAGCCTAATTTTTGACATCAAAATATATTGCATTATATACTCAGCTCAAAAATAAAGAAAGACCGTTCAGTATTCGGAGTTTTTGTGAGGAAGTATCTAAGAAAGAAATTGGGAAGGTTACACATTCAACTTAGTTCCTCAAATCTAAAATTTATCCTTCAACTATATTTCATTTAGTTTTAATTGTCAGTGTAGTTAAATATATCTTTAATGATATACTACTTTAGCAATTCAATATGTCATTATACAATAACTATAAGGGTACTTTAACATCCAAATATCCTCATGCCTTTAATTATTAGGGTCTCCTCAAAATAAGGAAGAATGTGGAAGATGAAATTCTTATAAAAATCGGAGTATTTTTCACAAGACAGTAGAAGATAGTTAACAATTAGATAAATGTTTTTACACTGAAAATGGGATATCATAAACTTTAATAAGCTCATAATAATAGAAA
>NC_090735.1:150413550-150428550 GCF_036898095.1 Palaemon carinicauda | reverse complement strand
CAAACTCACGATTCAGCTATCATGGTGGAGATGGGTCTATTTCAAGTCTATGAACAGAATCCTGAATTCGACAGGAATATGTAGGGGGACTTGTCATAAACTTTTAGTCTCTCTTGATAGCTGAGTCGGTAGGGTCCCTGCCAAGCATAGTTTCTAGCCGTACTGGTGGTGGTTCGAATCACCACCCGGCCAAA
This sequence comes from Palaemon carinicauda, assembly GCF_036898095.1. Classification (NCBI taxonomy): domain Eukaryota; kingdom Metazoa; phylum Arthropoda; class Malacostraca; order Decapoda; family Palaemonidae; genus Palaemon; species Palaemon carinicauda. Next base: position 150,428,356 of record NC_090735.1, on the reverse strand, counting down.
AGCTGTTACCATAAAATGAATTCCAAGTGGATATGTATTTCCCAAGATAGAATTCGGTATTAAATGCATTTCGTGGGTGATATTTACATTAATTAAAATCACGTGTGCTTGTGATATATGTTCATTAAAATAACCACGTGTTGCAAACTCACGATTCAGCTATCATGGTGGAGATGGGTCTATTTCAAGTCTATGAACAGAATCCTGAATTCGACAGGAATATGTAGGGGGACTTGTCATAAACTTTTAGTCTCTCTTGATAGCTGAGTCGGTAGGGTCCCTGCCAAGCATAGTTTCTAGCCGTACTGGTGGTGGTTCGAATCACCACCCCGGCCAGAAGCTGTTACCATAAAATGAATTCCAAGTGGATATGTATTTCCCAAGATAGAATTCGGTATTAAATGCATTTCGTGGTTGATATTTACATATATGTATATATATATATATATATATATATATATATATATATATATATATATATATATATATATATATAGTATATATATATTTATATATTTATATATTTATATATTTATATATTTATATATTTATATATTTATATATTTATATATTTATATATTTATATATTTATATATTTATATATTTATATATTTATATATTTATATATTTATATATTTATATATTTATATATACATATATACATATATACATATATACATATATACATATATACATATATACATATATACATATATACATATACATAATACATATATACATATATACATATATACCATATATACATATATACATATATACATATATACATACATACATACATTAATACATACATACATATACATATATACATATATACATATATACATATATACATATATACATATACATATATATATATATATATATATATAATATATATATATATATACATTTATACCAACGACACTTCCCCCAATTTTGGGGGGTAGCCGACATCAACAATGAAACAAAACAAAAAAGGGGACCTCTACTCTCTACGTCCTTCAGCCTAAACCAGTGGACTCAACCGAGTTCAGCTGGTACTGCTAGGGTGCCACACCCAACCTCCCATATTATCAACCACAGATGAAGCTTCATAATGCTAGAATCCCTTACTGCTGCTACCTCCGCGGTCATCTAAGGCACCAGAGGAAGCAGCAGGGGCCTACCGGAACTGCGTCACAATCGCTTGCCATTCATTCCTATTTCTAGCACGCTCTCTTGCCTCTCTCACATCTATCCTCCTATCACCCAGAGCTTTCTTCACACCATCCATCCACCCAAACCTTGGCCTTCCTCTTGTACGCTCTCCCATCAACTCTTGCATTCATCACCTTTTTTAGCAGACAACCATTTTCCATTCTCTCAACATGGCCAAACCACCTCAACACATTCATATCCACTCTAGCCGCTAACTCATTTCTTACACCCGTTCTCTCCTTATATATATATATATATATATTATATATATATATATATATATATATATATATATATATATATATATATATATATATATATATATATATATATATATAATATATAATATAGATATATATATATATAGATAGATAGATAGATAGATATAGATATATGAATGTATAGATTGAAAGATACGTATCTATATACATTATGCATGTGTTTGTAACTTATCAAAAAGATAATGAGGGAATCAATGGAATGTCTTTTTTATGTATTGATGATTTCAAGGAAAAAGTTTGTCTAGTGTTGCCCACGCTACAATAGCTGTCCATTATTTTTTGCTTTTATAACTATTTGATTAATTTCTTCAAATGTCTGTTTATTATGACTTCATACCAGAAGGCTTCTTTATAAATTCAAGACATCTCTCTCTCTCTCTCTCTCATCTCTCTCTCTCTCTCTCTCTCTCTCTCTCTCTCTCTCTCTCAAAAATATTTTTGAAGACATAGTAAGGTTAAAAAATAAATTTTCATTGTTATGGGAAAATACGCTCCATATTCTCTGTTTGTCACTTTGCTGTATTTGTTCGAGGAGAATCTAAACATTTTTTTCAATGCTTTGCTTTTATGAACATGAACATTATTTTGTTGCTTATCTGCCAATGGAACCATCTTCTAGATTTATAGAAAATCTGATGATACAGACAGAAAAAATACTACAATGGATATGCAAACACACTTTAAGCACTTGAAAATGTAATTCCATTAAATGTTACATTATCAAATGACTGTGTTTACCACTGGGTATGATAATAATTCATTTGTAAAATAATTTGTTTTATGAATATTTATTCGAGGTAATATGCTAGAGATAGGCCAATTAAATAACAAGACTCACGACGATGAAAGAATGGTTATATTTTTTATGTATTAGAAAATATTTCAGTCAACAAATATATTCCCCCATATCCAAAAATTTCTTAATAATTTAATTTCCACGGTATCATCAGACAAACATAACAGCAAACTGTTGTGTGTCAATTGAAACTAAAATGACAGTACAATGATGGTATTATGGCTAAATTAATTACTGCAGTTAGATTTTATTGGCACTTAATCACAATAATATCAAAGGTTGAAAGATAAAGCGAGTGGTGAATCTCAGCATATATGACAATATTACTTCAACCGGGTCTCTAAAAAAATATTCTAGTTGATGAGTGTAAATGGCAGGCAAGATTGCATGATATAATTACTAAATGTAAATAAAATAAAACAGTTAAGGGAAAGTTATTTAGATAACCTGTTTGCTTTATTACTATTTATACACTAAACTTGATTAAAAGCAGACAAAATTGTACCGATTATTTGGACACAAATTTGATGCTAATGGACGTTGTAGACAACATAGCATTCTTTATGAAGAAAAAAAAATGCAAAAAATAATGAATACTCTCTCTCTCTCTCTCTCTCTCTCTCTCTCTCTCTCTCTCTCTCTCTCTCTCTCTCTCTCTCTCTCTCTCTCTCTCTCTCTCTCTCTCTCTCACCATAGAATCTTTCTGAACATCAAACCTCAATCAAGTGCTATTTTTTTTTTCAAATAGTAAATGTACATTAGAAATCCCATTCTTCGAAGCCGTACACAGATTCTTTAGAGCAGGATGAATATGGATAAGAGTAATCTATATCCCCTTGAATTCGATTAAAGATTTTATGCGATCGAAAATACATAATCGTCCCAAACCAAAAGTCAGGGGAAAACCGCCGAATCCGATATATATATATATATATATATATATATATATATATATATATATATATATATATATATATATATATATATATATATATGTACTGACACACACATGTATATACATTATATATATATATATATATATATATATATATATATATATATATATATATATATATATATATGTTTACATATATATATATATATATATATATATATATATATATATATATATATATATATACATATATATACATATATATATACACACATAATATATATATATATATATATATATATATATATATATATATATATATATATTTATATATATATATATATATATTAAATATATATATATATATATATATATATATATATAAATATATATATATATATAAATATATATATATATATATAAATATATATATATATATATATATATATATATAAATATATTTATATATATATATATATTTATATATATATATATATATATATATATATATATATAAATTATATATATATATATATATATATATATATATATATATATATATATATATATATATATATATATATATATATATATTTTCAAAAACTTACAGATTATAAATTATAACAAGAGCAGCGAGAGCAGAGTAACAATAACTTTAATGTCAATATTGGATAAAGAAACTTTAAAATTAAAAATATTAGATTCTTTATTTATATTGAATAAATATTAAATATGGCAAAGCAATGGAACTCTGATGGTTGAAGTGGAATCCTCAATCACTAGTGACTGCCTGTGGTAGAACCCACTCCACTCTTGCCTGTTTTTGAAAACTATGGATTCTGCAAACCACGAAAAAATTTCCATAAAAAACCTAATGTAAAATTTATCTAAATTCCCTTTATAAACAATAATGAATAATATACAATATATCAACATCAAGTACAAATATACCAATACAACATTACATACAACTGAACTAGGTGCCTAATAAATTTGCCAAGACCAGGAAGATAACTGAAGCCGATGATACTAGGCTACCTTCCAGCAAGCACAAGTAACCTAACCTAGTAACAAATGAAAAAATTAGGCTCACTAAAATCCTAAGTTAAGTGATATTAAATTACATATGAAAAAACAAACTCAGGAAAATAGAATCTTGCACGGTATATCGATTTAAGCAAATTTGAACACCCACTAGGCTATTCTATGCACAAAACAATGATTTGAAATTAAGCTAGAAATAACACTAGTAATTTTATAATGGGCTTAAAATCCATAGAAAATTTATAATTAGGGTTGAAGACTTGAATAATTAATATTCATTTCAAATATTATAACCCCCTAACCAAAGTTGAACCATATGCCACAAAATCATAGGAAACTTATGGGGTTGGTAGGCCTTATCCTTAAAATCCCAATGCAAATTGAAGAGCAGCAGAAGATCCCATTGTTGAGAACTATGTATTCAGACATCTTGATATTGCACTCTTCATGGTAGCACTCGTGGTAAGCAATTGCAGGAGAGATGGCTTTAAATTGAAGTGCTACTCCATCTTCATAGCACTTCTACACTCAAAGAAAATATTATCCAATATGCAATATGTCCAATGTGGCCAATATATCACCCATCTGCCTCCTCACACTTCCCTCATTACCAGTAGGTGAAAATTTTTTTTCCCAAGGATGATGGAATCAGGAACTGCAAATATTAAAATACAGCCAGCAGAGCCATCTATGGACTGAGCATATTATCCATGAAACTCCCAGTATTTCTTTTTGATTTTGCTTTGTATGGCAAAACGGGAGTTTCAAGGATGAAACAAATATGAACATAAATAAATATACATATACACAATTTTATAAATTTTCTACAGAATTAGTATATAAAATAATTCTTCAACACTCCAAAGGGGGGATTCGAATTTAGTAAAAATTCGAATGGTAAAAGTAATGTTACAAAATTAAGTAACATTCTAAGGAGAAAAAATAAAAATTACCAACACCCAAATATATACTACATACTAATTTCTCAACATATCTCTTGTTCTTGCCTCACTAATGACAGCAGCCTCTCTCTTTTTTCTTTGGTGTGTACTACTGTCCTCTTTAATATCTGCCTTTTCTTCACTGTCATTAGTCACAGGGCTTAAGAGAGGTATTACTGAAGTAACATGCCGTCTTACAGTTTCACGAGAAGCTCCCTTAAACACAGCTATGTCAGTTACTTCATCCAAGTCATTTAATTTTACTTTTTTAACAATACCCATTGGGTAATTTGAAGGTTTCATGTGCGGTTCTTTTAACAGAACAATATCACCTATTTGAATTCTTTTATGTGTCACTGGTTTATATCTACTCCTTTCGTCTGTAGCTTGTGACACTAAGTGTGCTATAAATTCTGAATTATAAATGTTAATAAGTCGAGACCTCACATTTCTAAGTTTTTGATACTTGTTTAAAAATTTGCTAACATGATCATCTGCCGTCCAGTTCAGATCTTCATCTGGATTGCCCTGCAAGTCAGGAATAATGTTAATAGACAGCAATTCATGTCCATGAATTAATATTTCTGGTGTAATTGCATCAGGCACTTCATCTGTGATACTGTCTCTCAACCCTTCTTTGAAGGCAATAGGGCGCCTGTTAACTAAGTGAACGGTTTGCTCTACAAAAAACTCAAAATCACGGAAGTCTAACACATTATTTCTTAATGCTCCATAGATTAAACGCTTACTCATCTTAACACAAGTCTCAACAAGTCATCCTAATTTGTTACATCCCTTTGGATACTGCTGAAACTTAATTGACTTTACACCATTTTCTTCAAAATATGCCTGACTCTCAGGATCACCCAGGAAATTAGTGACCACATTAGCTCCAGCTACCAACTGAGATCCAAGATCTGACAAGACTAGTTGAGGGATTCCATACTGATATGAATGCATTTGAAAAGCTCTTAAAAATTCTTTTGTATTGAGATCTAAACAAATTTTTTAATTAATTGCCCTCGACCAGAGACAAGTTAAACATAGAACCCAAACTTTGCTCTTTTTACCATTAAGCTTAACGTTATACGGTCCAAAATGATCAATAATAATATCCCTGAATGGTATAGAGGGAGGGTCAATCCTAAAATAGCGATAGGCACTTTGATTGACCTTAACCGTTCTCTCTTTGAATCTCTTACAAATGACACATTCTTTGATGACCTTTTTTACTACTGAAAAGTAATGTGGAATCCAAAACTTTTTTCTCATCTCTGACAAAAGGGAATAAACACCAGCATGAGAGAATTTCTCATGAAAATCTTTTATTACTAACCGAGTTAACTTACTGTGTTTGTGAAGCAAAATAGGAAAGTTGACAAAAGTATCTTTTCTCCATTTAGGCATCTTACTTCTAATTCTTAAGAGTCCATGATCATCCATGTATACATTAAGTTGAGCAATAATATTAGGAATATCCTTTACTCTCTTATTTCTGTTTTCTAAATACTGGAAAACTTCACCATACCAGATTCTCTGATCATTCCTTATGATATGTCTAGTAGCTTCCAAATGAAGGGAGGAAGCATCACCAAATTTAAAAGAAACTGAGTTTGCTCTTCTTTTGAGCAAAGCAATGAATTTAAGAACGTACTCGTGAATTCTAACAAGCTTAGAGAAACTGGAACACTTGTCCAGGACGACTAAATATTCAGGGTTTGATTCTGCTAAGACTTGTGATTCACTTAATTTAGATGCAGAAATTGAGAAGGAATTTTCATTCAATGGATTAAAATTTGGATTGGGTACAACTATATCAAATGTGTCAGCATTACTGCACAGTTCATCCCTTTCACATCTTAAAAATTCTGGGCCAGTGAAATAATTAGTTTTCAAAAGCTGTTTGTACGACAATCTGCAGGGTTCAAGATACCACTGACAAAACAAAATCTAACTGGGTTATTTTCACAGGTCCTTTGAATGTGATCCAAACGATTCATGATAAAGACACTCCTTTTATTCATTTTATCTAATTTGTTCACAAGAATTAATTCAGCTCAGTGAAACAATGCTATCCGTATACAGTACTGATTCTACAATTCTAATAGGTTTAGGGCACTGAGGACCTGCCAAATCCTTACTCAAATCCAATAATGTTTCTGTTCCCAAAACTATCCCTTGGAATTCTAGAGATGGAATACTTTTGCTTTCTAACTGCTTGTTAACCAAGCGATTCTTTGCTAGAACAAAACTGACTTGCTTAGTTTCTATGCACTGAATAAAAATTGTTGTCCCATAGATTATTTTACTGCTGTCAGTAAATGCAATTAAACGATATGACCCATTTCTCTCCCCGACAACTCTAGGTACCTCAATTGGAGGAGTCATGTTAACTTGTTTGGCTATGTTACGCCATTCTCGTTGTTGCTCAATGGACAATTCTGTATCCCATCCTAGAGAAGTGTTTAATTGAAGTTCATGCATAAATAAACGAGCTCTGTTTAAAATAGGTCCATTGAAATTATATGGATCAAAATTTGAAGCAATGCTTTTCAATATCAGTCTCTTAGTGTTTGCTTTAGAGTATAGCTCAAGTTTAGGAGAGGAAATACAATCTGTTATTCGGTTCCACTTTAAACCAAATATTTTTACTACATCAGGAGTGACTTCATCCAAATTCTTATCTATTTTTTCTTGGAGCATAACATCATTGGTAACGAATTGTTGTAATTCAAATTTATATGGATTAAAAATGTTATTAAAGTTATCAAAACCCCAGTGTAAGCTTTCAGAATCATTTGCAGTGAACGCACCATTATCCATGTATATCAAAGAGTAAATAAGTTTCTTCAATTCCTTTAAGTTGTCCAAATCACTTTCAGTGTCTAGCATCAATATTTTGTACAAACCAATCATCAATATTGTTGGGCTACACCTTAGCCCAAAACTTAGACGAAGATTCTTGTATGCTATAATGGTGAAATCTCCTTTACTTACATTTTTAAACCAAAAGAATAATAATTTACTTTGATCAGTTTCATTTAATGCTATCTGCTGGAAAGCTTTCTTTAAATCAAAGCACAATAAATGAGAATCAAACCTTAAAAGTAGCAAGGCAGTAGACAATTTCTGATTAATACAAGGGCCAGCCTACATTGCCTGATTGTGGCTAATAGAGGGGGAGCCATTACTTTGTTTTTCACACAAATTAGAGAGAAAAACCATTCGGCATTTAGTATTACTGCGGTTTAACTTAAATATTCCCATGTGCGGCAAAAAACTGTACTCTGGGTGTTCTTCACAATACTTATCCAAATTATCAATCCTTTCAATTAAGTTTTGAGCTACCTGAGTCTTTATGTTATCATCCATTAATCTCAAAAATTCATCATTCTTCGATAATTTCTTTAGGTTAGATTTCAAAATTTGCTTTGCTAAATTTGTGTTCTTTCCCAGCAAATGAGAAACACGACCATTCCATAAAAGTGGCATTATCAACCTGCCTTCTTCATCTCTGTGTATCATTAAGTAAATACCTAACTAATTTCTTTTTATGTTCAGTGCTCTCCCCATCTAAGTCAGTTCTATCTTTGTGCAAATAATATGAGCATTCTCGCTCTAAAATATGATCAGTAGCTTTTTGCAATTTATGCTCGCTGATCCTGCCATCATGATCTAAAATACAGATTGTAGGATCCTCTGCACTTCCAATACATCTAACACTAGACTTGAAACATGAAGTCATAGGAAATTTAATATTATCCAGTGATTTACCTTGCTCATTTAAATTCTCTTCCAAGCCAAAAAGTAAATGAGTATCATCATGCAGGCTAGGGAGAAATTTCAAATTTGCAATTAATTTCTCAATGTTTCCTATTAACATAATGCCAAATCTTGTTTCATAGTACACACACTGACCACTATGACCAAAACTAACCATCTTTTCCATGAGACAATGAGCTGAATTTGCCCCCAGGACAAACTGAATGTTTGATATGTCTTCTCTAGCCTCATCAAGAAACTCATCTAAAAGCTTATAACCATAATTTCTAAAACTTCTAACAACTTTACCAAGGCCGGGTAAATTCAAGTTTATATCAATACCTGGGACACAAATAGCTTCTATATTATGCGCTGTCTCCCCAATCTTAACAGAAATTTGAACTATCTTGGTACGATAGCATTTTGCTCCATTAAACCCATTGACAACAAGATCAAAATTATCTTTCACAACTTTGAAACACTGACCTTCTAAAGCACACTCAGAAATGAAATTAGCTTGGCTACCTGAATCCTTCAATCCTCTTATTTTACTAGGGCCCAAAGTACAAGAAAATGTGGGTAAAATTGAATTTATGCCCCCCTTACTCTGAAAGGAACTACCTGGACAAACTACCCCATTCTGTGTACTGTTTTGAACATCTTTTGATTTACTTTTCTCGTTTTGCTTAGGGTTAGGAACTGCTTTTTTAGGATTACGCACCAAATCTCTGACCTCGGAACTTTCATGATTATCTGACAGGCAAAGAAAGGAGAAATGCCATCCCTGACAATGTTTACACTTTCTGGAAAATCTAAAATGACACGAGCTATCCAAATGCTCGATTCTTGCACATTTAGTGCAACCATTCAAAATGCTCAACCTAGCTATCTTTTCCTTAGCAGTAGCGAAATTAGGGCACTTATGGATTGGATGATCACCATTAACCTTATCACTACAAAGTGTGCAAGAATTAAAATGATTGGAGCTTTTAAAATTAACATCTGCTGCTAAGTTTGAACTTTTACTCAATCCTAGTTTATCTTGATGCCTTTCAGCAGAAGGCAGTTTACTTTTACTTAATTTACCAAGTTTATTTGCATTCTGATACCGTTCATTGGCTTCAAAAAAGTTATCAACAATTTCACTTGTAGTGGGCTTTGAATTGTTAGTAATTTGTATCAACTGATTTCTGAAAGTTTCATTCATTCCTCTTAGGAAAAAGTACTGCAAAACATCATCTATATCCATTTTCAAAGTCTTAACAGCTTCTTGTAATTTTCTAATATTACTAATATACTGAAAGGGTTCTGAATCATAACCTAACTTCAGCTCTTGAAGTTGTTTCATCACATTAAACTTTTGAGTTGGAACCGAGGCAAAAGCTTTTTTTAAGAGTTCCTTTGCATGGGAATAACCTTGTTTGTCTGCTTCTAAAGAGTGTATCAAAAGTAAAGCCTTGCCAGAAACCTGCTGTTTAAGTAACAACAACCTATCATAATCTGTGTAAGAAAACTTTCTAGTAGTTTCCTCAAACTGCTGTAAGAATAATTCCAAACTTTCATCATCAGAACTCTTAAATTTAGGCAAAGGTGCTACTGGACTTTTAAGACGACTAAGAGGAGTTTCATTCAGATTTTCACTTGTGCTTCCATTAACATTAACCTCTAAGAGCAGCAACATTTCAGAAATTTTATCTTTATATTCCTGACAAGAGCTAAATTCAATTTCCATTTCATTTTCATCTTCGCTCTCTGACCACTTCAAAGATATGACTTTACTATCAAACCCTTTAAGTTCTTCCTTAAAATTCTTAAGTTTTTCAACAAGATTTAACTTTTGTGAGCTATTATACTGCGAAAATTTATGCCTTTCATTAAATTGTCTAGTGACTTGAGAGCGGATGTACTTCCGACTCATAACAAGAAGCCTAATGTCTGTCATGATTATAGAAAAATTTAATTCTAAACGTCAATGCAGCCTAACAAAAGAAAAAATTTAAGATAATTATAGTATTCGGTATACTGATCAATAATAACAACAATAATCCTAATAAAAACCACCACTCCTACAATGCTACCCAAGTGCCACCAGTATTGAGACAGCCTTCGTGCCCCACGTTGGGCGCCCTTTCAAAAACTTACAGAATATAAATTTATAACAAGAGCAGCGAGAGCAGAGTAACAATAACTTTAATGTCAATATTGGATAAAGAAACTTTAAAATTAAAAATATTAGATTCTTTATTTATATTGAATAAATATTAAATATGGCAAAGCAATGGAACTCTGATGGCTGAAGTGGAATCCTCAATCACTAGTGACTGCCTGTGGTAGAACCCACTCAACTCTTGCCTGTTTTTGAAAACTATGGATTCTGCAAACCACGAACAAATTTCCATCAAAAACCTAATGTAAAATTTATCTAAATTCCCTTTATAAACAATAATGAATAATATACAATATATCAACATCAAGTACAAATATACCAATACAACATTACATACAACTGAACTAGGTACCTAATAAATTTGCCAAGACCAGGAAGATAACTGAAGCCGATGATACTAGGCTACCTTCCAGCAAGCACAAGTAACCTAACCTAGTAACAAATGAAAAAATTAGGCTCACTAAAATCCTAAGTTAAGTGATATTAAATTACATATGAAAAAACAAACTCAGGAAAATAGAATCTGACACAGTATATCGATTTAAGCAAATTTGAACACCCACTAGGCTATTCTATGCACAAAACAATGATTTGAAATTAAGCTAGAAATAACACTAGTAATTTTATAATGAGCTTAAAATCCATAGAAAATTTATAATTAGGGTTGAAGACTTGAATAATTAATATTCATTTCAAATATTATAACCCCCTAACCAAAGTTGAACCATATGCCACAAAATCATAGGAAACTTACGGGGTTGGTAGGCCTTATCCTTAAAATCCCAATGCAAATTGAAGAGCAGCAGAAGATCCCATTGTTGAGAACTATGTATTCAGACATCTTGATATTGCACTCTTCATGGTAGCACTCGTGGTAAGCAATTGCAGGAGAGATGACTTTAAATTGAAGTGCTACTCCATCTTCATAGCACTTCTACACTCAAAGAAAATATTATCCAATATGCAATATGTCCAATGTGGCCAATATATCACCCATCTGCCTCCTCACACTTCCCTCATTACCAGTAGGTGAAAATTTTTTTTCCCAAGGATGATGGAATCAGGAACTGCAAATATTAAAATACAGCCAGCAGAGCCATCTATGGACTGAGCATATTATCCTTGAAACTCCCAGTATTTCTTTTTGATTTTGCTTTGTATGGCAAAAGGGGGGTTTCTAGGATGAAACAAATATGAACATAAATAAATATACATATACACAATTTTATAAATTTTCTACAGAATTAGTATATAAAATAATTCTTCAACATATATATATATATATATATATATATATATATACATATATATATATATATATATATATATATATATTGCATATATATATATATAAACATATATATATATATATATATATATATATATATATATATATATATATATATATATATATATATATATATATATATATACATATATATATATAAATATATATATAATATATATATATATATATATATATATATATATATATATATATATATATATATATATATATATATATATATATATATATATATGTTTGTGTGTGTGTCTGTGTGTATGTGTTTGTATATGTGCTTGTGATTATATCTAAGTTAATGTTTATTGAAGTATGTTGGATTATATGTGAGGATTTCAAATTTAATATATCTATAATTTATTGCCAATAAAATTTTCACAAGATATTTTACTTTATATATTGAACTCTGTTAAGATCTAACTGTACAAAAAGGCTGCAACTGGATAAACAGAATGATTCAGTGTGAGTTCACCTACTTAATATAACACTCACAAAATAATGAAGTACTAATAAATATCAAGACATTTTCCTTCGAATAAAGAAATCGTATCAAGTGGAGATTAGTATTTATGTTTTTGTTAAATTTGATAAAGAAAATTATGAAAAGAAACTGTATTATTACTGATATTATTATCGTTAACTTTTATTTCCCATTTCATCATTTACCCAAAATAGTTGAGCTTTTGGTTAAAGATTTTGGGTAAAGAGTATTTTTTACCCGCACTTTGAAGAACTTTTGTAATTCAATGAAATTGAGATTTTTGCCCGTTTGTATGTTATTTTTTCAACCACATGTCTCTAGTTAGGCCCGGCCATAAGGAAATGTGTCCTCATTTTCTTTGCAATAAAACTTTGAAGTCATACATGATCTGAATAGAATGAGAAGATTTTTTTTCCTAGCAAGAAAAAAAAGTTATATATATATATATATATATATATATATATATATATATATATATATATATATATATATATATAATTTTTCTTGTTTCGCAAATTTATGCATTTTATGTTATTGTTTATGATAGTTGACTGGGGCAAACGGCAACGAACTTCACTCCTATTCGATATAACAGCAGATATAGGGAACCTATCGTAAGATAATTCCGAAAAGCTTTTGACTTTATATTTATCATTTTAATTCATAAATAATTTATTCTAAGTTTTCTTTGTTCTATTGATAGCAAGTAGTATTACTAGCAATACATCTGACATGTCATTGCACTCCCATATTCTTGTCTAATTATAGGTTTGTATGTATGTGTGTGTATGGATACTAATATGTTTCTCTAAATATGAGTTTTCTTTAATACTTTTTGAATTGACAAATTAAAGTTTAAACCCTATTTAAAATGTTGACAGAATATGTAAACAGACTAGAAAACCAAATTAACCAAAAAAAAAATAAATAAATAAATAAATAAAAACTAATATCAAACAGCAAATTGACAAATTATTGAAACCAAGATTTGAGAGATGAACTTTGTATTGTTTGTTATAGCCTGGGAAATTACATTTAAATTCTTTGTTGATATTCATACTATTCTTTATTTTTTTAAGGAAATTTTTTAAATGATAGTTAACCTGACTCTGGAGAGTAAGAGCAATATAGATAGTTTAATGTGGTGGGTATACCTTTTTCTAGTGATATTAAGAATTATACAATTACACTGATTAACTTGATAGCCCGTGTTTGAAAATGTTCTCAGAATATTATTTGATTGGTTCCTGATAACAATTTGAAAAGTAATATATCTGATTAAGAAAATAAATAAAAAGGAAGTAAATAGAATTTGGCATTTAAAGAAACATTAATTTTCAGTAAGTCAAAATATCAACAAGAATTAAAATTGAATTCAAATCTAATTTTGCCATCTGTGATTTTTTTTTTTCAAATTACTTGTTTAAATATAAGAGAAAAAAATACAATACATAAATGCTCTCTAATAGGAAAGAACAATTAAAAAAATTCCCTTAGAGGATTATACAATTTTAAAGTAAATATGATTGAATATATCTCGTAGTTTTCAATAAATTCGATATTTATTTTGTTTTCCTAACAGACATTAAGAACTGATTTTTCACCAGAGCTTATTATGCATGAATCCGTATTTTTTTTACTTATTCATATTAATCATATCCGGAAAAGATAAAAAAAGACACTTATTAAATTTTTACCAATATATATCCTCTTCATATTAATCAAATTAATCAGAAAATTTAACTATTATCGCACTCTCACTTACATTATAACTACTTATCGAAAACTTATCATCCACCCGGGGAAAAATAAATATTGAAGGTAATTCAAGATTCCTGATGTTCAGTACTTTACTGAAAAACTTAGAAATTACAAATACTTTTTGCATGTCTTTAGTACTAAAGCTTTGCAATACATGTAGGTTTGAAGTCAAAGA
>NC_090735.1:150388550-150393550 GCF_036898095.1 Palaemon carinicauda | reverse complement strand
TTTATGCTTCCTAGCATTTAAAGAGCCTCCTAATGACTGTACAAGAGGGGAAGAGCCGCCGGACTGCATAATTTGGGAATATATGGAGAGCATGGTCTTGTAAACAAATACCATAACTCTTTCACGACTATAGAGAAAAGTGAATAAGAAAATCCTATTTAGAAGCAAAGCTTTTCGTATGAACACAACAAATAGGATTCATTTAGAATTCTAAAATTCTTAACTGGAAGCTCTTTGCGGTATAATTTTATGGTTGAGGGATTTGTTTTATAACTATAAGATGTTTATTATGGTAATCTGTATGCATCAATCGAATGTTTTGAAATAATTTCAACAAAGGGACTTTTTCCTGAAATAATTGTTTCAATTGTTCTTACTTGATGTTTTATTTTAATAGGCATGACTAGTATTTTTATTCCAATTGTAATAATTTTACTGTTTTCATGAGAGAACTAGATGGATGCGCATTATCCTCAACTATATTGTCGAAAATGCTCCGATATTTTAGAAGAATTTCTTCTTTCCCATATTCATTACATATGAAACTTCACCGATAATAACAAAGGCCAGATATCATCAAAGTAGAATTTTTATATTGAAGAAGCTAAGTGGACCGTGTACTTTGTGCTCATATTCTTTTTAGTTCCCTCACTTTTTTATTATTATTATTATTATTATTATTATTATTATTATTATTATTATTATTGAACTGCATGTCCCTCATTATGTATTTTTATGTGCTTAACTTCTAATGCAATATATTTTGATGTCATAAAACAGGATAGTAGGTATCAAGTGTTATTGTTCATTTGAAGCATTTTAATGAGATTAGCCTAACTGCAGGACTTTGTAGGTTAATACGCTGTCATACAGAAACTTTGAATATCATTGTAGATTCATGAAAAAAAAAAAATATATTTACTGCTTGCTTCCCATATATTCTTGCTCGTTTTATATCAACCGAATTAGGAAAAGTAATTACCATTACCTATTGTTATTCTGGTATGAATCTAATTATCAAATAGATATCTTTTCCTATTTTTCTCTATATTTTTATGATAACTTTTGTTTTATAGGAATAATTTACTCTTCCTTTGTTTTTAACAACTTGTAATGCACGTGTATTTCCTGCACGCTCAAATATTGCCATGGGATTGCTCTTTTCTCTCTCTCTCTCTCTCTCTCTCTCTCTCTCTCTCTCTCTCTCTCTCTCTCTCTCGCCTTTCCCTTTACAGATTTTAGAAAATTTTCTTTAAGCTTGTCAATGTATATTTAATATTGTTAAATATTTATGCCATTGTTATCTTCAGCCATTTTGTATATAAGCTTGTGCTGTTGTATTAAAATAAAATCATGTCCAGTCAGTATTTTTGTTAAGACCTAGTTTGCAGCCAGCCATATTGGTGACCCACACAGTGACCAGCTGCCCACCACCTTCCCGCTCAATGCTGAGCACTACAATTTGACAATGCCACCCACTGAACCTGAATTTCCTTTCCATGCTGCATCTATGAAACTGCGCCCTTTTCCAAGAGAGAAGCCTTTGACTGTTTTAAGGGCACCAAAGTTCATTTTCTCTTCAAGGGCATGACTCGCTCTATTAGCAAGGCAGTCTCTTTACATATAAATGCGTCGATTTTATACATTTTATGTCCAATATTGAAGTTGTTTTCAAAGGTTTCTTTTATGAAACTGGACTCTATGATGTTCCTTTCCAATAAGTTATTTAAATGAACCAATTTCTTTGCACCACACCAATTAATAGTGTGATTTTTATCTCTAACGTGGATAAAGAGTGCGTTATTATCTTGAGCATATCTGACACTTTTCTTATGTTGTTCAATTCTCTTTTCAAGGGCTTTACCAGTTTGACCAATATAGAATTTTTCACAAGCATTGCCTGGAATATGATACTCTTAAATGCTACATTTACATTGAAATTTTTCAAGAGTTGGGGAATTTCTATAAAAGAATTACAAGAAGGCAGTAAAATTAAAGTTCGTGTATTGTAGATTTTCTGTTATCATTACCGAAAGAGGTCTTTTTTGCTGTTCTTAGTTCATCATCTAATACAATTTCTGGGTACTTCAGTTTTTTACCTATTGCTCTAATCTCATTTATTTCATCATCAATGTATTAAGGGCTGCAGACTCGAAATGCTCTTAAAAACATAGAAGTAAATACAGAATTCTTAACTTTGTTGCCTTGATCTGAGTAGTAATGGACATACGCTGATATATTCGTTGGCTTTCTGTTTACACTAAACTTGAGTCTATTGTCACATCTGTGTATGCGACAGTCCAAAAAGGTAGGGTACAATTATTCTTCAGCTCCATAGTGATATTTATATTCATTTTCCCTGTGGTTCTTCTGCTTCTGAGCATCACGTTTTCCTGTAATTTTTACGCATATATATATATATATATATATTATATAATATATATATATATATATATATATATATATATATATATATATATATATATATATATAAATATATATATATATATATATATATATATATATATATATATATATATATATATATATATATATATATATATATATATATATATGGAAAAATAATAATAACAATAATAATAATAATAATAATAATAATAATAATAATAATAATAATAATAATAATAATAATAATAATAATAATAATAATCGAATATACAGTAGATACACTAACATTTATATTCACAGTGTATAATATTGTATATGTGTGGTACTAATCTTTCAATAATCAAAACCTTCAAAAGATTTCATATCCCAAGATATTCATCTTTCATCAACAAATGTTGAAACTGAACGCTTATATGAGTGAAGCCGATGACAAATGGTATGAGTTTTTTTTTTTCAGCAATAGTTAACGTTTATATATGTATTACCGGTTCGTTATTAAGGTTTTCTTTTTCTTTTTCTTTCTATTCAGAATAGATGAACAGTCCCACAACGTTTTATCTTGTATAGCCCATGTAGTCAAGTTCACTAATATCAGATATCATACAAACAAAACTATACTTCTTCATATCATTATGAATTCTTAAGTGTATATGTTTTTCATTTGTGTAGATGTGGAAAATAAGGAAAACCTCATTATATGTATGTATATATATATATATATATATATATATATATATATATATATATATATATATATATATATATATATATATATATATATATATATATATATATATAGTATGTATACATATGTATGTGTGTGTGTGAGAGAGAGAGAGAGAGAGAGAGAGAGAGAGAGAGAGAGAGAGAGAGAGAGAGAGAGAGAGAGAGAGAGAATTCTGTTAATTCATCATGGATGATTTCCCTCAGGACGGATTCGATTACTCCAACTAGTCCTTTTGTTTCGCTGTTATACATTTTCCGAGGGATCCACACCAACCCATATCTCCTTACACCTAGGTTACCATCACTGATGGTCGACTAATAACTTATATAACTACTTTGCCTCTGAGGGGAACAGAGATATATTGGATTTCCGAGAGAGAGAGAGAGAGAGAGAGAGAGAGAGAGAGAGAGAGAGAGAGAGAGAGAGAGAGAGAGAGAGAGAGAGACTGTCCCTGTAAGCTTCTGATGAGTGAAAAAGGTAAAAAATCTGAAGAAGTATTCGAGAGAGAAAAAAGGTAATGGATAACAGGAAAGAATATAGTAATGTGAGTCTTAGCTTCCTACAGAAGCAATGATAAGATGGCCACATATTAAATAAAGAAACAAAAGCCATCAAAGAATTTCTCTGATTTCCATTTTAGGTTTATTGTCAGGAGTGAACATTTCACTAGATAAAGGACATTTAGTTATGCCCTAAGACTGAAAACTTTCCGAGAGATATTACCAAAACCTGGTCATATTTAAACAAAGGGAAACAACTTTTAATATATTAATTTTCTTTTCTTTTCCCTTTTTCCGGAGGGAACATAAACAGAAATCTAAACATTGTTCGATCTTCAAGGAATTAAGGTGAACGAGTTTCGGGAAAGATTGGAGACCAAAAATTTTCTCACTACTGCTTTATTTTATTTCTGTAGCAAAATTTAACGTATACCGCCAGTTGTTGACTAAATATATTTGAAAAAATTTAACTAAAAAGTATTTAATTCCAGCAATGAAAATTATTATTATTTTTTTTCACATCAAAGTAAATTTTTGAATGTTATATAGAGAAACAAACTTTGCTGCAAGTGCACATAGTTAAAAAAAGAAACAATAATCATAGTTTTACAAAAATAATGAAATTTGATCTTTTCTATTGTTAAAAATAACATGAATATATTACTTGTACTAAGATATCGTGAAATAATATTACTGTAATAAAATATCTAAAAATTTCTTCAATGAAAGTTACTGTAATTCTGAGATTAGAAAATAATATAATAAAGAATGTTCCAAATAATTTACCAAGGTTTTGAAAAATAATTCAGTTATCATCTCATCTGCCAAGAAATCAGATTGTCTAAATTCTTGTTTATCTTAGGATGGTAAACATATCTCTCTCTCAGGTAGTAGAGTTGCTGCTACTTGTTCATAAATTCTAGAAATTATTACAATTGCTATATATGGGAAAGAATATCTGGATATTTATGACCATAAAAAATATTGTAATGAATGAGGCCATGAATAGATAAAACCAAAGTCAGAACAAAAAGCATAATTAGCAGTTTACACGGAAGGTTTCTTATATACTAACGCTAGAAAACATTTTGTAATTAACTTTTGTGAATTCGAACAACTTTTTTGACAATTTAGCATGAATCCATTTTACTTTAAGGAACAAACGCTTGAGATAACTAGTTCACAAATGATTCCCGGAAAAACACCTCAGATGAACTCTTGATTTTCATTTCCTATTCGCAGCCGAAGGACGATACAACCATCCTAATGGGTATCTCAAAAAGCTTACGGATACCTTGATTACAATGAATTTTGAAGGAGTAACCGTTAAAACAATAGGAATATTAATATCATATATGCATCTT
>NC_090735.1:150381050-150383550 GCF_036898095.1 Palaemon carinicauda | reverse complement strand
AAAAGACCCTAGCGGGTTAATGTTGTTATACTTTGAAATTATCTCTCTCAAATGTCATACATGTAAAATATATATATATATATATATATATATATCAGTTTGTTTTCGTTCCTTTCTTTGTACATAGTACATAACAATAACAATTTTATTTATTTTCTTCTTGCCCTTTTATTTAAGAAATTTAACTACACACTTTAACAACGGAAATAATCAACAAAAGAAGAATGGAACTTGGAAATCCAGATCAGTTAAGAGGGAGTGGTTGGAGAAAACCGTCGTGTTTAGAATTAAGTATGGCTTGGGTAGAGTGAGGGCTTGTAAGCTGAGTTCTGACCTAGTCTATGTTAGCCACTAGTACTCATAGACTTTTTTAGAGCCAACCATCAGGAACTTTTTATGATGTTATGGCAAGTCACCTTCCTTTGCAGGTCATGTAGGACGAGCATCAATGGTGTCTGACTTCATATGTCCGGAGATTGGCGAGATAAAGCTTCGAGGTCCACCATGAAGGTTCATCCTTGGCCAGGAGAATGTAACAGGCAGTCAGTCCTGGAATATAGAGTGAACACTGGGTAGATTCTGGTCTTTGGGTTCTACTCTGTGATGAGAGAGTAAAGGGTGCGGATATGCAGGTATTAAATATTAATTTATTTACAATGAAGAAAGTGTTAAGACAAGGGTCTAATCCTTTACTCAAGGGCAGGTTATAAGTCTTTACTAGTCTGAGATGGGCAGAGGTCAAGGCAATTCAATTTTCAAAGGATAATCTGGGTCAAAGAGTCTTGCTCTTGGCTGCATGAGTTTCGTATCTCGAGGAGTGTAAGAATTTAATTCAACTATTACCTGGTGGTCCAAGTATACGACCGGTTAACAATGTACGTCCGATTTCAGAGGAACGTGTGTCAAAGTTTTAGTGATATGTCAGCTGAACGATCTAGCTGGTATTCTCTTCGGCTGAATACCTGGGCAGGCTAAGAAAAATTTACGTTATTTTAAGAACAAACAAAACTTCAATGCCAGTAAAAAATAGGGTCCAGAATCATATGCTGATTAATGGTGTGATCATGAAAATGCAATCCTGAACTAGACAAAGAGCAAAAGATTAAAGGCTATTGCTGTAGCAATGTAGTATGGAACAAGTTGATATATAGAAAACACACATTTTGCACATAAGATATGGCTAGTCACAGACAAATGTAAATATATGAGTAAATAAGAGTAAAAGGCTTTAATTGCTTATGTTAATAAGATTCATTTAGTTTTTACCATATGATATTAAACTTATATGAGCAATAAATCAATAAAAAGATGTTATGAATTGCTTTTTTTTCAATATTTAATTATAGACTTATTGAAAATAATTATTAAAATACTTTTCATCATTGTTTGAGTTTTTGCTCATTTCCATTTTTTTTTTTTTATGTTTAGAAAAAGGTAAAGGATTCGGAATCTCTGGAAGATATCGAACATAATTAAGAATATATGATTTACAAAGTACACACCTTTGAATAGTCTAGTTACTTTGCTGAACTTTCATTTTTTTCCGCCGTGTCTTCTTGTATCTGTTTGATCAATAGTTGAGTATATTATTGATTTTAGATAATTTTTAACAATCTTGTGTTAAAAATAATAAAATACAGAGACAAAAAATACCGTGTATAGAAGAAATAAGTCAGCATGAAATTGAAGGTAAATGTTATTTTATTTTCAAGAAGTACATGCATGACATCTCTTGCGGTTAAAGTAGGGAAACAAGGTAGGAATAACACTCGAAGCAACATCGAGTACTGCACGTAGGAATCATATATGAGGTGTGCTACAAGATATCGTAATCTGCTAAAAGGTAAAAAAGGAAAGGCTTTGGTAATGGGATATGGCCCAGGGTTCTCAAGACGTCGTTCTATTCCCTTTTCATAGTAAACTGGTTACATACGTGAAACATGTCACGTGGAATGTTCGAACGATCTGGCCTTTTCTAAGTCATTCAATCGTTATCAAGGGAGGAATACTTCTTTGGGGTTCTCGTGGATAAACTTTATACATAGATTTAGTCACAATAGATTCATGGGAAAAAATTATTTTGAATAAATGTTTTTCTGATTTTTTGTTGTTGTTGGATAAATTATAATAACAGAAGGGTTATGTGTAATTTATATTACATATATGTTGAAAAAAAGGCTGTGACGATGAATATTATATAGCATGCAAGTTTTTTGCAACTCTAATAGCAAGAAAGACATTATAATTGAATTTATGACATATGCATATTCGTAGACATATTGAACTTAGATTTTGTTCATTGCCTTCTACTCTACAATTTTCTTTCAACTTATTTAGATTACTGAAATGATGAAACATTACAAAGAGATAAAATTTTATGAGTCAGTTGTATGTTCTAATTTGTCACACAAGTATGAGACAAACATGACAGTTTTACATCAGTTTCAGTAGGAAATACCAATGAAGAGAGAGAGAGAGAGAGAGAGAGAGAGAGGAGAGA
>NC_090735.1:150368550-150376050 GCF_036898095.1 Palaemon carinicauda | reverse complement strand
GCTCTTCCCTCGCACTAAAACGAACATGAAAATTCATGTCTGGTTTTTCCTCTGTAATATTGTCTGTCTTGTGAACTTGTTATGTCCTGTTGCCTTGAGGTTTTGTATATAAGGAGAGTGTTCTACAATAATATAACTCAGTTGTTTCCAACCTGCCTTTGAGTTCACAACCTTACTCGGCGCCGTCACATTGGTGACCCCGGAAGTCGACTTGCTCCCACTGCCTTCCAGCCCCACCTCCCTCGCCCCTCCATCATTGGTACTATGACGGAGACGGACTCTACTACAGCAGTTGGCACCGCGGCCACCCCATTGAAACTTTCACCGTTCGCCAGCGGAGAGGCGTTTGCTTGGTTTCAATGCGCAGAAGTCCACTTCCGTATCAGGGGCGTGACTCGCTCAACCACCAAAGCGGATTATGTTCTCGCGGCGATACCCGAGGACACCTTCCCAGAAATATCCGACTGGCTTTGTGAACAAGGAGACACCCCAATAGCGTATGACGCCCTCAAAACATACCTTCTGCAGCAGTACTCGCCGTCGCCAGCCGCCCGTATAGCAAAGCTTTTTCAGCTCTCGGAACAACCGTTGGGGGACCAAAGGGTTTCGCTTGCCCTCAGGGAAATGACCAGTATCGCTCGCCTTCAACCTGCCGCAGACGGCTCTCCTCGTGAGGTGAACCTACTCCGTGCCCTTTTGATACGCCGTTTACCCGAACCTGTACGCGCTGCCATACCCGATGTCGATAGTTTACCCATAAAGGACTTGATGACCAAAGCCGACGCCCTTATGGACAGCCACTTCAAAACCTCCATCAACGCCTCCACCCCTGACGACGAGGATGCCTATTCAACGTCAGCCGAAGCTGACATGAATGCCGTAGGACATACACGCCTACCCCGTGACGTGCCGAAGCGGCGACAAAGCCGCCCACCACCCACCAATCGCTCGCGCCCCATCGAACGACTTCTACAGCCACTTACTACCTCCCATCCGCCGCAGTTTGCTACTACCACTTCATATTTGGGGCAACCGCGAAGAAATGTGCCAAGGATTGTCAGTGGCCAAAAAACGTGTAAGTAGGCCATCGCTTGTGGCGGTGGCCTCCCATGTTTCTAATCTTTTCTTTTTACAGGATGCAGGAACGGGCGTGCGATTTTTGGTAGACACGGGTGCTTGTCGTTCTCTTTGGCCAAGGAAACTCTTCAAGGCACGACGTAGTCTGTCTACATCTGCCGACGTCCGCTTAGTTGCTGCCAACGGATCTGCGATACCCAACTACGGTTACGAGAACCTCACATTATCGTTCGGAAACGGTAAATTCAATTAGAAGTTTCTCGTTGCTGACGTCACAATGCCAATCCTCGGTGCGGATTTCCTCTCTCATTTCCACCTTCTGGTCGATGTCGCCCACCGACGATTGGTCAACGCAGACTCGTACTTGTCTACACCTCTTCAACCCACCCCCTCTAACCTCGCTCTCCACATCAGCGCACCCACGGATGCCTACGCCCACCTCCTCACGTCGTACCCGGAAATTTTCCGTCCAGAACTTCGCCAAACGCCCACGGTTCCTGCCAAGCACGGTATTTATCACCATATCAAGACGACGGGACCCCCAGTGTTCGCAAAATTCAGACGTCTGACACCGGAACGATTGGCAGCCGCCAAACAGACGTTCGCCGAAATGGAGAAAATGGGCCTTTGCCAAAAGGCCTCCAGCCCATGGTCGTCACCCTTACACATCGTTCTGAAGAAAGACGGGTCCCTCCGTCCGTGCGGGGATTACAGGCGCCTGAACATGCAAACAGAACCGGATCACTACCCCCTCCCAAACATTGCCTATGTGACCTCCCACCTGCACAAAGGGAAGGTTTTCTCTACGCTCGACCTCCTGAAAGGGTATTATCAGGTGCCTATGAACCCAGAAGACATCCTCAAGACCGCCATCACCACTCCGTTTGGTACATACACCTTCAATTACTCTTGTTTTGGCCTTTGTAATGCTAGGGCAACGTTTCAACTTCTCATGGAGGGCATCTTAGGGGACCTTCCTTTCTGTGTATGTTATGTGGACGACATACTTGTGTTCTCCTCCTCAAAAGAGGAACACCTCCGTCACCTGCGCATCGTGCTTGACCGCCTGCAACAAAAAGTGTACCCTTGGCGCCAACGAAGTGTCGTTCTTAGGGCACCGCATCACTTCTGAAGGAGTCCACCCCCTCCCTGAGAAGGTAGCAGCCGTTCAGAACTTCCCCGTGACCTCGACCGTCAAAGCTCTGCAGGAATTCTTGGGCATGATCAACTATTATCACCGTTTTCTGCCAGCCATTGCCGCCACTCTTGCTCCCCTCTATGCCTCCCTCAAGGGCAAGCCAAAGGACCTGAAGTGGGGTCCCCTTCAAGAAGCAGCCTTCTGCAATGCAAAGAAGGATCTATCAACTGCTGCGGCTCTCACTTTTCCTATCCCACACGCCCCTCTCCTTCTCTCCACCGATGCCAGCGATGTCGCTATTGGTGCAGTACTCGAGCAGGTGGTCAAAGGCTCGCCCCGCCCATTGGCCTTCTTCAGCAGAAAACTGTCCAAGGCAGAATCGGGTTATTCTACCTTCGATCGAGAATTGCTGGCAGTGCACTTGGCTGTCCGTCACTTTCGCCATTTCTTAGAAGGTACGCCCTTCGTCATTCGCACAGACCACATGCCCCTGGTGCACGCCTTCACTCGACAGTCTGACGCCTGGTCCGCCCGTCAACACCGACATCTCTCCGCCGTGCCTGAATACAATTGCACCCTCCAATACGTCCCTATGAAAATGAATCCTGTTGCCGATACCCTGTCAAGAAACACGTTGGCTGCCGTTCAACTGGGATTGGATTACAACGCCCTGGCTGCAGCCCAACGACAGGATCTAGAGTATCAAGCTAGTAGGACATCCTGCACGTCCCTCTGTTGGGAAGATTTTCCCCTCAAAGACTCCAACACCACCCTCCTCTGTGACGTCAGTACTGGTAGACCGCGACCTTGGATTCCTGCTCCCATGCACCGACAGGTGTTTGATTTCATTCACGGCCTTTCACATCCCTCGTGCCGTTCTACTGCACAGCTGCTGAAGGCAAAGTTTATTTGGCACGGCATTTCTAAGGATGCTAAGGATTGGGTCCGCGCTTGTACTTCTTGCCAAACTTCCAAAGTACATCGACACACGGATTCAGGAGTGGGCACCTTTCCTCAACCTCAGCGTCGTTTCGCACACATTCACGTCGACGTTCTAGGCCCCCTACCCACATCACAAGGACATCGTTACCTGTTTACCGTCATCGACCGCTCCACTCGTTGGCCTGAAGCCATTCCCATGGAAACTGCAACGTCCGCCTCATGTACATCTGCCTTACTCTCTGGATGGATTTCAAGATTCGGTATCCCTGAGCATATTACTTCTGACAGGGGAACCACTTTCACCTCTAAATTGTGGACGTCATTAGCAAATCTCCTGGGCATCACCCTACATAAGACAACGGCCTACAACCCCGCTGCCAATGGAATGGTTGAACGTTTTCATCGCACCCTCAAAGCAGCTTCGATGTCCCGCTGCAAGGATTGCAACTGGTTTACTCAGCTTCCCTGGGTCCTCCTGGGACTAAGGACCACTCCTAAAGACGCCCTCGATGTCTCGGCAGCTGAAATGGTGTATGGCGACCCGTTGGTCGTCCCTGCCGAATTTTTTCCTTCTACAACCTCCTCCGACGATCTCCAGCGCATACGTCACGTCGTGGGAAAATTTACTCTGTGCCGCCAGACTTACAAGCCCCCAGCGAAGCATCACATACCAACGGACTTGCACTCTGCAACGCACGTCTTCCTGCAAAACGACACCAGCAAGCCACCACTAACGCCCCCTTACACGGGCCCTTTCATTGTGATCTGACGCAGTCCAAAAGCATTCCTCCTAAACATTCGGGGCAAAGAAGACTGGGTCTCCATTGATCGTCTAAAACCTGCTCATCTTCTGCCAGATGACCCGCCTACAGTTCGCCTCTCCAGATCAGGGCGCCCTATTTAACATGTACAGTATGTCATTTTTAGGGGGGGAGCCATGTACCAACCGTGTTTCACACAATTGTACATAATTCCTTTTGTATATATTATACTTGTATCTTCGCTCTTCCCTCGCACTAAAACGAACATGAAAATTCATGTCTGGTTTTTCCTCTGTAATATTGTCTGTCTTGTGAACTTGTTATGTCCTTTTGCCTTGAGGTTTTGTATATAAGGAGAGTGTTCTACATTAATATAACTCAGTCGTTTCCAACCTGCCTTTGAGTTCACAACCTTACTCTTCGCCGTCACAATTCAAACACCATAAATTAACAAGCTTTTTTTTCTCCCCATAAAGGATAAAATCCTCTATGTACCATAGAAGATAGTCGTTGGATCAGCCTTTTTTGGCATCAACACTAAATGATCGAAATCTAAAGCGTTATTGATCAATTCCTTGGAACCTTAAATGATACGGAAGAATACCCATAAGACATCGTTTTAGCCGGCATTTCTTAAATCCAGAAGTCATTGGTTTCCTTTTCAGATGGTCTTTTTTTGCAAGCAGCTGGAGCAAAGACCCCAAATCCAGGGAAAAACTATTATTATTATTATTATTATTATTATTATTATTATTATTATAATTATTATTATTATTATTATTATTATTATTATTATTACTACTGTGAAAATCTCAGCTACAATCTTAGTTTGGAAAGCAGGATATTATAAGCCCATGGGCTATAAAATAGATAAAATAACACAAAGGAAACAAACAAGGAAATAGATAAAATAAGAAAAAAAATAATCAAAATGAAATATTTTAAGGGCAGAAACAACATTAAATTAGATCTTCCATATATAATCTATAAAATGAAAAAAAAGGAGAAAGAGAATCAAGATAGAAGAGTGTGCTCGAGTGTCCCCCAAAGTAAAAGATCTCTAACCTCAAGACAGTGGAAGACCATGGTAGAGAGGATATGGCACTACCCAATGCTAGAGAACAATAACTTTTTTTTTTTTTTGCAGTTCGTAGTCTTTGATGCAATCTGAATACATTTTAATTGGTGTATTGAACGTAGCTTCTCATAATTACTTGCTCTAATCGACCTTAGATATAAAGAGGCTAGATTTCAACTTTTATATATGAGAAGGAGAGTTCTAACTAAGAGGGCAGTGACTGCGTTAGGTTCCACCTCTTATATCATGATCCTTCCTAGTGCTGTTTACTACGTAGGATTTAAGGATGTTTGTAGCTATTTTGTTCGTGTTATCCCCCTCAACATGAGAAACTTTATTGTCTTCGCCATTATCATTTTTTTGGAGTGAGAGAAGAAGGAACACTGAAGAACTCTGATATTTTAGGTTGAAGAAAATTTTCATAAGTAATATTTTATAAACAATGGGTTCCCTTTGAACCTCTATCGTAATTAAGTTAAATCTTTTAGGTAAAATTTATAGTAAAAATTTTGTAATTGAAGCAGCCAGTAAGGAAAAATCTTTGTTTTCCTTAATATGATTATGTTTTAGAAAGACTAAAACCATATTATGAGTGTTGTGGGAGAATTCTATCTCTATATAGAATTTAAAACTTATTTTTCCAAATAAACTCCCATTGGCTTACGCTTTAAATGTAATGAAAGCCCACCTACTCCATTTTGTTCTGGTGTCATTCACACTTATCGCTGTGCACTCTCTATTTTCGGAGTGCATGGAGATATCGATACGCACCAAAAGACCTTTAAATATGCACAAAATTTGGGCCATTTATGACATTCCTTTAAATCTGGTTATGCTATTTTCAAAGAAAATTCCAAAATCAATGTCAGACATAGTAGTGTCAGCCAACTGAGAATCTTTGAGTCTTTTTAAATTTTTGAGATAAAACCCAGCTTTAATGAGGGCTTATCTATTCACGACCTAAGCGGCGTTTCAAGAATGAGGTCAGTTTTGAAAGCTGTGTCAACTCTTCTGCAACCTTGAAAGTTTGTGCTTTATCGGAGAAAGAAGAAAAACGGCATGGCTGGGAGTTAAAAGCAGTTTCATTGCAAAGAAAATAAAGGAGCATCGACACCAAAATATTTTATAAGGAAAGACACTCTACAAATGGAATTGAATCCGAGATCAATGCATATCACATACCAAATATCTGCCGGAGCTTATAATGATCACCATTTAGTCTGTTTTGAATGAGAGAGGAACCGACGTCAGTCCGGATCTAAGGGATGGAACCGGAAGCTTCATGAAATTGTGTGAAGACTTTTGAGATTATTTAATAAATTATCTTCAGATCTCATATTCATATTTCAAAGAATCTAAAACTTTCATTAATAAATTTTTCCCGAATTTTCAATTTTTTTTTTCAGCAAATTTTCACCACCATATGCTTTATATTAAAGTGTAGTTCCAAAACTCAATGTTGTCCAGTAAAAGGGTCACAAATTAATCCAAAACGCGTGTCGATACATGAAAACAAAAAAAAGTATTCCTGCTGTTATCCTGAAAACTCTCTGTAGGACGATATGTCAGCGAGAAGCTTTCTTCGATTTCTGGACGCCGCTTAGACGTTGTTTATTCATTATAAAAATAGAGTAACATGCCTGGGTTCTATTCCTTGGCCACGCAGAAGCTATAACCATTAAGTTGATTCCCCCTTGGGTCTCTTATCCCGAGATAGAGATAATACAAAATTAGAAGCTGTATATAACATGGCTTTTATGAATAAAAATGGATAAAATCACGTATTTATATGCAAAATTATAATAAATCATAGACAAGTACAAACTTACCACCCCGTCACTTTGGTCAATGGTGGATATGGGTTGATTTCTATTCCAAGTACTAAAAACCTTAATTCGAAAGGATTAGGTATGAGAAAATTGCCATCAACGTTTTTATCTTCTTGTGAATGAGTGGATAAGTCAATAGGACCTCAGTTTCTTGGGCCTGGGAATGATTCCCTAGGCAGACAGAAACTGGCAAATGCTGTTTTAGAAAAGGTTAGAATTACACAAGGAATGCTTATATCACAGTATGTGCATGAAGATAGGTTAAAATAGGGTTACTTGAAATGAAATAAAAACCAAACAGTAGGGTACATAAATTTACCATAACGATGCCAATAACCATATTGAGGGATGGCAGATTGAATAAGAAAGTTTAAAAAAAAAAAAAATCCATCTCCTTTCAGAGAATAGCGAATAAACTCGGGTAAGCTTTGTAGAAATATCTTTTTTAAGATACATCCCTGTATAAAGCTTGAATAGGGAAACTCGATTTAGACAAGTATAAGAATATTATAGGAACCGGAACGAGTGCTTAGGAAATCTTACACATATTTAAGTCATAATATTCTTCTACTACATCCACGTAACCCATGCATTTCAAAAATACTCTTTCCAACAAAACTATCCTTTTTACCATCCTTAGACTTTTTCCCACTTATCTTTAGTGATTTTTTATCT
>NC_090735.1:150348550-150356050 GCF_036898095.1 Palaemon carinicauda | reverse complement strand
AGGTTAGGGTGAGCATCTCCCTTCCTAGGTGGCCGCTCTGGTGCATAACCCATCCTTTCTTATAAGAAGACCCTTTCCCCCCCCCCCAACCTATCTCTTGCTTAGCCTAACCTACCAGTAGGTTAGGCTTCATATGTCCCCTATCCTACACTCCACCCTAGGCTGGAGTGCTGGACCCCGTGGTGCTCCCAGTGTTGTCCGCTCTGATACATAGACCCTCCATAGTGCTATGGAGTCAGTTATCATTTGGTCGACATGAAGAGTCTCCACCCCTTCTTTGGGTACACCCTGTCCTCTCTTGGACTGCCTTAGCCCCCGGCCATTGCGGCCCCTGCTTAGGATGATAGATTCACCTCTATCATGGTGGTACCTTTTCCAGAGGTGTCTTGACTAGGCTAGTACAGCCTTGCCATCCCACCTCCATCTTTGGTGCTTGTCCCTTGCCGCCTCTACCCCGGCATTACCGCCGCTACGGGTAACTTCCTTATCCTTGCCGCCTTCCCCCGAGTGCCGGGGGATCGCCGCCGGCCGCCGGCTTACCGCCGTGGCCTCTCCATTCCCTCATAGCCTCGGCACACTGCCGACCCCTCCCGGAGTGCCGGCACTAGCAGCCGGCCCCCGGCCCCGGCTATGCTCCTTTATCCTTACCCCTGTCACCCTCCGACTGCCTCCGGCTGCCGGAACCGCCGCTCCTTGCCGGCGGCCGCCGCTACCGGCTGCCGCCACCCTGGCTTCTTTTGACCATAGAATGATCATTCTTGAATGCCAGAAACTCTGCTCGAGCGGCTTCCGGCGTGCCGGGGGTATGCCGGACCCGTCCGGAGGCGGCAAGATGCCTTGCACCCCTTCTCTCAGCTATCTTTACTAGCGATAGCTCCTAAAAACCGCACCTAGACGGCTTGTTAACGCAGACAAACTGGTACGGAATCGTACATTTTGTTCAGTTTTCACTCTGTCTTCTTGCGTTTTTCATCTTTCCAGCACGCTACGTGTAATTGGCACGTCTGGTTGCCGGAACCTTACTAGGATCTCATGATCCCCAGACTTTCTTGATAAGATTTCAAGCCTAGTCTATAATATGGTTATTCTAGATGGAATTCCCATTATCAAGACACCTTCCATGGAGGCCTACGGCCACCTGGGACTGTCCGATGCTACGGCAACCAGCCGGGCGGGTTACACGAGGCATGCGTCTGTCTCCTTTCACCCACCCTTCTGTGCATCACAATTAATTTAAGTTAATATTAACTTGTTAATAATTAACTTTATATACGAGCCATATTATGACTCTACAATACTCATCATCTCTTTCCTTTACAGGAGGAGTACGTCAGGTGTGACCACGACTTCTGCGCGGTCCGTCGGCCACACTTCTATGGACACACGGCGTGTAGGACACACGCCCCTTGTGCTCACAAGAGAGGGGATCTCAAATACTGGGGCCCCACCACCTGTTCGGTCTGCCAAGAATGCTTACAGAAAGCATTCTATGATTCTCCCTCAGCGGAGATTCGGGACACTGCTCGGGACAACCTACGCAAGTGGGTACGTGGCTTTCAGAAGAACGCCACTGGACCATACCTAGCCACAGAAGAAATGAGGTCTTTGCTGTTCCCAAAGGCCTCTCCAGACTCAGTGGTCCCAGTCGAACAGATCCCCGTAGTCCAGATTACAGTGGAACCTGATGTTGTCATGGCTCAGTCCATGAATGATTATCACCTGGATTCAGAACATGATGAACGCATGTCAGAGATCTCGGAGGACACAGAGAAAACCCTTATGGCCCAGGGTGAAGGGGAGGATGATGAAGAAGAGGACCGGGTAGTGTATACCGAGTCCGATAAGGAGGATGCCCCTCCCTCCATCCCCCCTCCTACTCCTACACCGACGGAAGTGTCTCTCCCGTCTACGTCCTCCACCACGACTCCTCTACCTACGGCACAGGATATGATTCGGCTCATTGAATCCGTGATGGAGCAGAAGCTCCAAGAAACTCACCAGATCATTCGGTCGATGGGAGGTTCCAAGGAATCTCGCAAAATCTCCATCAAGGACCTCCCCGCATGCTCGAGCGACAATCCGTGGCGATTCGCCGAGCATATGGTCATCGCTGACGATAAGATCTTCATCAGCGATAAGATCGGTTCCATACCCCTGGAAGAAGTGGAGTTCTTCCCCCGCTTTGAGGCGTATCCGGACTGTTACGTCCGTCTACGTTCAGAACCATCCTCAAAGGAAGAGACCGAACCGAAGGAGAAAATAGTGTTCGATCTCTCGAAGGCCCAGGCTATGCTTGCCAAAGCGCTTAAGAGCAGAGGCTTTACCTGCTCTGGACTTCCGGCTCTGAGCAAGAAGTACCCCACCTACGTTGCGCCCGATGAAGTGGTGATACCCTTCACGGAAAAGGCCTTCGCTGGCTGCTTTAAGGCTGTAGAAGAAGGGAAATCCTGCCCTGCATTGGAGGAATGCAGACCTTTCTCCGCAGTCACCCCGCCCGACACCAAACACTGGAAGGATGTGCAACACACCTTCGTGGTGGGCAAACTAGATCCTGACGTTGCTGGACGTCAGTTTAATGAGGACCTCCCCAAGCTAAACGATCACCTCCTTCGTAGGGAACAGGAAACGAAGGAGAGGCTGGCAGCATCTCTCACTCTCCAGGTCCAGATGGACGTAATGGCTGGCGACACCAGAGTCCCTGACCATTACATGGTCCTTGCCAAATCTCATATGGCAACCTTAGTCAAGGATCTGTACCACTTCATGCGAGCTCGTAGAGCCTGCAGAGAATTCGTGTTCTCCAGTGCCACTGTCAGACACGAACCCCGGAAACTGATTTCCTCCAACATCTGGGGCAAGTACCTCTTCCCGTCTGATCTAGTGAAAGAGATCACAGACAAGGCCGCATCTGAGAACAGGAACCTTCTCAACAAATGGGGCATGTCTAGGAAGAGAAAGCCCTCTCAGGATGACGGTCCTCAGCCTAAGAGGAAGCAGTCGAAGCATAGACCCCAGCAACGTCAGCACAGACGTCAGTTTCCGGCACCCGCTACTCCCCAAGTGGCCGCTCAGCCGCCACAGACCTTTCAGTTGGTCCCACAGTCGGTTTTGTCCTCATCACCGGCCTTCAACCCCGCCTTCGAGCAGCACTCCACTACCTTTCGTCCCAAAAGTAGAAGCTCAGGCAGGGGTTCCGGCAGAGATTCCTCTCGCCGGCCCTCCAGAGGCAGAGGAGGACAGGGAGCTAGCGGCCGAGGCAGCAAGTCCTTGGGACCCCAGAAGCAATGAAGTGCTTCCGGTGGGAGGAAGACTCCGCCACTTCCAGGATCGTTGGACCTTCGACTCCTGGGCACACAGCATCATCAAGAAAGGTCTGGGCTGGAGCTGGGCGCAACCACCGCCAACCTTCCAGCAATTCTTCCAACGTTCAAC
Organism: Palaemon carinicauda; assembly: GCF_036898095.1. NCBI lineage: Eukaryota > Metazoa > Arthropoda > Malacostraca > Decapoda > Palaemonidae > Palaemon > Palaemon carinicauda. Next base: position 150,352,618 of record NC_090735.1, on the reverse strand, counting down.
CCCCCTCCTGGAAGAATATGTGCTAGACCTCTTGAACAAGAAGGTGATAAGAAGGGTGAAGTCCACAAGGTTCCAAGGGAGACTGTTTTGTGTCCCCAAGAAAGACTCAGACAGACTCAGAGTCGTTCTGGACTTATCCCCCCTCAACGTATTCATATCGAACAACAAGTTCAAGATGCTGACTCTTCAACAGATCAGAACCCTCCTGCCTCGAGGGTCTTTCACGGTCTCGATAGACCTGGCGGACGCATACTGGCACATACCAATGAACCATCACGCTTCCTCCTACCTTGGATTCCGACTCCAACGGAAAAGCTATGCCTTCCGGGCCATGCCCTTCGGACTCAACGTGGCCCCTCGGATATTCACAAAGCTAGCGGACGCAGTAGTACAACAGCTCCGCATCCGAAACGTCCAGGTGATGGCCTACCTCGACGACTGGCTAGTGTGGGCGCCCTCGCCCGAGGATTGTATAGAATCCTGCAGAAAAGTTACCCAGTTTCTCGAACACCTGGGATTCCAGATAAACGCGAAAAAGTCTCGCCTATCTCCAGCTCAGAAGTTCCAATGGTTAGGCATCCACTGGAATCTTCAGTCACACCGCCTTTCCATTCCAGCAAAGAAAAGGAAGGAAATAGCAGGGTCTGTCAAGCGACTGTTAAAATCCAAACGGATCTCAAGACGCCAGCAGGAACAAGTTCTAGGCTCTCTACAGTTCGCCTCGATCACAAACCCAGTGCTTCGTGCACAGCTAAAGGATGCAGCGGGAGTCTGGAGACGTTCCGCATCCATCGCTCGAAGAGACCTCAAGAGACGGCTCCCAAGCAGACTTCGACTTCTTCTAAAGCCGTGGTCAGAAGCGAGGGCCCTAAAAAGGTCCCTTCCTCTCCAACACCCACCTCCATCTCTCAACATCCATACGGACGCTTCGTTGGAGGGTTGGGGAGGTCACTCCCACCAAAAACAGGCTCAAGGCACTTGGTCTCCCCTATTCAAGACGTTTCACATCAACATCTTGGAGGCCATGGCGGTTCTTCTGACGCTGAAGAAACTCTCCCCCGCCCCCGTAGATACACATTCGCCTGACCCTGGACAGCTCTGTGGTAGTGCGTTGTCTCAATCGCCAGGGCTCAAGATCGCCCAAGATAAATCAGGTGCTCCTGACAATCTTCCGTCTGGCAGAAAGGAAGAAATGGCACCTGTCTGCAGTTCACCTACAAGGATTCCGCAATGTGACAGCGTCCGCTCTATCTCGGACAAACCCGATAGAGTCGGAATGGTCTCTAGACGCAAGATCATTCGCCTTCATCTCTCACCGAGTCCCAGAACTCCAGATCGACCTCTTTGCAACAAGCGACAACCATCAACTTCCTCGATATGTAGCCCCGTACGAGGACCCCAAAGCGGAAGCGGTGGACGCCATGACCTTGGATTGGAACAGATGGGCCAAGATTTACCTGTTCCCTCCCACCAATCTTCTGCTGAAAGTCCTCTCCAAATTGAGAACCTTCAAAGGGACAGCAGCTCTAGTGGCTCCCAAGTGGCCCCGCAGCAACTGGTACCCCTTGATCCTGGAGATGCAACCAACGCTGATCCCCCTTCCGGACCCAGTTCTCTCCCAGCAAATACAGAAGTCGACTGTCTTCGCTTCATCATCGAAAATCAAGGACCTTCATCTCATGATTTTCTCACCCTAGCCGCTAAGAAAAGGTTTGGGATTTCGAAGGAGAGTCTAGACTTCCTCGAGGAATACAAGACCGAATCCACGAGAAGGCAATACGAATCGTTTTGGAGGAAATGGGTCTCCTTCGTCAAGGCAAAGAACCCCTCGAAAATCACCATAGATTTTTGCATGTCCTTCTTCATTCACCTTCATGGACAAGGCTTGGCAGCCAACACGATTTCTACTTGCAAATCGGCCTTGACTAGACCTTTGTCATACGCCTTCCAAATAGATCTGTCTAGCGACATCTTCAACAAACTACCGAAGGCCTGTGCCCGTTTACGACCGGCACCCCCTCCGAGACCAATCACTTGGTCTCTAGACAAAGTTCTCCACTTCGCCTCCAACTTGGACAATGATTCATGCCCTCTTAAGGACCTGACTCAGAAAGTTATATTTCTCTTCGCTCTAGCTTCGGGAGCCCGAGTCAGCGAAATAGTGGCACTATCTAGAGAAGAGGGACATACCGTTTTCAACGATTCAGGAGACCTCTCCCTCTTCCCTGATCCGACGTTTCTCGCAAAGAACGAATTACCTACCAAACGATGGGGCCCGTGGAGGATATGCCCCTTGAAGGAAGATGCCTCTCTATGTCCAGTAGAGAGCCTTAAGGTCTATCTTCATAGAACTTCAAACTTTGGTGGAGGCCAACTCTTCAAAGGAGAAACATCGGGCAGCGACCTGTCACTGAAACAATTGAGAGCTAAAATCACCTACTTCATTCGCAGAGCGGATCCAGACAGTACACCCGCTGGTCATGATCCTAGGAAAGTCGCTTCGTCTCTGAATTTCTTTCAGAGTATGGATTTCGAAAGCCTCAAGAACTATACAGGCTGGAAATCCTCGCGTGTTTTCTTTAAACATTATGCGAAACAAGTGCACGAAGTGAAACATTTTGTGGTAGCCGCAGGTAGTGTTATGAAACCTGCTCTGAACTCTGCTTAGAACAGTGAGTTATTAGGGACTCTAACTCGTCGGGTGCCTATGTTGACCCTCAAGTGATACGTAGTGAAGCAGAAACCACCTTGTGCTTTCTTTAACTGTTCTTACCTCAGGTGAAATGTCATAGTAGATTACCACATGAGTGCTACATGCCACGTGCATGACGTGTGTTACATAAAGACTAACGTTCCGTAGAACGAGTGCCTACTAATACTTGATTCTTCCCTTTCAGACTCAAGAGCACGCCTTTATGACTATGTACATTTTTATCAATGTAAATGTTTTTTAATATTTATTGCATGACATGTATTGATTTACCTGCAATTATCTAATAAAATGTCTATTTTATTACTTGTGCGTCTCCCTTGCTCCTTTCTTACTATGAAATATACTAATTGTCATAGTTTTCTTACCCTTTATTCTTGGTTAAGGAAAATGACAGGATTTACTCCGGGCATTTATTCATATAGAGCAAGTAAGTTTCCTTAGCGAATACTTACTCAGTTATGAAGATGAGTCAACTCCATGCACGAAGTGTACAACCACCACTTCTTCAAGTTTGTTTCGACGCGAATACCAAATCGCTCTGACTTTTCTTCTGGATCTCATTGTTCCTTCAGCCTATATGAATAGCCTTCCCATGACCACTTTGATCTCAGCATAGCCCGTGGGGACTTCCATGCCAGGGGGGCAGGAAGGCAACTGCCTCACGGTAGCTCTAGTATAGACTACTATGCTTTCGGCTCAATGTTTTAGCACTCACTTATAAAGGGGAAAAAGTCTACGACGATACACTAATTCTCTGGTACTCTTCCATCAGGACGCCATGGCTTGAGCCCAAAAAACGGATTTTGAGCGAAGCGAAAAATCTATTTTTGGGTGAGATAGCCATGGCGTCCTGATGGACCCGCCCTGTCTGTTATCAGGTCCCGCCCTGCGCCGCTGTATCATGGTGATGAGCGAGCTCCAGACTTACGGATGAGGACGGACGTGACGTCATCAAAAGCAATGGCGTCCGTCTGTTTACATCGCGAGTACCGATATCGCCACATCTAGATTGGCTGCGGCTCAGCTCCCAGCCGCTCTCTGTCCGCCATATTGAAGCGTTAACTCTATATGGGGTGTAGATAGCTATGTGGCACGTTAATACATGCGTGTCCCCTGTTGATACACGATGTCTTAAGGGGAAACCCTTAGGATACTCGCTCCAGAAGTTAGAATTCTGTGATAACCTGTGGTTTAATTCTCTGGGAAAATCCTAGTAGTGATTACCCAAGGAAGCTACCAAAAAGGATCCTTCCATCAGGACGCCATGGCTATCTCACCCAAAAATAGATTTTTCGCTTCGCTCAAAATCCGTTATATATATATATATATATATATATAAGAAAAAATGCACGCAT
>NC_090735.1:150344679-150348050 GCF_036898095.1 Palaemon carinicauda | reverse complement strand
GGATATGCAGGTATTAAATATTAATCTATTTACAATGAAGAAAGTTTTAAGACAAGGGTCTAATCCTTTACTCCAGGGCAGGTTATAAGTCTTTACTAGTCTGAGATGGGCAGGGGTCAAAGCAATTCAATTTGCAAAGGATAATCTGTGTCAAAGAGTCTTGCTCTTGGCTGGATGAGTTTTGTATCTCGAGGAGTGTAAGAATTTAATTTAACTATTACCTGGTGGTCCAAGTGTACGACCGGTTAACAATGTACGTCCGATTTCAGAGGAACGTGTGTCAAAGTTTTAGTGATATGTCAGCTGAATGATCTAGCTGGAATTCTCTTCGACTGAATACCAGGGCAGGCTAAGAAAAATCTACGTTATTGTTAGAACAAACAAAACTTCAATGTAAGTAAAAACTAGGGTCCAGATTCATATGCTGATTAATGATGTGATCATGAAAATCCAATCCTGAACTAAACAGAGAGCAAAAGATTAGAGGTTGTTGCTGTAGCAATGTATTATGGAACAAGTTGATATATAGAAAACACACATTGTGCACATAAGATTTGGCTAGTCACAGACAAATGTAAATCGAGTAAATAAGAGTAAAAGGCTTTAATTGCTTACGTTAATAAGATTCATTTAGTTTTTACCATATGATATTAAACTTATATGAGCAATAAATCAATAAAAAGATGTTATGAATTGCTTTTTTTTCAATTGTTTGATTATAGACTTATTGAAAATAATTATTAATATATTTTTCATCATTGTTTGAGTTTTTGCTCATTTCCATTTTTTTTTTTTATGTTTGGAAAAAGGTAAAGAATTCGGAATCTCTGGAAGACATCGAACACAATAAAAAATATATGATTTACAAAGTACAGACCTTTGAATAGTCTAGTTACTTTGCTGAACTTTCATTTTTTTTCCGCCGTGTCTTCTTGTATCTGTTTGATCAATAGTTGAGTATATTATTGATTTTAGATAATTTTTAACAGTCTTGTGTTAAAAATAATAAAATACAGAGACAAAAAATACCGTGTATAGAAGAAATAAGTCAGCAAGAAATTGAAGGTAAATGTCATTTTATTTTCAAGAAGTACATGCATGACATCTCTTGCGGTTAAAGTAGAGAAACAAGGTAGGAATAACACTCGAAGCAACATCGAGCACTGCACGTAGGCATCATAACTGAGGTTTACTGCAAGATATAGTGATCTGCTAAAAGGTAAAAGAGGAAAGGTTTTGGTAATGGGATATGGCTCAGGCTTCTCAAGACGTCGTTTTATCCCCTTTTCATAGTAAACTGGTTACATACGTGAAACATGTCATGTGGAATGTTCGAACGATCTGGCCTTTTCTAAGTAATTCAATCGTTATTAAGGGAGTAGTACTTCTTTGGGTTTCTCGTGGATAAACTTTATACATAGATTTAGTCACGTTAGATACATGGGAGAAAATTATTTTGAATACATTTTTTTTCTGATTTTTTTTTCGTTGCATAAATCATAATAACAGAGGTTATGTGTAATTTATATCACATATATGTTGAAAAAAGGCTGTGACGATGAATATTAAATAGCATGCAAGTTTTTGCAACTCTAATACCAAGAAAGACATTATAACTGAATTTATGAAACACAGTGTGTATACAGTCTCTCTCTCTCTCTCTCTCTCTCTCTCTCTCTCTCTCTCTCTCTCTCTCTCTCTCTCTCTCTCTCTCTCTTTTCGTTGGTATTTCCTACTGAAACTGATGTAAAACTGTCATGTTTGTCTCATACTTGTGTGACAAATTTGAACATGCATATGACTCATAGCATTTTATCTCTTTGTAATGTTTCCTCATTTCAGCAATCTAAATAAGTTAAAAGAAAAGTGTAGAGTAGAAGGCAATGAAAAAAAAATCTAGTTTAAATATGTCCAAGAATATGCTCATTAAAATCATATATCACTGAAAAATAAACAAAGGCTAATCTTGATATATACAGCTCAATAGTAATAGATGATAATTGAAAACCTATAAGAAACCTTCCTCTTGCAATCTGTTGGATGGAAGTTCGAGTCCTGCTCATGCTTGATATATTTTTTTAGCGTTTATAACCTACTCGTCTTTGTGACCTAAAACAACATCGAAAGCTATTGAGCTATTGACTAGCTCTCCCTGTTCCTAGCTTGATGGAGAGTGACTTTGGTACCAATCATATTTATATATAGTCAGTCTCTAGGTTAATGTCCTTTCCATTGCCTTTGCAACTTATGAACAACCTTTGAAATATATCAACAGAACCATAAAAAGTAATATCTAGAAAAGCACTCTAAGAGTGTAGATCTCCGCTACAGCGGCTCATTTATCGGAACCAGATGTACTTTTTCGGAATCAATTTTGACCGTAAGGGTACTTGAAGTCTGTGTGACAAACATGTGCAAACATATGTTTGAGGTTAGTGCTAATTTGGTCGACCTTTTGCATGACGTTATCCTTGACCTTTGACCTAGGACTAAAAATTTATTCCCTTTCATGTGTCACCAAAACAACTAATCCCTGAACGTTTCATGGCTCTATGAGTAAAACTGAGGCCAGGAAACTGTTCAAACAAACTGACAGACAAACGGACAAACAGGTGGGAAAACATGACCTCCTCCCAACTTTGTTGACGGAGGTGAAGAAAATAAATAATATAAATATAAATAAGAAGACTGAATGATTGATGCCACATACAGTTCATCAAATATAAGTTAATGAATTCTTCTTTGTTAAAAATGATAGTGAATGCACATATAGATGGCTGAAAAGATAAATAAAAAAAAAAATTATAAATATTGAAAGTGTAAACGAGATCTGGTTGGGTTGATATCACGTGGAGACGGATTTTGCCTTCATCTTGAGGAGACTCCACTCTAACACGGAGCCGCTCAGAGAGATGCCAAACGTCACATACTATAAGTAATACTGACATAACTCTCTTTTTATTGGTGACGATACTTCCTCCACGAACTTTGAGTTCTCTCTCTCTCTCTCTCTCTCTCTCTCTCTCTCTCTCTCTCTCTCTCTCTCTCTCTCCTCTCTCTCTCTCTCTCTCTTTATATATATATATATATATATATATATATATATATATTATATATATATATATATATATAAATATATATATATATATATATATATATATATATATAAATATATATATATATATATATATAATTATCTATTTATTTATATACAAATATATGTATATATATATATATATATATATATATATATATATATATATATATATATATATATATATAGTTATTTATGTATGTATATATATTCATACATACATATATATATATATATATATATATATATATATATAAATATATGTATATATATAGAT
>NC_090735.1:150309679-150329679 GCF_036898095.1 Palaemon carinicauda | reverse complement strand
TTTGCATTTTACATTGAAAGATTTTCATAATATTTAATATTTATATATTTCTAAAACAAATTCAGATTTTCTATAATTTCTTTTATCATCTACTTGTTTTTATCTGGTTCTTGAACTCCAATATTTAATTTAAACACAAATGTTTGTTTTATTTCAAGAATCCCGTATGTAAAGTCTTATAGTGCAAGTATTGTTGTTCGATATCCCTCGGCATCTATTTTTCTTTTTTTTCACGTAAATAATGATCTTCGCAGCATAACAGATTTCTTTTATTTTATTGTTTATTTTTCCATTGTACCAATAAACGCTTTCTCTTCCGAAGAGATGCTGAGGATAATTTTCATTTTTTTCTTATACACCTCTATTTTTTTAGAAATGGATTCAACGATTGTAATCATTGCATTATGTAGGAAGTGCTTTATTTATTTTTCTTTTCTTTTTTCATTTTTTTTCTTTTTTGTTAGGCACACTGTTAAAACTCTGCCTTAAAAATACTGTAAAAATCCTGGAATAAATGTTACCTGGCATATACCGTTTTGGAAGTGGATATATTGACGTAAATTACTGATATTACGGTCACCAACCCGTAAAAGATAATAACAAAGTAGGGTGAAAATTACGGTCGCATGTATTTGACTGACATACGGCTGAAAACAGTATATTTTTACGGAAAATATCCCATTGATATTACGTTTTTTTTTTTTTTTTTTTTTTTTTTTTAAGTGTAGCATTGATATTCATTTTTATTCTTTATTGATTTATATAGACACTGACTCTCAGTAAAGAATACTATAGTACAATTCGTTTGCAATACTCTATTATTATTATTATTATTATTATTATTATTATTATTATTATTATTATTATTATTATTATTACTTGCTAAGCTACAACCCTAGTTGGAAAAGCAGGATGCTATAATCCCAAGGGTGCCAACAGGGAAATTAGCCCAGTGAGGAAAGGAAACTAAGAAAAATAAAAATTTTTAAGAACAGTAACAACATTAAAATAGATATTTCCTATATAGTTTGTAAAACGTTAAGCAGTGTGTCAGTCCTTCCATAGTGTATCAAGACTTTTTATTTATTTTCAAGCGAAGATGGTTACTCATTGACAATTTTGGATTCTACGAATATTTTGAGATAATGGCGCATGTGATATATAAGATAAATCCTGTATTAAGTTAGTATGCTATAATATTAATAGAAGAAAGCAATTATGATAAAGTCCTGGAGGATGATTAGGAGAGCGTATGATAATTGATATTCAACTTCTCTGCTTTAACAAATTTTTGGTCCTACAGATTTTAGATTGCAAATAGTAATGCACGTTGGATTAAGCCATGTTAGCCGGATATAAGCAACCAGAGCGGAGTTTGTTGACCACACGCGGTGCTACAAATCTCTTTTAGTGATGGTATTGTCTTAACTCAAACCATGATGAATCTCAATCTAAGGGCAACAGTGGATGTGTGGAATATAACACTTTAGTTATAACACACTACCACAAATAGACACAGATACAATACACTTATGTAAACAAACGCACAACAGCAACAGATATAGATCACACATGCTTGCCCACAACCACACATCCCATTCTGCACAGAAACAAACTCACACAAACGCACACACACACACACACACACACACATATATATATATATATATATATATATTGTGACGGCTTTATGGCCGAGGTTCAGAGAATAATAAGTTGCATAGGTCACATAAAATAAGTAATGAAAGGTTTAATTTCAAAACAGAACAAAAATTTAACACTTCAATAATGAAACAGTTTACATAATTACGTTAATCCCTTGCTTACCGAAATAAACCAGAAAACACTCAAACAATCCTGCAACGCACAAATAACAAAATCAATAACCTTAATATACTAAATTTTAAATATAAATCACATTACCAATTTCAGCAAGGTTCACTCAAGACTTATATAAAAGAACATTAATACATTACAAAAACTGAAGAACAAGAAGACAGCTACTCCAATAGGACACTTATCACAGTAGAGGACCAGGTGAGACTAACTATGCATGAAATAAGTGGTCCGAAGAAAACTTAAAGAAGGCGGGGAAAACAGAAAGCACCCTGAAAACGGGATAACTAAAGATACAGACAAGGATCTTAAAAACAGGTACAGGAATGAACTGTACATTTCCACAACAAATGAAAATTAGAACTATATACAAAATTAAGATGCCAATGTGGCAGATGGGTGACACCTCCCCCTTGGAAGACGAGCCCAACAGAGTGGCTCGTAGAAAAAGAGGCCAATGAGGCAAAGACGGACGATTCTGTACACTGGTGAAGGAGGTATCATGTTGAGGAGGCAGTCGCGATAAGGCATCTGCCATGATGTTGTCGGTTCCTCTGATGTGGCGGATCTGCAGAGGGAACTTCTGCAGATAGATGGACCAGCGTAGTAGACGTTGGTTGCGGGACTTCATCTTGTCGAGGAAGGTCAAGGGGTTGTGGTTGGTGAAGACTAGTACCTCAGCAGCACTTAGTAAGTAGCATTAATATTTTTGCAGGGCGAGTACCAAACTAAGTGCTTCCTTCTCAATGGTGCTGTAGGACTTCTGGAGATGCTTGAACTTAGTGGAGGTGTAGCTGACTGGGTGAAGTATGCCCTCTGACTCATGGAGTAGCACCCCTCCAGCTCCCGCATCGCTAGCATCTATTTGAAGGATAAAAGGCTTATTAAAATCGGGGGATTTAAGAACAGGGTTGTTTATCAGAAACAGCTTCAAGGCTTCAAAAGAGGAATGACATTCTTCAGTCCAACTGAATTTAACTTTGGGACTGGTTAGGGATGTTAAAGGGGCAGCAACTGAAGAGAAGTTCTTGCAGAATCTCCTGTAGTATGAGGCTAACCCTAAGAATCTTTGTAAGGACTTTCTGGTGGTCGGAACACGGTACTCTAGAACAGCTTCTACATTGGCAGTTTTTGGTCGAACATTTCCATCCCCAACAATGTGGCCCAAGTAGGTAACAGTAGCTTTACAAAAGACAGATTTTTTAAGATTTATGGCCAATCCAGCCTCTTCTAACCTACGGAACAAACACTTGAGCCTATTCCCATGTTCTTCCCAAGTCTGTCCAGTGACTACCATATCATCAAGGTAACAATAAACACCTTCCAAATCTTGGATGATGAAGCTGACAAGGCGCTGAAAGGTAGATGGGGCGTTGGTAAGGCTAAAAGGCATGACCTCGTACTGAAAGAGTCCAAAGGGTGTAATGAAAGGAGATATTAACTTAGCTTTTTCAGTTAATCCTACTTGATAATAGCCCTTTAAGAGGTCTATCTTCGTTACAAACTTGGCTTGTCCTACTGAATCAATTAAATCATCAATGAGTGGCAAAGGGTAGGAATCTTTAATGGTAACATTAATTATTAATCTTTCTATAGTCTGTACAAAATCTGTAGCTACCGTCCTCTTTTGGAACTAGGATGCAAGGTGAAGCCCATGGTGATTTACTCGGTCTTGCTATACCATGCCGGAGAAGATATTCGACTTCCTCCTTCATTTTGCTCTTCTTCTCAGGACCCACACGATAGGACTGCTGACGAATGGGTGCTGTACCAGGAACCAGCTCGATGTCATGTAGCAGCAAATCACTTTTCCTGGGAAAATCATTAAAGAGAGTTGAATGGCTAGAGATTACATTCTTTAAGTCTTGCGACTGCCAAGTAGAGAGGTGGCTCAGGAATAGATCCAGGTTATTTAGAACCTCAGTATTAGTTTGTGGCATGGAGGAAGCAATAAGGTCTTCCAATGAATTGTCCTCTCCTGGTGTCTCTACCTTAAAATTAAGATTAACAACTGTCTCACTGGAACCATTTTCAGTTTCCCTAGAGTGATAAGCCTTGAGTAAATTAACATGAATGATCTGAGTGGGTTTTCTACGATCTGGAGTTCTGATAATGTAGGTATTATTGTTAACATTTTCTATGATGGGATAGGGCCCACAAAACTTAGCTTTAAGAGGGGAACCAGGGACAGGAAGGTAGGCTAAGACAAGGTCATTAGGTTTAAATTTTCTGATTTTACAAGCTTTGTCATAGTTTCTCTTCATTAAGACCTGTTGACCCCTTAATTTCTCCCCAGCAATTTTCCTAACCTGCATTAATGTGCTTTTAAGTTTATTCATATATTGTTGAATGGTTTGGCTAGAATCAGAAGGGATGCTCAACCATTCCTCTTTGATTACTGAAAGAGGTCCTCTAACTGACCTCCCAAACAACATCTCGTAGGATGAAAAACCAAGGGACTCATGGGGAACTTCCCTGATAGCAAATAGAAGAAAATCAATGCCCTCATCCCACTCAAGTTGACTTTCAACACAAAATTTCCTAAGCATACTCTTGAAATTTTGGTGCCAATGCTCGAGGGCACCCTGAGACTCTGGATGATAGGCAGCAGACAAAGTTTGTTTAATATTTAGTTCTTTAAGTACCTGGGCAAAAAGGCCACTGGTGAAATTTGAACCTCTATCACTTTGTATTTCCTTTGGGATACCGAAATTCGTGAAAACTTTCAGTAAAGAATTAGCAATGTTCTTAGCAGAAATGTTACGAAGAGGGATGGCAATAGGATTTCGGGTCGTAGTACATATTAAAGTGAGCAAGTATTGATTACCTTTCTTGGTTTTTGGTAAAGGACCAACGTTATCTATAATTATCTTACTAAAAGGTTCATCAGGGACTAAGATCAGTTGTAAAGGTGCCTTGGGTATTACCTGGTTAGGTTTTCCTGATATCTGACATGCATGACAAGTGCGAACAAATTCTGCTACATCCTTTTTCATATTAGGCCAAAAGAAACAATTCAGAATCTTACAATAGGTCTTATGAATTCCTAAATGTCCTCCATAGGCATCATGAGCTATTTCCATTACAGAATTCCTAACAGAAAGAGGCAGCACAATTTGTCGCTTCTCGCTCCATGTGTCATCACTATATCTCTTAGGGGAACGGTAAAACCTCATTAACAAATCCGATTCAAAGTAAAAACATGGGGATTTGCTAATCTCACTTCTAGAAACTGCTTGGTCATGAAGCTTACTTAAAGTGTTATCGTGCTTCTGAGCTTTAATAAGGTTATCTCTACTCATAACATTTCGTGCTTCAAAATTTACAGAAGTGACTTTAGATTCATCCGAACTAGATTTCTGGCTACGAGTGACAACACAAGAAGGATTTACAGAGCAATCGGGATCAGGTTCAATGTTTTCACCTACAGGTTTTTCCATTACAATGACGTTGGGAACTACCAAACGTTCTGCAAGGTCATTAGCCAATAATAAAGTTACACCTTTTACTGGAAATTCAATATCTCTTATGCCTACCAGCACATTACCCTTCTTTATAGGACAATCAAGATGAACATTTGCAAGGGGAACTTTAGATATTTGTGAAAGGTCTTTCACGAGAACATGTTCATTAGCTATGTTAACTTCAATATTATGGAGAGCATTTCTCAATAGTAAACTTTGCGAAGCACCTGTGTCACGAAGTATCCTGACTTTATATTTATCCCCATCAGAGTTCAAAGCTACAGTTCCATCAAAAGTAAAATCATCAAATAGATTTACAGGCTTTTCAAAATGGATATGGGAGACGGGCTTAATCTGACCATCTGTTTTACCTTTAAAGTTAAGAAAAGGGTTAAATGGGTTCCAAAAAAGGCAAGGAAGTTTTACATTTTGGATCTGGACAGTTTTTAATTGTGTGACCGTCTTTCTTACAATAACTACAACGAACATTAGACGCTTTTGCCATATCAGTCAGAGTTTCAGAGTTTTTAGCTGGAAATGGTTTTACATTCTGGTTGGTTCTCTTACTGTTGCCAACTTTATGTATTAAAGAGTAAGTGTGTGCTAGAGAAGCTGCCTTTAACAAGTCTTTTTCTTCCCTATCCTCTAAATCCCATCATAATGTTCAAAGGAAGTTTTCGTTTAAACTCTTCAAATACAACCAAATTCTCTAACTTAGCAAAAGTATTTACTGCGGCAGATTTTACCCATTTCCTAAACTCCCTTAATTTCTCTGAAGCGAATTCTACATAGGTTTGAGTTGTGAACTTACTTTTATTACGAAAGGTCTGACGATATCCCTCGACAGAGATTGAAAACGCATCCAAGATTGCTTGTTTAACATTCTGGTAATCTGTAGTATTTTCAAGATGTCTACAAACTTTCGCAGCTTTCCCAGTTAATTTCGGCCTTAATAGCCAAACCCCCTGATCGCGTGGCCAATCCAAATGCAAGGCAGTCTCTTAAAAGTCTTAAAATAATCTTCAGGGTCATAATCTGTGAATTTGGGAACCAACTTAATGTTTTTTGCTAAATCAAAGGGTTTTTCCTGAGCTTCCAAAACCGAAATTTCATGTTCCTTATTCTCTCTAGCAAGCTTTGCTTTTTCCTGTTCAAATTTAAGTGCTAACGAAGATTCATAGTCCATTTTTTCTTTCTCTCCTTCTAAAGCTAACTGAAGTTTAGCTTTCTCTATCTCGAATTCTAATTTAAGTTTCGACATTTGTCTCTCTGACTCTAACCTTTTCTCTTCGGCTTGTTTCTCCAACAATGCAAATTGTCTCTCCGATTCTAACATTTGAGCTTCCACTAGTCTCTCAGATTCTAATTTCTGTGCCGCAAGTTTCTCGCGTTCAAAGGAAATGCGCTCATATTCTAACTGCTGCTCGTGGGCTAGTACTGCTGGTTCACGAGTTATATACTGTCTAGCTTCATTGCCTAGTTTACCCACACGCATATAATGCTCAAGAATCAAGTTGCGAATTTCATTCTTCCGCATACTTCTCCTAGTTGCAATTGACAAATGACTAGCTAACTCGAGAAGCTCTAGTTTCTTAGCATTTGGTATACTAGCTAACTCAGCAGAGGGATCCGCAGCAAACTTCTGAACGTTAAAAAGAGCCATGGTTAAAGTTTAAAGAAAAGTTCCTTCAGTAAACAATTGAATTCCTGTTTTCCAATTATAATAGACTAACACGTTCCTGCTGCCATTCAAGTTATTGCATTACAAACCAAAATACAAAATTATCATGTTAGCAATTTTATAGTTTCCCGACAAAATTAAATAACAAACATTACAAGTAATAAGACTATTTTAGGGTTTTTAGGGAAAAGGGACAGTCCCGATTCGAAAGCAAAAGGTAATAAAGAACACGAGGGAGTGAAAACAATTTTCACATTCCCGATTCAAGCTGATATTGAGGAACAAAGGAAATAACCCGTTGGTCCTAAACAAGCGTTATTTACTCCAAACAACTTGAATGACAACTTACAAACTTGAACGTCGGTGCAGAGAAAAAATAAAGTAAATAAAAGGTTTAAACGATTCCTCACCTATCGTCTAAACTACGCGATCCTGGTATCGTTCAACCCAGGGGAAATGACTGCACAAGTTGTAGTTGTAATTATATAAGGAAAAAAATATGGATAAGAGCTTCGGGATAGCTCTCGTGAGTCTCGAAGAGTCGTCGACTCGGTGAGGGCGAAAATGAAAAAATACACTACTGCGTTAACATTACCCAAAAGAGCAAACCGTCGATAACCAATAATACGAAAATGGTTTCACAGCGCGCACATATATATCATTAACCCTAGTAACAGGTATTCAGAATGTTTACAATAAATCTTGAGTGAAACTAAAAATATTGAACACTATTTGCGGCGACAATTGTCTAACTGAATGAATCCTCGATACGGTAAACGAGATATCTCCCGGACAGGCCCCCAATTTATGTGACCGCTTTATGGCCGAGGTTCAGAAAATAATAAGTTCCATAGGTAACAAAAAATAAGTAAAGAAAGGTTTAATTTTAAAACAGAACAAAATTTAACACTTTAATAATGAAACAGTTTACATAATTACGTTAATCCCTTTCTTACCGAAATAAACCAGAAAACACTCAAACAATCCTGCAACGCACAAATAACAAAATCAATAACCTTAATATACTAAATTTTAAATATAAATCACATTACCAATTTCACCAAGGTTCACTCAAGACTTATATAAAAGAACATTAATACATTACAAAAACTGAAGAACAAGAAGACAGCTACTCCAATAGGACACTTATCACAGTAAAGGACCAGGTGTGCCTAACTATGCATGAAATAAGTGGTCCGAAGAAAACTTAAAGAAGGCGGGGAAAACAAAAAGCACTCTGAAAATGGGATAACTAAAGATACAGACAAGGATCTTAAAAACAGGTACAGGAATGAACTGTACATTTCCACAACAAATGAAAATTAGAACTATATACAAAATTAAGATGCTAATGTGGCAGATGGGTGACAATATATATATATATATATATATATATATATATATATATATATATATATATATATATATATATATATATATATATATATATATATATATATATATATATATATATATATATATATATATATATATATATATATATATATATATATATATATATATATATATATATATATATATATATATATGGGCTCAGGCCATGTCGTCCTGATGGAAGTTCCTAATAGGTAGCTTTCTTGGGTATATTTGACAACAGTGATATTCCCAGAGAATTTTACCTTAAGGTATCCAGAATTCTAACTCCTGGAGCGAATATCCCTCAATAATCTCACACGGATATCGCATAATATCAGAGGATGTATTCTTGACACGTCACATAGCTATCTTCACCCCGAACAGTATTAACGCTTCGAGGGGTTACAGAGACAAGAATCTGAAACGAGTATGAAAAGAGAGGTGCTCATAAGGCATCTCTCCTATTCCATTTCCAGTGTGTATCTGATGAAGGCAGTAGCGCCCTCTTCATTCCTTTTCGTGTAGCTCTACTACTGGGTTTTTTCCTTTGTGTTCTCTTGTTATTTTGGATTTTATTCAACATTTTGATGACTTCTCCGGCCTCTTTTTCCTCTGGAAAGTTGAGTATTATCTTTACTATGTATAAATGTAAGCTCTTGTCGTTTTGAATTAAATCAAAAGTGATATTAACGTAAACAAGAGCTGTTGCCTACCGGAGGCATCCTGGATGCTATTTGCTCGCTTCTATGGGTCATTTAGTTAGCTAGAGCAACGTTCCCGGTTTGTTATGCTTTAAAAATCTAGCCATTTAGCTCTTCTAGGAATGCTTACATAATACCGTCAGTTTTTAGTTCGGTGATTTCGACAAGGACAGAGGTACCGATCTTGACCTTCGCGAGGCTTAGTAGCCTAGGCGTCTGGCCCTAGTACTTTTATGCATGATATAAGTTTTTCTGTGTGTTATATTATTGAAGCTATAGGCAAATATTTTATACATGTAAGATATTGTTGAATGTTTTTTCCAAGATTGTATACCAGAGAGTTTCGGTTAGGTAATCAATTCTCACCTTACCTAGTCTAGTTATCTAGGTACAGTAGTATACTTTCGCACCTCCCCGATTGTTCTTTTCTCCTCCGGAGGCTAACTTCAATCCCTCTCTCCCTCTGTAAGCCTTCGGCTTAATCCTAGGGGTTCTATCTCCTGTAATAATTCATGTATAACTATTCTAGGATATGTCTGTCCTGACCTGATAACCAGAGTGACTGGTTTTTTGGGTTAGGGCAGAACATCAGAGTTCCTAGTCTGTGGTCTGCTTCTTCCTAGCATAGAGAATGAGTCTCCTTTGCTAGGTCAGGGGCGGACACAGGAAGCTTTGCTTCCCTAGTCCATGTTGGAAGGATTCTGTAAGAGATGATTCTTTCTTCTAGTGGCCTAGCAGACTGTCCTGTGTTGTTTTTCTCAGGCTGGAGAATGAGTTTTCTCTATTGCCCGGCAAAATAACTTCACCTAACTTTGTTCTGGTTGGGAGGAGGATAGCAAGTATTGCCAGTCTTGCTCCCTAATAGACAACTCTAGGTTAGGATGAGCTTTCCTAACTGCTGAGTGTGTCTCTTGCTAGAACGAAGTCTATAGGACCCTTATCCCTTCCCCACCTCTCTTTCTTTTATTTTCTTTTGGCCGCAGTCCTACTTCCGTACCTAGTGTAGGTTAGGATGGAGGACCGGCTCTGCTCAGCTCTCTGCATTACGCGTTGGCCGGCAGAGACCCTTTGTTCTTTGCAGAGTGAACCCCAGACCTCCCTTGGTCTCCCTTCCATGTTTGCTGGTTGAGCCCGGCAGGCTATGGATTCTTTGGAAGCCTGAATGCTACATTCTACCCTTCCATAAGTTCACTCTTTTTGGATGGAAGGTCGTTTGGCAATGCACGCCGGCACGTACCGGCGCATGCTAGCCGGCACGTACCGGCGCATGCTAGCCGGCACACCAGCATGCGATGTACAGTAGTTGCTATATTTGTAGTGTAGTACACACTGCATTAGCAGAAACTGCTGTACAGAGCTTGTGATAACAATAAAGTTCTTCATCATACTTAATGTTATCTTGTACAGCCTTTTATTGAGACCGTACAATATATAGAAAGTAACTTCTTTCTGTATTCTTTCTATCCCGTATATTAAAACTTTATTTCAAGGTGTGAACTACACCTTAAACTTCCGTTTAGGAAATTGCATAAGGTACTCTAGAATAGAATTAACCTTAGTTTTAATATCTCGGGAGGTTTCAGCAATTGACTGGACAGGAAATACAAGTATGTGTCTTTCCTTCTTTCTTTTATAGCTTTTCTATATAAGCTAAATGTCTCAATATAAGTGAAAGCCTTCACTTGATACTCATGGATTTTTCTTCTCTTTACAGGAGGACCATCCAAAGTGCGGGAGTGTGTTCTGTAATGTCAGCAGTAAGAACTTCTGTGGACATCAACTTTGCAGGAGGCACGCACCATGCGCAGCCTCCAGAGGTTATCTCCGCTATTAGGACCCCTAGGTTTGTACAGTTTGTTCTAACTTGAATACCGAGGCTTTTGAAGTCCCTAAGTCGACTGAGTCAAGGGATGCTGCCAGGGAAATGTTATGATCCTGGGTGAGGGGTTTTCAGAAAAACACCTCAGGCACCTACTTTCCAAATGAGAAGATGAGGGCCTACCTTTTCCCTAAAGCATCGGCTGATGCAATCATCCCCAGCCTCAGGTGGAGATACCAACTGCCCAGAATCTGGTAGATTCTGAAGTTTCGGCCGCCCTTCAAGACATCCAATTGGACGATAGGATGTCGGAGGTGTCGGATTCTACTTAGAAGGACCTTCTAGGAGAAGGTCAGGAGGAGCTGTTCCAGGCTCCTCAAGTAGAAGAGGAAGAAATCGACGAAGTGTCGGTTACATCGGTTTTGGACCCAGAACCTGTTCCTTCTACATCGTCTGCTATCCCAGATGAACTGGTAAGGACTCTTTCTTCCATTGTTGAGATGATCCAACAAATTCAAAGGAAGAATTATGAGAAGGAAGCTGCAATGAAACTGGAGATACGTAGACTTGCAGCATCATGTGGGCCCCAGAAGTGGCTCAGCGTGAAGGACACACGCCAATGACAACTGGGAAGATCGTGATCTCAGAAAATTTTGGAGCAATTCCTCTGGAGGAAGTGGAATTTTGGGCCAACAAAGATTCTTATCCGGACTGCTATGTCCGTCTTAGGAGAGAGCCAGCCTCAAAGGAGGAGACGGAGCCAAAGGAGGTCATAGTTTTTTACCATAGTAAAGCTCAGACGTTATTAGCGAGCCCGATGAAAGAGAGGGGCTTCACTAACTCAAAGTTGCCCGCCTTGAGTAAGAAGCTTCCCTCCTTTGTGGCCTCTCCTACCAGAGCCTTTCCCTTCATGGAAAAGGGATTTAAGGCAGCCTTAAAGGCAGTGGAGGCTGGGAAGCCATGCCCCTCCTTGGAGGAGTGCAAGCCGTTATCTCTGACCTTGCCCTTGGACCAAGAAGACTGGAAGGACGTACACCTTACCTTCTCAGTCGGGAAGCTGGAAGCTGATATTGCTGACTGCCAGTTTGGTGAGGCACTTCCAAAACTGTCGGAGGTTCTCTTACGTAGAGAGCAAGAGACAAAAGAAAGACTTGCAGCATCGATGTCATTTCAAACAACACTAGAAACGATGGCAAGTGACCCCAAGAACCAGGACATGTTCATGGTTGTGGCCAAAACCCATCTGGCTACTGTTACGAAGGATCTCTATAGCTTTATTAAAGCTACGAGAGCCTGTAGAGAGTTCGTGTTCGCCTCGGCTGCGGTGAGGCACGAACCGAGGAAACTGATCTCCTCTCGTATTTGGGGTAAAGACCTCTTTCCAAATGAAGTGGTTAAAGAAGCAGTAGACAAGGCCGCCACAGAAAATAGGAACCTTCTCAAAAAGTGGGGCTTAGATCTTGAGAGAAAGTCTTCTCCGGATGAAGGCCCCCAAACCAAGAGGAAGACAAAAAGGCCTAGGCCATCCTCTCTGCCGGCTAAACCCTAACAACAGAAACATCAACAACAACTTCCTGTGACCGTGGTGCCTCAGATAGTGGCACAACCTCCAACCACGTACCAGCTGGTACCTCAACAAGTGGCGACACAGTCGCCAGTTTTTAACCCAGCCTTTGAAAGGAAGACTTCTTCCTTTCGTTCGAGAGCTAGAGGAACAGCCAGAGGTTCTTCTAGACGCCCTTCAAGAGGAAGGGGATACAGGGGAGGATGCCGTCAAGGAGGCAAGGCCTCAGGTCCACAACAGCAGAAGTAAGATACTTCCAGTAGGAGGGAGACTACAGCTATTTAGGGATCGCTGGACATTCGATCCCTGGGCTCACAGCCTAATTAAAAATGGACTAGGTTGGAGCTGGAGCAGTCCTCCACCTCAATTCCCTCAATTCTTCCAACACTCATCCCCTGTTCTGAAAGAATATGTCCAGAACTCTTAGACAAAAGAGTAATCCGGAAAGTTTAGTCCATAAAATTACAAGGAAGGCTGTTTTGTGTTCCAAAGAAGGACTCAGATAAACTCAGTCATTCTAGACTTGTCGTCACTCAACAAGTTCATAGTGAACTACAAGTTCAGAATGCTCACGCTTCAGCACATAAGGACCCTACTGCCCCGAAGGGCATATGCTGTCTCTATAGACTTGTCTGACACTTATTGGCACGTTCCAATTAATCGTCACCTCTCCTCCTACATAGGCATCAAAATATATAGAAAACTTTACGCCTTCAGAGCCATGCCTTTTGGGCTAAACATAGCCCCAAGGATTTTCACGAAGCTCGTGAACGCAGCCGTCCATCAAATACGCCTAAAGGGGGTCCAAGTAGTAGCCTACTTGGACGACTGGCTGGTGTGGGCAGCATCCAGGACAGAATACATGCAAGTTTCTAAGATAGTGATCCAGTTCCTGGAACATCTGGGATTCAAGATCAACATCAAAAAGTCTCGACTTTCTCCAGCTCAAAAATTTCAGTGGTTGGGAATCCACTGGAATTTGGAGGCACATCGCCTTTCCATTCCTAGTAAGAAGAGGAAAGAAATAGCAGGATCTGTCAAGAGACTATTGAAATCCAAAACGGATATCAAGACGCGAACAGGAGAGAGTGCTGGGCTCTCTAAAGTTTGCTTCGATAACAGATCCAGTGCTAAGAGCACAGCTTAAGAATGCAACAGGAGTCTGGAGAAAATACGCATCAAACGCGCGAAGAGATCTAATAAGACCACTACCGACTCGACTGTGAACGCTTCTCAAGCCGTGGTCCAATGCCAAGCAATTGAAGAAATCAATACTTCTTCAACCTCCTCCCCCGTCAGTAACTATCCACACAGAAGCTTCAGAGGAAGGCTGGGGAGGTCACTCTCATCAGATGAGAGTCCAAGGAGCTTGGTCCAATCTTTTCAAGTCATTTCACACAACTTTCTAGAAGCCATGGCAGTACTTCTCACACTAAAGAAAGTTTCTCTTCGCCACTCGACCCACATAAGACTGGTTCTAGACAGCGAGGTGGTAGTGACATGCCTGAATCGACAAGGGTCAAGGTCACCTCAAATCAACCAAGTGATGTAGGCCATATTCCCTTTGGCGGAAAGGAAGAAATGGCACCTGTCAGCAGTTCACATTCAAGGGTTCCGCAATGTGACAGCGGACGCTCTATCCAGGTTTACACCTATAGAGTCAGAATGGTCCCTTGACGCAGGATCGTTCTCCTTCATCTCTAGTCATATCCCAGAGCTGCAGATAGACCTCTTTGCGCCGAAAGACAACAAGAAAATAGATCGTTACGTGTCCCTATACGAGGATCCACTAGCGGAGGCAGTGGACGCTATGTCCCTGGAATGGAACAGATGGTCCAGTATCTATCTGTTCCCTCCGCACAACCTCCTTTTGAAGGTCCTCGATAAGCTGAGATCCTTCAAGGGAAAGCAGCAATAGTGGCCCACAAGTGGCCAAATAGCGTGTGGTTCCCTCTGGCATTGGAACTACAAATAAAATTCGTACTGCTACCGGATCCATCCCTGTCTCAGCGAGTACAGAAGTCGACTGTCTTCGCTTCATCACAGAAAACACGGAACCTACATCTCATGATTTTCTCTCCTTAACGATGAGAAAAAGATTCGGTGTTAAAAGTCAGTTCAGACTTTTGGAGGAAACCAGAAGACATTATGAGGCTTCAGGGAAGAAAAAGATATCCCTTGTCAAGGCGAAGAAACCAAAAGAAATCTAGACATATTCTTATTTATCATTCTTCATTCACCTTCATTGGCAAGGTTTAGCAGCCAACACAATTCTTTTGTTCAAGTCTGCCTTGACAAGACAGATACATATGCCTTACAGGTTGACCTTCCTAACGACGTTCTTAAAGAACTACAAAGGCCCATGCTAGGTTTAGCCCTTCAGCGCCTCCAAGGACCCTTTGCATGGTCAGTAGATAAGATTCTTAATTGTGTATAAATAATGAACAATGAGGAATGCGTTTACAGGGCCTTGAATTTTAAGTCATATTTCTGCTTGTACTCGCTTTTAGGGCCAGGGTTAGTGAAATAGTGGCTCTTTCTAGAAAGGAAGGCCACGTCTAGTTCTTGGAGGGAGAACTGAATCTATTTCCAGACCCAACGTTTCTTGCCAAGAACAAGCTACCAACCAACAGGCGGGGTCCCTAGAGAATCTGCCCTTTGCAGGAAGATGCATCTCTATGTCCAGTGGAGTGCCTAAGGTCTATCTTCATAGAACTTCAGATTTTATGGGAGGACAGCTGTTCAAAAGAGAAACCCTGGGTTCAAAGTTTTCTATAACTAAGGGTGAAACTCACCTTTGTTATTCGCAGAACGGATCCAGACAGTACACCCGTTAGTCATGATCCGAGGAAAGTTGCCTCTTCCATAAAATTTCTTTAATTATATGGACTTTGAACATCCTTGTTTGTACACCGGCTGGTAGTCACCCAAGGTGTTCTTTAAGCACTCTCCAAAGCTAGTGGAGCAACTTAAGAATGCTGTGGTAGCAGCAGGTAGAATTCTTTAATCTTCTGTTTTAAATCTGCGAGGAACAGTGTAATTAATTTGGGACGATTAATTAAGAGGGTGCGTGTGTAGTCATTGTATGATACTACACACTGACTGATAGGCCACGAAAGTGTCCTTACGAACTGTTCCATTGTCGTCGGTGAACTATAGCATAATGCGGACACTTTCGGCAAGCGTTTTTTACGCTAGTGCAAATTAGCAGTATACAGACTATATCATTATTATTAATAATTCAATTGAAGTGGCAAATCTGTTTCCTAGTAGACGAAACAATATTTTCTGTTGAATGTTTTTCTTTATGCTTTGATGCATATCATCCACGTTTTATAAATTTTATAAATGTTGATCTGATATATACATATATTAAATTTTGATAAACTAGTTCATAGTCTTATTCGCCCACACTCATTTTATTATAAATGTACTGAGCATTATGATTAAAATATGGATATTTTTATCACGGTATGTCTTTTAAGACTGTTCCCTGATTCAAGCAAAAGTCCACTCGCTCTAACCCTTCCTTGGAAGGGTTGACGTGGTACCCTAACAGGATAGTGGCAAAGAGGCAAAATTTGTTCCTATGCGGATACAACCATTATCCAATAGTTTATAAGAGTAGTCACATTGGGGAAGGTGTCACAAATTCATACTGACATTGGTGACTCTTATATAAACTTTGCTTTATATTGTATTGGGCGAAACCACTATAAAAGCTTGTCATTTTGTCATCCATAATTATTATGTACTCCTCGAGACTTTTTCCAGAGTCTTTTACGACTCTTCACTGTAGGGGGCAGGAAGCACTAACAGAGTTCATGCTTAGATGAAATGATGTATGACGGTAACATCATAGGTATATAGGTCTAGACGGACAAGGAAAATACTTTCTTGAGAGTACGGCACTGATTAAGAATCCACAGATACAGTAATGCTTTGGTAAACTTCCATCAGGACGATGTGGCCTGAGCCCAAAAAACGGATTTTGAGCGAAGCGAAAAATAAATTTTTGGGTGAGGTAGCCATGTTGTCCTGATGGACCCGCCCTTCCTTTTATTGTAAAAGGGCTTATTGACCCCTCCCTATAATACAGTATCTATAACACCTCGTATATCACTACAAGGAATAAAGAGGGTGCTACTGCCTTCATCAGATACACACTGGAAATGGAATAGGAGAGATGCCTTATGAGCGGCTCTCTTTTCATTCTCGTTTCAGATTCTTGTCACTGTAACCCCTCGAAGCGTTAATACTGTTCGGGGTGAAGATAGCTATGTGACCTGTCAAGAATACGTCCTCTGATATTATGCGATATCCGTGTGAGATTATTTTGGGATATTCGCTCCAGGAGTTAGAATTTTGGATACCTTAAGGTAAAATTCTCTGGGCATATCACTGTAGTCAAATATACCCTAGAAAGATATCTATTAGGAACTCCCATCAGGACGACATGGCTACCTCACCCAAAAATAGATTTTTCGTTTCGCTCAAAATCCGTTTTATATATATATGTATATATATATATATATATATATATATATATATATATATATATATATATATATATATATATATATATATATATATATATATATATATATATATATATATATATATATATATATATATATATATAGTTTTCCCGAAATATTTGTCTCTTGATTACGCTTATTTCTGTGAAAGGTGATTATTGACTACAATATATTTGTCAGAGTACTTTGGATATTCTATCATAGTATCAAAATACCAATTAATCTTAATACTTTAATCGGAAAAAAATAAATACAATACCATGAACAACTTATTAAATATAAGTTGAGTCTGCATGAAACACAATAAATTTTTACCGATTTTTTTTTTTACCTACATAATGTTGATAATCATCATAAGGCATTTAATGATAAAAAAGTTTTTTTTTTTTCCTAAATATATCGTCATTTTGTTCATGTTTTAAACCAATATAATGCTGGAATTTATATCTTACAAAGATTGACAAAGCATCCCCGATTCTTCGGATATGATTGAGAGTGTGTGTATTTCTTTTCAATATGTGAGGGACCGGTTATTTTAATATCTGATGGGTATTATTTATATTTATCTTGAAGCAAAATTCATAATAAAAAAGAAAGATTCCGGACACCGTAATCAAAAACCTTAACGTTAAACCTATTTCCTCAAGAGTTGAGTGTTCCAGGATCTCCGCAATGTGTGTCTTTCTGGGTCTTTGTGTGTGTCTACGAATATTTTTGATATAAATAATATCATAGGTCATACGAGTAATTATATGAACATTTGAAATCATATGCATTTGAATAAACTATAGAATATGATGAAAAGCAGTAAAGTGCGATGTTAATGTATTTTGGTGCAAGACAAACGCATCATTAGATTATTAGTTTTCTTCAAAACGATATGATCGGGATGGATATCCTGATATCTTCGGGATTAAGCGAAAGATTCGTGTGAACTCTCCTTAGGAATACAATTTAATTTTCTAGGATTAATAAAGTGATCTCTTCTACAAGATAAGCCTCAACGATAATATTAAAAAAAAGGACTGGTTCTGTAGTTTTACATCACTTCGATTTTTCTATTACAATCATGTCGGATGAACTTGGTCTTTGTCAGTCAATGGCTATTTAGAAAAATTTTTGTTTATCACCGAGAAATAATATTCATGAATTTTTTTTATGAACAGTATAAATATACCATACATTTATTTCTCTTCATTTCTATTATGTATGTGGAAAAGGTCTGTTTTCTTCTCAGAATAAGATAAAATTTTCTATTTTAAGGACTTAAAACTTATATTCACGGAGAAAGGAGTGGTCCCCCATTCAGTTGAGAGAAATCATAAAAAAGCACCTTGATTCTAAAAAATTGAGAGATGAATCGATGGAGAATGGAGGGATCTACCTTAAATGTTAATGATAATTTTTTTCTTATGGATTATTATAACATGTTTAGTGATTTCATTTCACCTCAATAATTTCTGAACAAATTCATATGGAGATCAATACGTTTGTGGTGTGGGTGAGTTGTTAGGTAATAACTGAGAGGCAAGGTGAATGCAACTAACTTTATTTAAAAAACAGAAAGTATATATACAAGCATTTCAGAGCAAATTTGTCACAAAAATTCCAACATAACAATTCATGAAAAGACATGCCTTCAAAAGGCTTTGTGAAGAGTGAGGTGTACAGCAAGATATGAATGAGAAATCAGATACTGTTACAATGTACGAGCACGTGTGAAACACATGTGGTATATGGCTACCTCCTTAAAAAGTCATACATGGGAAATTGGGCAGCCTGTTATTGAAATGTCTATTATAGGTGGATTAAATTGCAGGTGATACGCAGGTTTTAGGTTATCAATGAAAACCTGGTCGTCTTTGCCTTGAATGTTAATTAGGAAAGCCTTCGGATTCCGACGAATCACGAGGAAAGGCCCCATTTAAGGGAGTATTAGCAGCGGCTTGTTAGTGTCGTTGCACAGGAAAACGTACATTGTAGGGTGCAGATCTGGCTTTATTTTTTGCTTAGATGAGGGCTTGTAAGTCTG
The DNA here is from genome assembly GCF_036898095.1 of Palaemon carinicauda. Classification (NCBI taxonomy): domain Eukaryota; kingdom Metazoa; phylum Arthropoda; class Malacostraca; order Decapoda; family Palaemonidae; genus Palaemon; species Palaemon carinicauda. Next base: position 150,310,667 of record NC_090735.1, on the reverse strand, counting down.
GGGGCATAGAGTAAATTCACCCATAACATGTCAAAGGCGCCGGAGATTGTGGGAGGACGTTGCATACGGAAAAATCTGGTAGTGGAGACAGTTTGTGAAGCACGGTGACTGACAGGATTGAAGAGCCTAGCTGGCGTATGGTAAGAAAGAAAAAATTTTTAGTTTATATTTATTTCTGTATCAAAATTTCCACCTCCATAGCCTTTACATTAAATTCCATCACTTACCCAATGCAGTCGTGAAGATGGGTCACGAAGTGATTCGAAAACCATGTCAACGTCTTATGATGAATAGGGCAACGTAAATACAGTTTTCCTTTTTTTTTCTGAAAACAATCGGAAATATATATATATATATATATATATATATATATATATATATATATATATATATATACCCAAGGCACTTCCCCCAATTTTGGGGGGTAGCCGACATCAACAAAGAAGCAAAACAAAAAAGGGGACCTCTACTCTCTAAGTTCCTTCAGCCTAACCAGGGACTCAACCGAGTTCAGCTGGTACTGCTAGGGTGCCACAGCCCAACCTCCCACATTATCCACCACAGATGAAGCTTCATAATGCTGAATCCCCTACTGCTGCTACCTCTGCGGTCATCTAAGGCACCGGAGGAAGCAGCAGGGCCTACCGGAACTGCGTCACAATCACTCGCCATTCATTCCTATTTCTAGCACGCTCTCTTGCCTCTCTCACATCTATCCTCCTATCACCCAGAGCTTTCTTCACACCATCCATCCACCCAAACCTTGGCCTTCCTCTTGTACTTCTCCCATCAACTCTTGCATTCATCACCTTCTTTAGCAGACAACCATTTTCCATTCTCTCAACATGGCCAAACCACCTCAACACATTCATATCCACTCTAGTCGCTAACTCATTTCTTACACCCGTTCTCTCCCTCACCACTTCGTTCCTAACCCTATCTACTCGAGATACACCAGCCATACTCCTTAGAGACTTAATCTCAAACA
>NC_090735.1:150298474-150304179 GCF_036898095.1 Palaemon carinicauda | reverse complement strand
TGTGAAAGGTCTTGAATAGCTTGGACCAAGTCCCCTGGACTTTTTTCCGATGACAGTGACCTCCCCATCCCTCCTGAGTGAATCGTCACTGACGGGGGAGGTGGCTGAAGAAGAACCGACTTCTTTAGATGTCTGGCTTGGGACCAAGGCCTGAGAAGAGTACGTAGCCGAAGCAGAACTGGTCTTCTCAGATCTCTTCGCGCGTTTGATGCATAACTTCTCCAAACTCCGGTTGCATCCTTTAGCTGTGCTCTTAGCACTGGGTCTGTCACCGAAGCAAACTGGAGAGAGCCCAGTACCCTCTGTTGTTCGCGTCTTGATATCCTTTCGGAATCTAGAAGTCTCTTGACAGAACCCGCTATCTCCTTCCTTTTCTTCGCCGGGATGGAGAAACGGTGGTGACATTAGTTCCCAGTGGATTCCCAGCCACTGGAACTTTTGAGATGGAGAAAGTCGAGACTTTTTTCTGTTGATCTTGAAGCCTAGATACTCTAGGAACTGGATCACTTGACTGGAAGCTTGCAAGCATTCTGTCTCGGATGCTGCCCACACCAGCCAGTCGTCCAGGTAGGCTACTACCTGAATTCCCTTTAGGCGTAATTGTTTGAGAGCTACACTCGCAAGCTTCGTGAAAATCCTTGGGGCTTATATTTAGCCCGAATGGCATGGCTCTTAAGGCGTATAGTCTTCGTTGTAGCCTGAACCCTAGGTAGGGGGAGAGTCGACGGTTGATTGGAACGTGCCAATAGGCGTCTGACAAGTCTATAGAGACGGAATATGCCCTCTTGGGCAGTAAGGTCCTTATGTGTTGCAGTGTTAGCATCTTGAATTTGCAATTCACTATGAACTTATTGAGTGGCGACAAGTCCAGAATGACGCTGAGCTTTTCCGAGTCTTTCTTGGGATTACAAAACAGCCTCCCTTGGAATTTGATGGACTTCACCCTTCGGATCACTTTTTTCTCCAACAGTTCTTGAACGTACTCCTCCAGAACGGGGATGGAGTGTTGGAAAAACCGAGGGCACGGGGGTGGAGTGCTGTACCAGCTTCAGCCCAGTCCGTTCTTGAGTAGGCTGTGGGCCCAGGGATCGAAGGTCCACCGATCCCGAAACTTCTGAAGTCTCCCTCCTACCGGCATCATCTCACTTGGACTGCCGTCCTGAGGTCTTGCCTCCCTGACCGCGACCACCCCTGAATTCCCCTTCCCCTTCCCCTTGAGGGGCGCCTAGACGAGCCTCTGGCTGCTCCTCTAGGCTTTGCTCGAAAGGAAGTAGACTGCCCTTCGAACGTTGGGGTGAATGCCGTGGACTGTGTCGACACAGCCTGGGGTACCCACTGGAATGTGGTCGGGGTTTGTGCCACCATCTGGGGCACTGAAGGCAATGGCAATTGCAGTTTGCTGTGCTGTCTAAGAGGCCTTGGCTGGCCGAGACGGTAGCCTAGTCCTCATAGTCTTCCTCTTTGGTTGAGGACCCTCATCCGGGGAAGATTTTCTTTTGATAGCCAGGCCCCACTTCTGGAGAAGGTTTCTATTCTCCGAGGCAGCCTTATCAACAACTTCTTTGACCAATTCTGTAGGGAAAAGGTCTTTGCCCCAAATGTTGGAGGAGATTAGTTTCCTTGGCTCGTGCCTCACCGTAGCCGAGGTGAACACGAACTCCTACAAGCTCTCCTCGCCCTGACGAAGCTATAATGATCCTTCGTCACTGTGGCTAGATGAGTCTTGGCCACTACCATAAACATTTCATGGACCTTGGGGTCACTTGCCATCGTCTCAAGAGTAGTCTGAAGAGACATTGAGGCAGCCAGTCTTTCTTTTGTCTCGAGCTCTCTCTGCAAAAGAAAGTCAGACAGATTAGGAAGGTCCTCGCCGAACTGACGTCCGGCAATATCAGCCTCCAACTTCCCAACTGAGAACGTAAGATGGACGTCCTTCCAGTCTTTGTGGTCCATAGGCAGGGCCAGCGACAAGGGTTTACACTCCTCCAGGGAGGGGCAAAGCTTGCCGGCCTCGACTGCTTTCAGTACAGCCGCAAACCCATTCTGTAAAAAGGGGAAGGCTCTAGCAGGAGAGGACACAAAGGAAGGGAGCTTCTTACTCAATGCAGCTACCTTTGAGTTCGAGAAGCCCCTCTCTTTCATCGAGGATGAAAGCAAAGCTTGAGCCTTAGCATGGTCCATCACTATGACCTCCTTCGGCTCTGTCTCCTCCTTTGAAGCTGGTTCCTTCCTCAGCCGGACATAACAGTCCGGATATGACCTCTTGCTGGGCCAGAATTCCACCTCCTCTAGGGGAACTGAACCCAACTTATCCGAGATGACGATCTTACCAGTCGTCATCGGCATGTGCTCAGCATACCTCCATGGGTTAACATCTGAGCACAAGGGAAGGTCTTTCACATTGAGCCTTTTCTGGGGCCCATGTGATGCTGCAAGGCTCTGCATCCGCAGTCCATTGCAGCCGCCTTCTCCTGATTCTCCTTCTGCATTTGTTGGATCATTCCAACAATGGAGGAGAGGGCCTGTCCCAGCTCTACTGGGAGAGCGGACGATGTTGAGGGAATAGGCTCCGGGATCTGAACCGGAGTAGCCGACACCTCGTCGGCCTCTTCCTCTACAATGTCTGGGGCCAGAGCTTCATCCTGGCCTCCTGCCAGGAGGTCTTCCTCCAGACGTTCGTCCACATCAGACATCCTGTCATCCAACTGGATGTCTTGCAAAGCGACCGCAACTTCAGCATCCACCTGGATCTGAACTTGGGGGATCTCCTCTTGAGGCTGGGGAATCACAGCATCAGCTGATGCCTTAGGGAAAAGATACGCCCTCATCTTCTCACTTGGAAGATAAGGTCCAGAGGTGTTCTTCTGGAAGCCCCTTACCCAGGTACGAAGCTTCTCCCTTGCTATATCCCTTGATTCCGCCGTCCTAGGGGAATCAAAGGCCTCAGTAATCAGGAGGTTAGTGCACACAAGTACAATACCTGAGGGTCCCAATACTGGAGATCACCTTTGGAGACAGCGCATACTGCGTGCCTCCTACAAAAATCATGTCCGCAGAGGTTCTTACTGCGGACGTTGCAGAAAACACTTCCGCACTTCGGAGGGTCCTCCTGTAAAGAGAAGAAATTTCCATGAGTATCAAGTGAAACTACGTATCACTGGATATGCACAGTGTACCATAAAAATTCAGAAAGGAAAGACACACATTTGTGTTTCCCTCACAACCAATTGCTGCAGCCTTCCAGATAATAAAATCGTATGGTTAATCTCTTCTAGAATAACCAATGAAAAGTTTCCAGAGGAAACAGGTGTAGCTCACACCTAAGCAATGATTTTAAAATCCTGGATAATAGACGAGAAAGAACTCACTTTCTTATCTGTAAGGCAACAGCAAAGGGCTGTGCAAGAAAACACAAAAGTGTTAGAACACACAGTGCTGTACCAAAACTTATACTATAGCTTTCTTCTTACAGTATATGTTATACTGAAGAATACTGGTACAGTATAGAAGGTTATGTGCCGGCCGGCACACACCATAGCTAGCTTTAAAGTATACTACTTAACAGCTATAAGGCGGCAGAACGCTGGTTCAAATACATGTGCCGGCCGGCAGTAACTGCCAACCGGCAACTGCCAATGTCGGCCGGCAATGACTGCCGGCCGGCAACTACAAAGGTAGTACCCGGCTGCCGGCCACTGCTCATAGCGACCGGCAGACAAGGGCAGACATTAGCCGGCCAGCAAAGGTAAACAACTGATGCCGGCCGGCAGCAAAAGAACCAGAGGACTACGACTGCCCGGCTGCCGGCCTCATAGGCCGGCAGCCGGGTCGGGTACAGCACTAGAAGAAAACAGAATGGATGCCGGGATAAGAGCGCACACTACCTCCAAGCCCGGCAATCTGAAAAGAGTGCATATAAGGAAGGGGAGAATCTAATTCAGGCTTCCTGACCAATGCCGTCCTGGTTCTACAGGCAGGCATGGATGAAGGACCAAGGGAGGTCCGGGCAGCACTCAAAGCAGAAGACCCTTGCTGGCCGGCAAGGGACTGAGTCAATTCCACATCCTAACCTATCCTAGGTCCAGATGTAGAATGACGTACAGTACTGTAATGGCTAGGCCATTACGGAGATAGAGGGGGAAGGGACAAAAGAGGGTCCTACCAACCTTGCTCTAGTGAAGGATCACCCGCAGCCAAGAAAACTCATCTTAGCCTAAGGGATATCCAAGGAGGGAGGCCAGCAATACTTGCCAGCTCCCAGAGAACCAAAGCAAGGAAGGTGTTGCTACTCCCAGGGAGAGAATCTTATCCTCCCCCAAGAACAGCAACAAGAACTAGTCTGCTAGATCACAAAAGAAGGAATCATCTCGTACAGAAACCTTCGGTAGTGACCTAAGGAGGCTAAGCCTCCTATGTCTGTGTCAGGCCAGCGAGGGAGACTCTACCCCAAGCCAGACAAACACAGATTCAGACTAAAAACTCTGTTGTTCTGTCCCTCTCTGAAACCAGACTTACTGGAACAGGAAGGTACAGTAACACCCAAGTATAGTTTTATCGAAAGTTAATTCAGATAAACCACTTAGGGATATGCCCAAGGCTTAAACAGAGGGAAAGGGATTGCATACCTTTTCCGAAGAAAAGAAAGCAACCGGGGAGTGTGAGAAAGTATACTAAGGCTCCATAAGCAACTTAGCCTAGGCACCAAGAGAATCGATTACCTAAATCACCGAAACTCACTCGTATACTATCTTGGAAATATTCAACATAATCTTAAATGTATAAAAAATAGCCTAAAGCTTCAATAAAATTTTAATACACTCGGAAAAACCAAAATCATGCATGAAGTACTAGGACCAAACGACTAGCTACATGGCCTAGCGTAGGCCAGAGTTGGCGAATACTTCGCCAAAATTAATACTAAAGCATAAAGGAAATCCTATGTAACGCTAAATAGCTAAAATTTATTAAAGCAAAACAACCGGGAATGTCACTCTGGCTAACTAAAACTCCAGTAGGCTACAGCTCTTGTAACAAAGATTAATCCTATTAATCACTTAAAAATTTACCAAGAGCCTACATTTATACATAAAAGACATGGTACTCAACTTATCAGAGGCCGACGAAGTTGGAGAAGCCATGAAAAGCTGAATAAATCCAAGATTTGCGAGAAACACAGGAAAAAACACCGAGTTGTTAAGCTACGCAAAAAGGAGTACAGATGGAGCCAGGATTGGCGCCAGGCACGCTTACGAAACTCGAGAATAGGGAGCCTTGGGAGCGGCTCCCCCTTTTTCTTTCCCGATTTCGTTTCTTGCCATTTGACCCCTCGATACGTAATCTCTGTTTGGGGTGAAGATTGCCATGTGGCGTGTCAAGAATACGTCCTCTGATATGTCGCGATATTCCTTTCATGAGGGATATTCGCTATAGGAGTTAGAATTCTGGTACCTAAAGGTAAATTCTCTGGGAATATCGCCGTAGTTGTAATATACCCTAAGAAGCTACCCTATAGGAACTTCCATCAGGAAGACATGGCTTGAGCCCAAATATATATATATATATATGTATATATATATATATATATATATATATATATATATATATATATATATATATATATATATATATATATATATATATATGTATATCATATATATATAAATATATATAAATATATATATATATATATATATATATATATATAT
>NC_090735.1:150273474-150293474 GCF_036898095.1 Palaemon carinicauda | reverse complement strand
TTATCGAAATAGAATATTTGAATATTGAAGTTGAATAATTTTGAATTATATGACAATTGTAATTATATAGTAAATGAACATGCCATATTTTTTATCATATTTACAAAAAAATTCTGCTCTCAAATATGATGCCATCTATATTCTCCTCCCCCAAAAAAGATTCGTCCGTGAATCTCTCTCTCTCTCTCTCTCTCTCTCTCTCTCTCTCTCTCTCTCTCTCTCTCTCTCTTTCTTGCTTCATCAAACACAAACTTAAACGGGGAAACTTTGGTAAAGTGAACGTTTTCTGACTTTGGAATATTTAGACATTTACTAAATCTTGCTTTTTGTATTAATATCAATTTGAACTTTGTCACCATAATAATGCACTCATAAATGATATGTAGGGGTAGTTTGTTAAAGATAAAGACCCATTTGGATATTACGACTATTCTTTGATATATACATGTATCTAAATACAACTTTGAAATAATAGTTAAAAGAAAAAAAAATACTTACGTTACACCAATGTAAAAAAAAAAAAAAAAAAAAAAAAAAAAACACCAGCCAATGTCGATGACTTCAAAATTAGGCCCATGAAAAGGCAGTAAATCCTTTGTACGATTCCAAAATGAGTATTTGTACTTTATGACATTCTTTTCAGTCTTACTCTTTCCTCATAGAATAAAAACCTCATATATTTCAAGCGAAGTAAAGTAGAAATACTAAAAGTCACATTACAAATCATTCGACGCAATTATGCTGGCAACAAATCGTTTCCAATCAAAAACAATTTTGGTCAATTTAGATATATAGAAAAATTGTTTCCAGCGGAGAGTATGATGACATAGTGTCCACTCGAAAATGATCCCTGATTTATTGCCCAGCATCTGCAATAAATATTGGAAAACAATTTCGCTAAACAGCATACAACTTCGCCGCAGAAAAAACGACTTTACAGTTTCCACCCCAGGACATCTAACTTGCCAACATAACAATAGTCGACGTTAATTTCTCTCTCTCTCTCTCTCTCTCTCTCTCTCTCTCTCTCTCTCTCTCTCTCTCCTCTCTCTCTCTCTCTCTCTCTCTCGCGAAGCCGCTTGCAATACTGCTAAGACAAAGTGTAGATATGAGCGAGATATATGTTAAACATAAATTAGCTTATATAACACCTATCTTCAAAAGTGGATCAAGACTAGAGGCAAGCAATTATATACCTGTTAGTCTAACATCACATATTATGAAAATGGTTAAAAATAATTTGTTTAAAATAGGTCAACACAGTTTTGTGCCCGGAAAAAGTACACAAACACAACTGATAGCACACTATGAAAACATACAAAAATATGATAAAGAAAAAGACATAGATGTGATCTATCTAGATTTTGCAAATGCCTTTAACAAGGTAGACCTTAATATATTACAGAGAAAATGAGAAAGCATAATATTGTGGGAAAGATCGGAAAATGGATAAAAGAATTCCTGCAAAACAGAAAACAGATAGTGGTTGCAAATGACGAGAAATCAGATGAAGCTCAGGTAATATCTGGCCTGCCACAGCGTACGGTATTAGCTGCACTGCTGTTTGTTATTATGAACTCAGACATAGACTGTGATGTTGTAAACTCTGTAGTGAGAAGTTTCGCCGATGACACAAGATTAAGTAGAGAAATTACTTGTGATGAAGATAGGAACTCACTACAAAGAGATCTTAACGAAATATAAGAATGGGTGGAGATAAATAGAATGGTATTTAACTCCGATAAACTCAAATCAATAAATTGTGGAAACAGAGAAGGAATGGCATATGCATACAAGAGACCTAATAACGAGGCAATCACAAACAAGGAAGCAATTAAAGACCTTGGTGTTATGTTAAATAGGAATATGTTATGCAACGACCAAAGAGCAACACTGTTGGCTAAATGTAAAGCAAAAATGGGAATGTTATTCAGACACTTTAAAACAAGAAAAGCTGAACACATGATTATGCTTTACAAAACTTATGTACGTAGTACACTCGAGTACTGCAATGCGATATGGTACCCACACTATCAAAAGGATATTGCACAAATAGAGAGTGTACAAAGGCCCTATCCTGCTAGAATAAAAGAAGTTAAGGACCTTGACTACTGGGAAAGACTGCAATTTTCAAAACTATACGGTCTAGAAAGGAGAAGAGAACACTACATGATAATACAAGCATGGAAGCAGATAGAAGGAATTAGTGAAAACATTATGGAGCTAAAAATATCAGAAAGAGCAAGCCGAGGTAGATTAATAGTGCCAAAAAATATACCAGGAAAACTAAGGAAGGCGCACAGGACATTAATCCACTACGCATCAGCATCGATAATGCAGCAACTATTTAATGTGCTGCCAGCTCATTTAAGAAACACATTAGGAGTGAGCGTAGATGTGTTTAAGAATAAGCTCGATAAATACCTAAGATGCATCCCAGACCATCCAAGACTGGAAGATGCAAAATACACCGGAAGATGCATTAGCAACTCTCTGTTGGATATACGAGGTGCCTCACACTGAGGGACCTGGGGGAACCCAAACATAAAATAAGGCAATAAGGTAAGGTAAGGCTCTTGTGCTCGTAATCGTCCAAAGAAGACCTTAGTTTGTCGACTTTATTGGGTTTTATTCAGTGTTTACTAGAGCAAATGACTGCAAGTTTATAAATCAATATCCATATTTTTATGTGTTTCTTCAACAAAAAATATGAAAAGAAAATTTAGCAGGTATTAGATTATCCTTGTGTTTCATCATGAATGGGTGTTTTTAAAATAATTATCATAAATAATGCATAAACTATTTAAGTAATATGGAAATGGATCACAACTAAATATTCCCTTACACATCTTTTCTTCGACAGACCAGTCATTAATTTTCAGATATAATCGCTTATGGATTATGAAAAAATAAGGAAATCTATCTCACATGGAACTATCATTGCGACGATTTTAGAAAATTCAGTTAAAATGCAAATATGAGAACATTAAAGTTAACTGAATTATGACTGCTTGATATAGTGATTGCCCATTATCAACATATTATTTTCCCTTTTCACATTTCATAAATATTTGATATTCATATAGAATTAGAAATGGGACTGGTTTTCTTTTTTTTTTTGGTTTTGTACAAACCAATTAATTCAATCTTGACAAAACTTATACGATTATATCGATGGCAAATAATTAGTACTTTATATATGTATATATATATATATATATATATATATATATATATATATATATATATATATATATATATATATATATATATATTTATATATATATATATATATATATATATATATATATATATATATATATAGATATAGATATAGATATAGATATAGATATATATATAGATATATATATATATATATATATATATATATATATATATATATATATATATATATATATATATATATATATATATATATAGATATAGATATAGATATAGATATAGATATATATATATATATATATATATATATATATATATATATATATATATATATATATATATATAGATATAGATATAGATATAGATATAGATATAGATATAGATATATATATAGATATATATATATATATATATATATATATATATATATATATATATATATATATATATATAGATATAGATATAGATATAGATATAGATATATATATATATATATATATATATATATATAGATATAGATATAGATATAGATATTTATATATAGATATAGATATAGATATATATATATATATATATATATATATATATATATATATATATATATATATATATGTGTGTATATATATATATATATATATATATATATATATATATATATATATATATATATATATATACATATCTATATCTATATCTATATCTATATATATATATATATATATATATATATATATATGTATATATATATATATATATATACATATATATATATATATATATATATATATATATATATATATATATATATATATATATATATATATATATAATACCTCTATATGAAACTTGTGTTATTTCTTATAAAGAAAATGTCTTGAAAAAATCTTAGATTTTTCAATGTAATAGGTAAACAGCTTGGTATAACGATAACCTTTTAATTAGAAAAAGATATATATTATTTGTAAATATCGTTTTAAAAGTTATTAGTAGCAGGGAGAAAATTCTGTTTTATTTTCAACTTTCAATATTTACCCAGTCAAATTGATGTAAATTAAACTTTAGTTTCAATACCTAATGGTGTTCATTCATAAATATTTCAGCATATAGTACACTTGCTTCATGAATGAAAGCTACAGGGAGATGGATTAGTATCCCATAAGAAAATTAAACAATAAATTCATACTGTTAGTCAAGTGGAATAATTAATTTTTTATTAACACTTATTAACTCTAAGAAATATATTTTTTTTATTTATTGAAATTTTAGTTAGCTTAAGTTTGACCTTTTTTTTCTTCAGTAAATATGTCTAAACTCTTCTGTGAATGGGTATTTTTATCACCGATTTTTTGCTTCTCCCTTTTAAGGTTTTTATCTAAATGTCGATAAAAAAATCCTCGGAAATGGAGTATAATCAATATGATTAATGATGGAATATAAACAAACTATACATGACGAAGTAATGGCATTTTTTTAAAATTACGAATTAAAATCTCTGTATTTTTTTATACATAATAACAATTTTAGGTTTTCAGATGATTAAATATGATTATAAAATATCAATCTTTAAAAATCTAAATTAGTTTTCAATAAGGATATAAGTAGTTATATTCAATGGAAAAAATAGACGATTTCATTACGAAATAATGACAAAGAAAGCAGTAGTAGATATTCGTGGGAATATCATGATGAAAAATCTCTACTTCTGAAAGAATAACTTTCATCAACTTTGAAGGTTTATCTCGTAAAATATGAACTAAATACAAAAGGTATTGGATTCGAATGACAGGAATTACATAAAAGAGAAGCGTCATATGTGTTTCATTCATATGTTATTCAGTGCATCGTGCACCAAATCTACAGTGGATAAAATATTAGATAAAAACTGTCATGGATATAAATCTGCCTCTTTCAAGAGAATTGGCCACTTGATTCTTGCTGTTAGTTAAGGTTATTAATTTTTTTTTGGGGGGGCCTTAAAATTTATATTTTTTATTGTACTTTATATATATATCCTAAGTGAAATAAATGATTAAAACAATATACGGGTTATTAAGGAAACAGTAAGGAATTGAAAGATTTATGAAATAAAGTTACGAAAAATAGGCTTCTTACTTTCAAAATAAAACTCTAAATATTGAAGAAAATATTTGGAATATCAGTTCATATAGGAAGCCAAGTCTGAAGTGATATTCAATATCAGCATCACATTCCGTGACTGTTCCTTCGTTTGCTCATATCTTTCAAATGTTTCTGATCTCGGGTATTTAACTTCACGGTGAGGAAGGGAACCACCTGAACTGGTGGAAATGGCTGTGAAATCCAGTGCTTTTCGTGGTTGGACGGCAGTAAGGAGTAATAAACACCATAAAAGGAAAAACAAATAAAATTGGGCTTTGAGATACAAAAATTCTAATATATTTGAATATAGGCAGACGGAAAAAAAATGGATGATAAAAAGCGCTTTTTATGATTATATTTCCATTGAAATGGAGATGTGAGATGATATAGAAATTAAAATATCTAAAGTGAAATAAACGTTTTGAAATTAGAGAGGCATGAATAAATTACATTTATAACTTGATTAAACTTGATGATCAAAAGAAAACTTCAAAGGTTATAAAACGTAAAACAAATCTCGTATTCACAAACAGACATACATGCACAGTATCACTGTTGAAAATTTTCAGGAATATTTTTTAATTATTTTCAATCCAGCCCATTATCACATCAAAAGACGGAAATGGTGGAAACACCATACTTTTGTGGGAGCTGGGTCTTTGCTAACATCTATAATGATACAAAATTAAAAAATATAGAATTTTGTTTGTTATATTTTGAAGTCATATTTTCGAGGTCTACTCCGCTTGAGGGGTGGTTATTAACTGCATACCTTTTATTTATTTTTTTTTCTCTAAATACGGAAAGCCCGAAAATGGTGAGGCTTAGTTTCATAGATAATTGATTACAACAATTGGTTTGATATAGACAACAGATTAGGAAAATGTATCTTTTAAAGATCATAAGTTGTAAGCGTTTCCTACTTTTTTTAAACAAAGTATTTTTGCAAAGAACCATTTGGTTACCTGCATTCCTTTAATGCAAAATGATACAGTAAAAAAAAATATTTTAGCAAGACTTTTTGTATAATATAGGAATCTTCTTTTTTTCTGACTGCAATTAGAAATATCAAAGTGAATAACATGAAAAAAGTAATGTTTGTGTTAAGGTTATCTTTCCTTAACATCAGGTTATTGGCATGAAAAATACTAACAACGTAACACTTATTCTTCCATGAAGTTAATTACCTTCACAAATTTATATTATAAAGCCTGTGTTATTTAAATTTTTTTTCAGTAAAACCAAGTGTAAGAAAAAAAAAACATGTTGAATTCATATTTTCTTTCAACATACATTTATCAGATTATATCCTGTCTTAATTCAGGGTAGAGATAAGAAATCTCTCTCTCTCTCTCTCTCTCTCTCTCTCTCTCTCTCTCTCTCTCTCTCTCTCTCTCTGAAATTTGGCATTTCATATCCTTGGTTATTTTAGAAATTAAATCAAGTGATTTAGGTTTTTTTCATGAGACATTTTTTCCATTCATTATCCATGAATTAATAAAAACTCTTGAATTGGCTATACAGTAGGCTCTGCTATTGGGTTTTACTGTCTATAGTCAGAGAATAACATATTTTCTTTATGAAAAAATAATTCAATGTTTTATAGAAATATAATGCTATACCATATTGTCTCTATTCACATCATATTGCTATATGTATTCTTTCTTTGAGGGAAACTATTAATAGTAGATAATTGTACAGTATATATTGGTGAATTTGAAAAACATCATACTGATAACAGATAAGAATTTAAAGGCTCTATAGAAACTTATAAATTTGGAACTTATAAACATCTTAAAAAACATGAGCAAAATAATCCTTCGCGTTTATGTCATGTGATGTCAACCACGTATCATATACACTATTATGACTTCACTGATCTTTATTTATCTAAGTTTTATTTCTCTTTTATTTCGATACAGCTTGTTCTGTTATGATAGCATGGAACTATGTTGCTTGAAATAAGTATTTTTCATTAAAATAACTTTTGTTTAAATGCTTCTTGTGTATTTATATGCAAGTCTGGGCAAATTATTCTTCATATTCAGCTCAAGTATGAAAAACTTAACTTATTTTGCACAAATAACTCCTATAAAATACTGCTGCCTTTGAAGAATTTACGTATCAGAAAGTGGAACAAAAATATAATCGAAGGAATTTTTAGGTAACTACTTTAATTTATAACTCTCATTATTGTGTTATAAAAGTGTGAGCAAGTACTTTATTTCTTTAGCGATTGCTATCGTTTTATTGCATTAAATGAATCCGTTATACAAATATTTTATCAGTAGAATCATCTCTCGTTACTTAGAGTAAAAAGTTATGATATGATTTATTCTTAAACATCAGAGGTTTATATCCTATCTCTCACAAGCATAGTCATCGGGATGAATAGTATTCGTAGCTGCAAACTGCTACCATCCTGCCTCAAACACTCCTGAATATTGAGTGGAGTATATATCTAAGTCATTGGCGTTATAATTCATGACAAACAATGTCCATGAGCCTTCAGAATACACCTACTTCTGACACTAAGGAATGATATATCATGAAACGTATTTGGGTGCTATGTTATACTCTATAAATGTGTTGTATTTCGTGTGACATTACGGAAAAATATTAGCTTCATTTTTTTTTATGAAGGAACAAATATTTGCCATATTATAAAAGAAAATTATTATTATTACACAAGAGATGGAGTTATATCCATAAAAAGTATAATACGATAAAAATCATAAATTCATGAAATCATTATATTTAAGATGAAATTTTGTTTGTACTGTAGGGAAAAAATGTCTTTTTTCTGGCAAAAAAGAGAATACCGGTTATGTTATCAACACAAAAGAACAATATTTTCGCTTTTATAGAGGAAGTTTGCCATTTATTATATTTATTGCGGAAGATATATTGATGTTAATAGAAAATTAATCTTACTTCTGTTATGGAAGAAATAACTATTCTTTGAGAAAAAAACAAAATATTTTCATTATTTTACACTAAATCCTAGTTTTCTTAGAGGATGATGCATACATATACACATATCCACACACACACAAACATACACAACCCCCCCCCCACACACAAACACACACACACACACACACACACACACACACACATATATATATATATATATATATATATATATATATATATATATATATATATATACATGTATATATATATATATATATATATATATATATATATATATATATACACACACATATATATATATATATATATATATATATATATATATATATATATACATGTATATATATATATATATATATATATATATATATATATATATATATATATACATGTATATATATATATATATATATATATATATATATATATATATATATATATATATATATATATACATATATATATATATATATATATATATACATATATATATATATATATATATATATATATATATATATATATATATATATATATATATATATATATATATATATATGTGTGTGTGTGTGTGCGTGTGTGTTTGTGTGTGGGGGGTTGTGTATGTTTGTGTGTGTGGATATGTGTATTTTTACGCATATATATATATATATATATATATATATATATATATATATATATATATATATATATATACATGTATATATATATATATATATATATATATATGTATATATATATATATATATATATATATATATATATATATATATATACATATACTCCACTTTTCACTGGAAACTTATTTAATAAGACTTCGTTAAGATTAACTTTGCACCTGCTATGGTCGTGAACAGACTTAATCAAATTGGCTCATTTAAGAGGAATTCTATAAAAAGGCAGGAATCATCCATAAAATTAGCAGGTGCACGCTTCCGAAAGATTTTCATAGTCCATAAATGCTATCAAAAGTGCATTTCTATATTCTATGCATTGCTGTGCAATTTGTCTCAAAATGAAAATTGTTCATTGCAACTTCTACCTTTTCTAAATCCTGCTTGTTCATTTCTTAGCTTTCCATCAATCTCTCTCTTTAGTCTCTTTAGAATAACCATACTATATATTTTCATAGCTATTGACGTAATTGTCAGGCCTCTGTAATTTTTGCTATCAGTCAGGTCTCCCTTTTTGCCATTTCACCAACACTCCTAACTCCCATTCATCAGGTTTTGCTCCTTCATGACACATTCTGCAAAATATTCTTTTAAGTATCCTGGGAGTCACTTCATTTTCGGCCAGTAACATCTGGGCAGTTATTCCATCGTATCCAGGGGCTGTCCATCTCTTTAGTGTTTTGATGATAGCTTCAATCACACTGAATTCATGCATTAACAAATCCTTTCTGCTAATAACCTCACTAAAGTGTTCCATCCAACATTGTCTTTCTTCATCTTCTGTTGTTATATTACATTCATTTCTCTTTTTGATGTGTATATTCTTCTTCAACTTTGCCTCCATAAAGATTATATTGATAATTATGGGAGCAATTCTCATACCATATCCACTTCCTGAAATCATAGATTTGTCAGCCTCCTCTCCGATACTGTAAAAATATTCTCTCCACACATTTTTAGTTTTCCTTTTGACCTCACTATAAATACTGGAATACTTAGCAAGCTCTACCTTATAGTCCTCATTACTTCTTCGAAAATTTTCAACAAACCGTTTCTGTTTTTTTTTATCCTTTTCACAGTATCCGAAGTATCATTTGATATCAATGGTGTCTCCTAGCAACTGCATGTCCAGAGACTTCACTACCAACTGACTGATAAATGTTCTTAATATCACAATTCTTTTGTAATCCCACTTAATAAGAAATAATAAACAACCAAAGAACAAAATTATATTTATTTTTTGCATTTAGCGTTCTTGCATTACGCATTTAGCGTTCTTGCATTACAGGATGTCACTCCCACACAATTTTAATTCCACATTCCATAATCAACCACATCTGAAAACTTCTGAAGTTTTCATTAGACAAGCAGCTTGTCATATACATGTATGCTCAAAAACATGTTACCGCTAAACTTGATACCAGTTATCACAGTATATGATAATACCCTAAAAATTCAAACTTTCCCGTGCAAAGTTTGAACGCCAGAATGAATACATATCGAACACCACTACTCGACAAAACCTTAAGCCCCGCCCCTTACCTCTCATTGGCGTTTACACAAAAGAAAATAATTCTATTCTAATTCACCCAGTTCAACCGAAATAAATTATATTTCTTTTGTAATCCCACTTAATAGGAAATAATAAACAACCAAAGAACAAAATAATATTTATTTTTTGCATTTAGCGTTCTTGCATTACAGAATGAAAGAAAGGTCCAATTACGAAACAATATGCTTATAAACCTAATCTAAGCGAAACCAACAGTCTTGAATCCAGCATATGTTTGATGTAACCATCCTTCGCGGACTCTGATCGCCATCTCCCATGTTTTTTAAACAATCTATCTGAAACGCCAGAATTAGCGCAAACTGTCGCACCACCCGCTCTTAGACTATGCAAACCGTATTTTGAAATGTCTGAAACTATAGATTTAAAAGCTTCAATAAACAGTTCCCGCATTCTTGAATAAGTCAAAGGTTTATTAACCTTTCTAATCTGATAACCTGCCTTTGTTTTAGTAATATCCCGAAAAATAAATTCAGAACTTTCATTAGAAAACCCACACCACATAAAATACTTCTCCAGATTTCTGACAGGACATACATCAGTATGTGTCCTAGCAATTACAACATGTTGACCATCTCTATATATATCAGTCTTACTTTTCTTAATAAAAATAGACATATGCGTTTGTTCAAAACAAACATCTGAACATCTGATGTTCAATAACTCACTGCATCGCAAAAAACCAGAATATGCAACCAAACATGCACATATTGTTCTTTGATTATAAATGTTCCCACTTTCAAAAAATTTATAGTACATTTGTTTTAACATTTCTGCATTTATAGGCTCTTTTTTCGTTATCGGTACAGACAAACGTCTTTTCCCTGCCTCATACACATTCTTCACTAAATCTGAATCTGTCGGAGATGAAATTCCAATAACGGAATATGCCCAGCGAATTCCATACAAGGCTGAAGATAACACACTCACTGAAACTCCTTCCTGAATTAAACTTGCTAAATACATACAAATCACCAAAGGCTTCATAGTAGACTTTTTATCATGAATGCCATTCTTCTCCAACCACGTAACCCACTTCATATAGCTCCGATAGTACACTTTAGTCGTAGAACTTGCACGCCACTCTGCTAATAATTCTGGAATTCTCTCTATATTTTCTTTTACAGATTCCGGAAGAATGGCTACATCATTTTCATATGCCTGCAAAAATACCTGTAAAATAAAAACCTTAATAAACACATGCTTTTATTTAAAGTCAATTTTCAAACATAGCATATAAAAATTCAGATCAACATTTCCAAACATTGAATCATAACTTTTCCCACACATATAAAAATCCTTCTGTGATGGTAAATAAACAACACCCTTAACAAAATGATCAAATTGTGTACCATCTGGACACAACAATGGCCAAAAACTTGACGATTCCCATTTCGGAACCACTAAAGCACCGCAAACTTTATCTTCTGACATTTTTGCCAAAACTCTACCTACCAAATAAATAGATGGACAGAACCACCCTCTTACGTTAGCCCAACCCTCTGTAAATGCATCAATACCGCTACATTTCATGTTCCAGTACCTTGAATAAAACTTATCTATTTTGTGACTACTATCACTAGCAAACCAATCAATCTCAAATGATCCCCACAATTCACTTATATAATTGAAAATTTGCAAGGACACACCCCAATCATCAGAATCCCGATGTTGACTTATAAAGTCTGCCTTTTCATTAAGAGACCTTGGAATCCACTCCATCTCCAAATGAATACTATTAACTAAACAATGTCTGTAAATATCCAAAGAAATATTTTGGAGATCAACCTTCATACTTCCCTTAGAAATTATACTGACGATGTTCTTATTATCAGTGAACCATTTGACCCGTTTTCCTTCCACCTCATGATTTAAAGAAATCAAAACTCTATGAACTGCAACCAACTCTCTCCAAGTTGAACTTTTCCCCATCTCCTCCGAACTCCACATTCCATGAGAAATACCATGCCTAGAATTTACAACATAACCACCAAAAGCATGTCCACTAGCATCCGAAAATACAAACTTAACACACGATGGTTGACACTTCAACTGCCTAATATTAATAGCATCTATGTTGTCTAACCAAAACTGAATTTGACCACAACTGTCATTTGATAAAACTATATGATCATTCCATGACCTTGAATTTAAAATATCAACACTCAAGCACCTTGTCATCGGCTGACTAACAGACCCTATAACAGTAGACATTGAAATTATTTGCCCAACAAAACTAGCAACTTTCCGAACAAACACTTTTCTAAATTTGACACAATCACCCATGATTTCTAAACCGGTATCTCGAACTTTCTTTAATCTTTTTTCTGGAACTTTCAAAACTAACCTCATCGTGTCAATACAAAAACCTAACCAAACTAAGTTCTGCACTGCTGACCACACTGATTTACGATCATTGATAACAAAACCACTCAACCGTAAATCTTCCCGAACACTCTCCGCCATTGACCTAGTTTCTTGTACGTCACAACCAATACCGATACCATCATCCAAATACATAATGACTCGTTTTCCCTCTCCCCTCCACTTCTTAATAAGAGGCCTAGTAACTTTTGTAAAAACATACGGAGCCGATTTTAATCCAAACGGGAGAACCAAAAATTTAAAAAAATTTTTGTTCTCCATTCCTTATCCACGCAAATCCCAAAAATTCTGTATGGGGGTAAAACATTTCAATATGATGATAAGCTGAATGTAAATCAAAACTGAACATAAATGAATTAGACTTGAGATATACAAGTGCCGTTCTAATATCCTCATACTTCACGCTTTGTCTAAGTATATGTAAATTGACACATCTTAAATCTAAAATAAGTCTCTTTTTATTGTTTGACTGGACAGAAACTGTTAGAGAATTAACAATATAAGGAGCAAAATTGCATTGTTCAATAAGTCCTTGATTTAACAATTCTGAAATTGCACTATCAACAAACTCCTTATGCATAAGTGAAGAATTGTTATTTTTATGAACATTTCTACAAGGCATAGTGTAAAAAGGAATTTCATAACCGTGTTTTATAATATCTAAAACACTGTCATAAGCACCAATATTTTCCCAAAATTGTACATTTAACCTTAATCTGCCTTTAATACTTGAATCAGTAACACTTTGACTTTCAAATTCATAATTGTCAAGTAAGCAATACTCATCTTTAACAAAACTTGAAGCGTCAGACTGTACTCTGCTTTTCCTCTGATTGTCCTCCGACTGAACTAGGGGCGGATCTTGTCCTGAGGAGCGGGCATTCCCGTTGTAAGTGGGTGAAATCCCCGCAGACATAGCACCCACCGACTCGATAGGGAAAATTTCCAACCTGCAGTCTAGGTTGAAGACTCGGCCGTGGAACATAAGGAACAGCAGGAACGGAAGCACCATAACTCGAGAACGGATTTGGAGCAGTAGCAGCGGGTTTAGCATTCGAATCCCTCCCGGTTCCCGAGCGAGTATCCTTGTCCTTCTTACGTTTCTTGAGCGCTCTGTTTTCTGCTTTGTAAATCTTGCTTTCATCACCCGAATCACTGGCAACCGGATTTGTAACGTACTGGTTTACGGTCTCCCATCCTCCAGACGAAGAATCAGCTATTGGAATGTGCTTGTTTCGCTCCTTAATTTTCTCTCCTGCTTCTTTAATTACTTCTTTTGCATAGTCAAGTTTTCCATTGTCAATTGCCCAGCTAATAGAATCCAAGGATTCTTGAATGTCAGAATTGAAGTTATATTGAACTTTATGTCCTTTTAATCTCCACTGTATTTCGTTCTGCCCTTTGAATTTCTTTATCTCTGACGACGCTGTAGCACTTGCACCTTGAATTTCCTCTCTCAAACCCGAAACTTTCGCATTGACAAACTCTTTAATTTCTTCCTTTTGAGACTTAATTTCAGCTAATAAGTCTGAAATTGAAGGTTCTGCCATGCCGTATAACACTCGGTCAAAAGGAGCAACTTTCCCGTGCAAAGTTTGAACGCCAGAATGAATACATATCGAACACCACTACTCGACAAAACCTTAAGCCCCGCCCCTTACCTCTCATTGGCGTTTACACAAAAGAAAATAATTTTTTTCTAATTCACCCAGTTCAACCGAAATAAATTATATCATACTTCATTATTGTCTGCTCTTCGTCTCTTAAAGTCTCTGAGACTGCAAATCGATTAATACATTCAATTGCAACTGTTCCTCTGTGTTCTTCTTCTAAAAGATTAGTTTTATCAAACCTATATACTCTATTTACCTTTCTGTTTGGTGTTTTCAGTTTTAATTTCAGTATTGCAATGAGGTGCTGGTGATCACTACCATATCTGCACCTCTATAGCTTCTTACATTTCTCAGTCCTCCTTCTCTCTCTATCTATGGCAATGATATCAATTTGATTTTTGCTAATGCCACATGGTGAAGTCTATGTATACTTGCGGATGTTCTTGTGTTAAAAAAAGAGTACCCCCAATGGTAAAATTGTTTACTGAACATACACTTATGAAATTTGCTTCATTTTCATTTGCAACTCCAAAAAGACACTCGGTACTCATCGCATTCTATATTTCTTGACGGTTACTTCAAACTTCAGCATTTAAGTCGCCAATCACATTTTTTTATATCTCTCTCAGGAATCTCATCTATTACACTCAGCAGTTCTTAGTATTATTAATTTACACTTTCTTCACGGGAATCATTTGCTAGGGCATAGCAAACTATAATACTCATGTTGCACTACTATTTAAACTTTGCTAGTAATAATCAATCATTTATAGCTCTCCCTCGGGTAATGTATTTTCTGCTTTTGGTGTCATAATTATTCCTACTCCTTCTCTTCCAACTCCATCCAATCTTCATGATTAGATATATATATTTCCTTGGTCTGAAGTTTCCTTACCAATCCCCTTGCAATGTTTTTCACTTAGGGCCAAGATATTTTATTTTCCTTTCTTTTCTTTCCTCACTGGACCATTTTCCCTGTTGGGGCCCCTGGGCTTAAAGCATCCTGCTTTTCCAACTAGGGTTGTGGCTTAGCAAGTAATAATAATAATAATAATAATAATAATAATAATAATAATAATAATAATAATAATAATAATAATAATAATAATAATAATAATAACAATAATAATAATAATGATAATAATAATAAAAATAATAATAATAATAATAATATCCAAACTATATTTTATAAATTCACTCCCCACTTACTGCTAACTTCCCAATCTGATTCTTGATTCCAACATTCCAATTACCTATATTAAATTTTTCTTTAGTATATATAAACCATGGGATTCTTAGCACAACGCTACGCCCAGCACTGGGGGCCATTTTTTCATCTTCTCTTTTCATGATTGACCAAATCCATAGAGGATTCATTGGCTCTTTAAATCAAAAGATAGCCAGCTCCTTGTAATGCGCAGTTATTGTCTAACTAAGGCAAGTGACCCCTGTCGGTCCATACTAATTTTAGTAAAAATAAATCAGCAGGCATCCAGATAGATGGATATATGTATATATATATATATATATATATATATATATATATATATATATATATATATATATATATATATATAAATATATAGATATATGTATATATATATATATATATATATATATATATATATATATATATATATATATATATATATATATATATATATATATACACATATATCTATCTAACTATATATATATATATATATATATATATATATATATATATATATATATATATATATATATATATACATAAATCTATCTATCTATCTCTCTCTCTCTCTCTCTCTCTCTCTCTCTCTCTCTCTCTCTATATATATATATATATATATATATATATATATATATATATATATATGCACATGTAACATTATTATCCTAAACATATAATTACGTATATGTCAATACTTATATCTAACATAACCCTATTTGGTGCAAATGTACTTATGCTTACTATATAAAATAATTGTACCCTTTAGTTGATGGTAGTTTAGGTCTAAATATCAATTTCACAGTGACGTCAATTATTCACAATACATTCAGTTCTACTTCAGGCGGTTAAAGTTTTTGTTTATATAGCTTACAAATCTCTTTACATATAAATGCGTCGAGTTTATACATCTTGTGTCCAATATTGAAGTTGTTTTCAAAGGTTTCTTTCATGAAACTGGACTCTATGTTGTTCCTTTCCAATAAGTTATTTGAATGAACCAATTTCTTTGCACCACAGCAATTAATAGCGTGATTTTTATCTCTAACGTGGATAAAGAGTGCATTATTGTCTTTAGCATATCTGACACTTTTCTTATGTTGTTTAATTCTCTTTTCAAGGGCTTTACCTGTTTGACCAATATAGAATTTTCACAATCATTGCCTGGAATATGATATACACATCCCTTGGTAATGTATTGTTACTCTTAAATGCTACATTTACATTGAAATTTTTCAACAGTTGGGGAATTTCTATAAAAGAATTACAAGAAGGCAGTACAAGTAAATTCTGTGTATTGTAGATTTTCTGTTATCATTACCGCAAGAGGTCTTTTTTGCTGTTCTTAGTTCATCATCTAACACAATTTCTGGGTACTTCAGTTTTTTTACCTATTGCTCTAATCTCATTTATTTCATCATCAATGTATTAAGGGCTGCAGACTCGAAATGCTCCTAAAAACAAAGAAGTAAATACAGATTTCTTAACTTTGTTGCCTTGATTTGAGTAGTAATGGACATACGCTGATATATTCGTTGGCTTTCTGTATACACTAAACTTGAGTCTATTGTCACATCTGTGTATGCAAAAGTCCAAAAAACGTAGGGTACAATTATTCTCAAGCTACATAGTGAAATCTATATATATATAATATATATATATATATATATATATATATATATATATATATATATATATATATATATATATATATATATATAAATATATATATATATATATATATATATATATATATATATATATATATATATATATATATATATGTGTGTGTGTGTGTGTGTGTGTGTGTACATATGGAATAATAATAATAATAATAATAATAATAATAATAATAATAATAATAATAATAATAATAATAATAATAATAATAATTATATTAATAAACATAATAATAGTAATACAAATAATTGAATATACAGTAGATGCACTTACATTTATATTCACAGTGTATAATATTGTATATGTGTGGTACTAATCTTTCAATAATCAAAACCTTCGAAGGATTTCATATCCCAAGAAATTCATCTTTCAGCAGCAGATGTTGAAACTGAACGCTTATATGAGTGAAGCCGATGACAAATGGTATGAGTTTTTTTCAGCGTTAGTTAACGTTTATATATGTATTACCGATTCGTTTTCAAGGTTTTTTGTTTTTCTTTTTCTTTCTACACAGAATAGATGAGCAGTCCCACAACGTTTTATCTTTTATAGCCCATGTAGCCAAGTTCACTAATATCAGATATCATAAAACAAAACTATACTTCTTCATATCATTATGAATTCTTAAGTGTATATGTTTTTCATTTGTGTAGATCTGGAAAATAAGGAAAACTCAATATGTGTATGTATATATGTATATTTATATATATATATATATATATATATATATATATATATATATATATATATATATATATATGTATATATATATATATGTATATATATATATTTATATATATATATATATATATATATATATATATATATATATATATATATGTATATAGATATATATATGTATATATACACACACACATATATATATATATATATATATATATATATATATATATATATATATATATATATATGTATATATATATGTATATATACATACATACATATATATATATATATATATATATATATATATATATATATATATATATATATATATATATATATATATATATATATATATGTATGTGAGAGAGAGAGAGAGAGAGAGAGAGAGAGAGAGAGAGAGAGAGAGAGAGAGAGAGAGAGAGAGAGAGAGAGAGATAATTCTGTTAATTCGTCATGGATGATTTCCCTCAGGACGGATTCGATTACTCCAACTAGTCCTTTTGTTTCGTTGTTATACATTTTTCGAGGGAGCCACATCAACCCATCTCTCCTTACACCCAGGTTACCATCACTGATGGTCGACTAATAACTTATGTAACTACTTTGCCTCTGAGGGGAACAGAGATATATTGGATTTCAGAGAGAGAGAGAGAGAGAGAGAGAGAGAGAGAGAGAGAGAGAGAGAGAGAGAGAGAGAGAGAGAGAGAGAGACAGAGAGAGAGAGAGAGAGAGAGAGAGAGAGAGAGAGAGAGAGAGAGAGAGAGAGAGAGAGAGAGAGAGAGAGAGACTGTCCCTGTAAGCTTCTGATGAGTGAAAATGGTAAAAAATCTGAAGAAGTATTTGAGAGAAAAAAAGGTAATGGATAACAGAAAAGAATATAGTCATGTGAGCCTTAGCTTCCTACATAAGCAATGATAAGATGGCCACAGAGTAAATAAATAAACAAAAGCCATCAAAGAATTTCTGTGATTTCCATTTTAGGTTTATTGTCAGGAGTGAACCTTTCAATAGATAAATGACATTTAGTTAGGCCATAAGACTGAATACTTTCCAAGAGATATTACCAAAACCTGGTCATATTTAAACAGAGGGAAACAACTTTAAATATATTAATTTTCTTTTCTTTTTCCTTTTCCCGGAGGGAACATAAACAGGAATCTAAACCTTGTTCGATCTTCCCGGAATTAAGGTGAACGAGTTTTAGGAAAGATTGGAGACCAAAAATGTTCTCACTACTGCTTTATTTTATTCCTGTAGCAAAATTTAACGTATACCGCCAGTTGTTGACTAAATACATTTGAAAATATGTAACTAAAAAGTATTTCATTCCAGCTATGAAAATTATTATTATTTTTTTTTTTACATTAAAGTAAATTTTTGAATGTTATATAGAGAAACAAACTTTACTGCAAGTGAACATAGTTAAAAAAAGAAACAATAATCATAGTCTTACAAAAATAATGAAATTTGATCTTTTCTTTTGTTAAAAATAACAAGATTATATTACTTGTACTAAGATATTTTGAAATAATATTACTGTAATAAAATATCAAAAATATCTTCAATGAAAGTTACTGTAATTCTGAGATTAGAAAATAATATCATAAAGAATGTTCTAAATAATTTACCAATGTTTTGAAAAATAATTCAGTTATCATCTCATCAAATCAGATTTTCTAAATTCCTTGTTTATTATAGGATAGTAAACATATCTCTCTCTCAGGCAGTAGAGTTGTTGCTACTTGTTCATAAATTCTAGAATTTGTTACAATTGCTATATATGGGAAAGAATATCTGGATATTTATGACCATAAAAAAATATTGTAATGAATGAGGCCATGAACAGATAAAACCAGTCAGATGAAAAAGCATAATTAGCAGTTTACACGGAAGGTTTCTTTTATACTAACGCTAGGAAACATTTTGTAATTAACTTTTGTGAA
>NC_090735.1:150237570-150247570 GCF_036898095.1 Palaemon carinicauda | reverse complement strand
GTGGAATGTGATGAGGTTATATGGAGTTGGTGGAAGGTTGTTGCAAGCAGTGAAAAGTTTCTACAAAGGTAGTAAAGCATGTGTTAGAATAGGAAATGAAGTGAGCGATTGGTTTCCGGTGAGAGTGGGGCTGAGACAGGGATGTGTGATGTCACCGTGGTTGTTTAACTTGTATGTTGATGGAGTGGTGAGAGAGGTAAATACTCGAGTGCTTGGACTAGGATTAAAACTGGTAGGCGAGAAGGATCATGAATGGGAGGTAAATCAGTTGTTGTTTGCGGATGATTCTGTACTGGTATCAGACACAGAAGAGAAGCTTGACCGACTAATGACAGAATTTGGAAGGGTGTGTGAGAGAAGGAAGTTGAGAGTTAATGTGGGTAAGAGTAAGGTTATGAGATGTACGAGAAGGGAAGGTGGTGCAAGGTTGAATGTCATATTGAATGGAGAGTTACTTGAGGAGGTGGATCAGTTTAAGTACATGGGGTCTGTTGTTGCAGCAAATGGTGGAGTGGAAGCAGATGTACGTCAGAGAGTGAATGAACGTTGCAAAGTGTTGGGGGCAGTTAAGGGAGTAGTAAAAAATAGAGGGTTGGAAATGAATGTAAAGAGAGTTCTATATGAGAAAGTGATTGTACCAACTGTGATGTATGGATCGGAGTTGTGGGGAATGAAAGTGACGGAGAGACAGAAATTGAATGTGTTTGAGATGAAGTGTCTAAGGAGTATAGCTGGTGTATCTCGAGTAGATAGGGTTAGGAACGAAGTGGTGAGGGTGAGAACGGGTGTAAGAAATTAGTTAGCGGCTAGAGTGGATATGAATGTGTTGAGGTGGTTTGGCCCTGTTGAGAGAATGGAAAATGGCTGTCTGCTAAAGAAGGTGATGAATGCAAGAGTTGATGGGAGAAGTACAAGAGGAAGGCCAAGGTTTGGGTGGATGGATGGTGTGAAGAAAGCTCTGGGTGATAGGAGGATAGATGTGAGAGAGGCAAGAGAGCGTGCTAGAAATAGGAATGAATGGCGAGCGATTGTGACGCAGTTCCGGTAGACCCTGCTGCTTCCTCCGGTGCCTTTTATGACCGTGGAGGTAGTAGCAGTAGGGGATTCAGCATTATAAAGCTTCATTTGTGGTGGATAATGTGGGAGGTTGGGCTGTGGCACCCTAGCAGTACCAGCTGCACTCGGCTAAGTCCCTGGTTAGGTTGGAGGAACGTAGAGAGTAGAGGTCCCCTTTTTGTTTTGTTTCATTGTTGATGTCGGCTACCCTCAAAAATTGGGGGAAGTGCCTTTGGTATATGTATATATATATATATATATATATATATATATATATATATATATATATATATATATATATATATATATATATATATATATATATACATATATATATATATATATATATATATATATATATATATATATATATATATATATATATATATATATATATATATATATATATATATATTGTTTGTAATATACATACATTCATATTTACAATTGTAATAGAATTTATTGTTTTAAAAGTTCATAATTAAAATACTACATTATTATTTCTTCCTCATTAATGAAAACCATTGGTGCTTCCGAAAAAAACATGAAAAAAGAACAATATATTACAATATTCATGTTATTGTAAATTAATTAATTGTGAATGCATATAAGACACATATTATGTAGATTTTAACCTGAGGAAAAACATTAATCACTCGATGTAGCTCAACACGAAATTTTTAAACTCATCAGATCACTTCTAAACTAGATATGTTCAAGAATAATGTAATCAACAATAATATTACACGTGTTAGTATGTTGTTTAGATAACAAAAAAACAGACATGAATCTCATGAAAAGGCATATATATTTCGGTCTAATAACTTTTGTGATAATTGTTGTCAAAAAAAGTCATGTAGTCTCAAAAATATTCAGAGGTTGAGTTTGGAATTTTAAATAGATAGCTTGTTACTTAAAAAAAAAAATCTAGTTTACTTTGCATGGACAAAAAACTTAACGAGAAAATCGGAATTCCAAATTCTTCTTGTGCGATAAATTAAATTTTGATCAATAGATAATTGAAAAATCTATTATTTTCACATTAAATTAAATACACATTTCTGAAAGGATAAAATATTACAACAAGTTCATAAATATGCATCATATTAATTTATAGACATGAAGACAAAATAATAAGAGATAAAATTATCGCTGATAAACTAACTACCTGCAATAAGTTTTTTTACAGTGGTAAAATTTTGAAGTAAAAAAAAAAAAAAAGACGGTAAAAATCGTTAATTAATTTTGACAGACATTTACCATTTTAAAATCTGATATATCGACCTTAAGAAGTGATATTACGGTAACTAAACCGTAAAAGATTATAACAATAAAGTGTAAAAACTATGGTCGCCTATATTACTGGAATACGGTTGAGGACAGTATATTTTTACGGAGAATTTCATAATAAAATTGTTTTTATTTTTCAATTTTGAGGAAGTGTGCAGTTTTCATAAAATTTAAAAGAAAATATTTCAGATATGGCTTTGGATATCTAGAGAGAGAGAGAGAGAGAGAGAGAGAGAGAGAGAGAGAGAGAGAGAGAGAGAGAGAGAGAGAGAGAGAGAGAGAGAGAGAGAGAGAGAGAGAGAGAGAGAAAGTATCTCTATTAGTTTACTTTGGTTTGTGATTTACATCAATAGAGGGATTTCCAGAAGAATTTTTGCCCCCGTGATAAAGAAGTTGGAGTAGACATATAGACTGCTATTCACTAATCCTATACAGTTACCCTATTATGTGTAAGATTCTAACAATTTAATAAGAATTGAACATCATGAAGTAATCTACGCATTTCCCAATGTTTGAAAGTAAAATAGTTACCAGAATTTGGTAGAAATTCATAGATATCGAATCTAACGTCAGGAACGGAAGTTTTACGGCAGTTTGCTCAGCAGAACTGCAATCAATTTACATATCAGCTGGTATCCGAATATGAATGCTGTATGTCAATTCTGTATAAAGATCGAAAGGCGTAAATTTCCATCCTGTTAATAACAGAGGTCATAACTATCATGTATATTTCTGTTCTAGATGTATGATATATTAAAACTAGAGGATGCTTCTATATAAGAATATTTTAGTCGCTGCATATTTGGAAGCATGAAACGATCGTCGTGATGAGTGGTACTTCAACAATGAAGATATTATCTTTTATAGTTCCTTTAATTCCGTTTTGAACTAATTAATTTGAAGAAAAAAGAAATATGTTTATTGACAAATAAATTTACCGGCTTATCACATATGTAAATTGCTACTCGTCGGTGATATTTGAATTGTAACATATTTACAAAATATCTGGAGCGTCGTCCATTAATCTAATAAACGACATGCCTGTGATGGAAGAGATAAGCTCCACTAATACCAAGGTTCGCTTGATCCTTCCAAGCTGGAAATCCTCCTTAAAAGTCTCCCAAACATCCGAGTTATGGGAATGGAAGCAATCCTTCTTGCTTCCTGTGGTGCTCTTTCTAATGGTTTATTTTGTTACTCTGGGGAATTTGTTCGTGAATTTTTTTAGCTCCTTGATCACACTGTACAACAAATTTCATTTAATTTTGGGGAATCTTCTTAAATAGAAAACGTGAAATATATAAATATATATATATATATATATATATATATATATATATATATATATATATATATATATATATATATATATATATATATATATTTGTATATATATATATATATATATATATATGTATTTATATATATATATAAATATATATATATATATATATATATATATATATATATATATATATATATATATATATATATATATATATATATATATATCAGCAATCCATGTATACCCACAGTTATAATTGCATAAGCGGATGAACAGCTTGGTAGGGGTAATGAAAGGTTTGGGTGTGGAGGAAATGCCCCCTTAAAACTCGAAGAAGTCACTGGCAGCATGGTGACGAATGGGGTATAAGGCAATGGACAAACTATCTCTTCGGCTCTTACCCTGGATGCCTGGTGATTTATTTTACTAGAATTAGTATGGACCGACAGGGGTCACTTGCCTTAGTTAGATAGGAACTGCGCATTACAAGGTACTAGCTATCTTTTGATTTAAAGAACCAATGAATCCTTTACGGATTTGGTCAATCATGAAAAGAGAAGATGAAAAAATAGCCCCCAGTGCTGAGCATAGCGTTGTGCTAAGAATCCCATGATATATAAATACCAAAGGAAAATTTAATATAGGTGATTGGAATGTTGGAATCAAGAATCAGATTGTGAAGTTAGCAGCAAGTGGGAGTGAATTTATAAAATATAGTTTGGATATTATTATTATTATTATTATTATCATTATTATTATTATTATTATTATTATTATTATTATTATTATTATTATTATTATTATTATTGTTATTATTATTATTATTATTATTATTATTACTTGCTAAGCTACAACCCTAGTTGGAAAAGCAGGATGCTATAAGCCCATGGGCCCCAACAGGGAAAATAGCCCAGTAAGGAAAGAAAAGAAAGGCAAATAAAGTATCTTGGCCCTAACTGAAAAACATTGCAAGGGGATTGGTAAGGAAGCTTCAGACCAAGGAAATATATATATCTAATCAGGAAGATCGGATGGAGTTGGAAGAGAAAGAGTAGGAATAATGATGACACCAAAAGCAGAAAATGCGTTAACCGAGGGGAGAGCTATAAATGATAGATTGTTACTAGCAAAGTTTAAATAAAAGTAGTGCAAAATGAGTATAATAGTTTGCAATGCCCTAGCAAATGATTCCCGTGAAGAAAGTGTAAATGAAAAATACTAAGAACTGCGGAGTATAATAGATGAGATTCCCGAGAGAGATATAAAAAAAGTGATTGGCGACTTAAATGCTGAAGTTTGAGGGAACCGTCAAGAAATAGAATGCAATGAGTACCGATTGTCTTTTTGGAGTTGCAAATGAAAATGAAGCAAATTTCATAAGTTTATGTTCAGTAAACAATTTTATCATTAGGGGTACTCTTTTTTAACACAAGAACATCCGCAAGTATACATAGACTTCACCATGTGGCAATAGCAAAAATCAAATTGATATCATTGCCATAGATAGAGAGAGAAGGAGAACTTTGAGAAATGTAAGAAGCTATAGAGGTGCGGATGTGGTAGTGATCACCAGCACCTCATTGCAATACTGAAATTAAAACTGAAAATACCAAACAGAAAGGTAGATAGAGTATATAGGTTTGATAAAACTAATCTTTTAGAAGAAGAAGAACAAAGAGGAACAGTTGCAATAGAATGCATGAATGGATTTGCAGTCTTAGAGACTTTAAGAGACGAAGAGCAGACAATTAATGAAGTATGGTGTGATATTAAGAACATGTATCAGTCAGTTGGTAGTGAAGTTTTGGGACGCGCAGTTGCTAGGAGAAACCATGGATATCAAATGATACTTTGGATACTATGAAAAGGATAAAAAAAAACAGAAACGGTTTGCTGAAAATTTTCGAATAAGTAATGAGGACTATAAAGCTATAAGGTAGAGCTTGTTAAGTATTCCAGTATTGATAGTGAGGTCAAAAGGAAAACTAGAAATGTCTGAAGAGAATATTTTGACAGTATCGGAGAGGAGGCTGACAAAGCTATGAATTCAGGAAGTGGATATGGTTTGAAAATTGCTCCAAGAATTATTAATGTAATCTTTATGGAGGTAAAGTTGTAGAAGAATATACCCATCAAAAAGAGAAATGAATATGATATAACAACAGAAGATGAAGAAAGACAATGTTGGATGGAACATTTTAGTGGGGTTATTAGCATAAAGGATTTGCCAATGCATGAATTCAGTGTGATTGAAGTTGAAGCTATCATCAAAACACTAAAGAGATGGAGAGCCCCTGGATACGAGGGAATAACTGCCCAGATGATACTGGGCGAAAATGAAGTGACTCCCAGCTTACTTACAAGAATATTTTGCAAAATATGTCATGAAGGAGCAAAACCTGATGAATGGGAGTTAGGAGTGTTGGTGAAATGGCAAAAAAGAAAACCTGACTGATAGCAAAAATTACAGAGACCTAACAATTACGTCAATAGCTATGAAAATATATAGTATGGTTATTCTAAAGAGACTAAAGAGAGAGAGAGAATGATGGAAAGCTGAGAGATGAACAAGCAGGATTTAGAAAAGGTAGAAGTTGCAATGAACAAATTTTCATTTTGAGACAAATTGCACAACAATGCATAGAATATTGAAATATACTTTTGATAGCATTTATGGACTATAAAAACCTTCTGAAAGCGTGCACCTACTAATTTTATGGATGATTCCTGCATTTTTATAGAATTCTTCTTAAATGTGCCATTTGATTAAGTCTGTTCACGACCATAGCAAGTGCAATGTTAATCTTAACGAAGTCTTATCAAATAAATTTCCAGTGAAAAGTGAAGTACTCCAATATATATATATATATATATATATATATATATATATATATATATATATATATATATATATATATATATATATAATATGTGTATATATATATATATATATATATATATATATATATATATATAATATGTATATATATATATATATATATATATATATATATATATATATATATATATATATATATATATATATATATATATATATATATATGTATATAATATATATTTTTATATATATATATATATATATATATATATATATATATATATATATACATATTTATATATACATATATATATATATATATATATATATATATATATATATATATATATATATATATATATATATATATACATATTTTTATATATATATATATATATATATATATATGTGTGTGTATATATATATATATATATATATATATATATATATATATATATATATATATATATATATATATATATTTATATATATATATATATATATATATATATATATATATATATATATATATATATATATATATATATATATATATATATATATATATATATATATATATATAGTTTGTGTGTGTGTGTGTGTATGTTTGTGTGTGCGTGGATATGTCTATATGTATGTATCATCCTCTAAGAAAACTAGGATTTAGTGTAAAATAATTAAAATATTTTGTTTTTCTCTCAAAGAATAGTTATTTCTTCCATAACAGAAGTAAGATTAATTTTCTATTAAAATTGATATATCTTTTGCAATAAATATAATAAATGGCAAACTTCCTCTATAAAAGGGAAAATATTGTGCTTTTGTGTTGATAACATAACTGGTATTCTCTTTCGACAATCGAAATATTTCTTGCCAGAAAAAAGACATGTTTTTTTTCCTACAGTACAAACAAAATTTCATCTTAAATATAATGATTTCATGAATTTATAATTTTTATCGTATTATACTTTTTATGGATATAACTGCATCTCTTGTATAATAATAATAATTTTCTTTTATAATATGGCAAATATTTGTTCCTCCATAATAAAAAACAAAAAGTAATGACACACGAAATACAACACTTTCATAGAGTATAACATAGCACCCAAATACGTTTCATGATATATCATTCCTTAGTGTGAGAAGTAGCTGGTATTTCAAAGGCTCCTGAACATTATGTTTGTCATGAATTATAACGCTATTGACTTAGATATATACTCCACTCAATATTCAAGAGTGTTCGAGGCAGGAGGGTAGCAGTTCGCAGTTACGAATAGCCTTCATTCCGATGACTACGCTTGTGGGAGACAGGATATAAACCTCTGATGTTTAAGAATAAATCATATCATAACTTTATATTCTAAGTAACGAGAGTTTAATCTACTGATCCAATATGTGCATAACGGATTCATTTAATGCAATAAAACAATAGCAATCGTTAAAGAAATAAAGTACTTGCTCACACTTTTATAACACAATAATGAGAGTTATGAATTAAAGTAGTTACCTAGAAATTCCCTCGATTATATTTTTGTTCCACTTTCTGATACGGAAATTCTTCAAAGGCAGCAGTATTTTATAGGAGTTATTTGTGCAAAATAAGTCAAGTTTTTCATACTTAAGGAGCTGAATATGAAGAATAATTTGCCCAGACTTGCATATAAATACACAAGAAGCATTTAAACAAAAGTTATTTTAATGAAAAATACTTATTTCAAACAACATAGTTCCATGCTATCATAACAGAAAAAGCTGTATCCAAATTAAAGAGAAATAAAACTTATATAAATAAAGATCAGTGAAGTCATAACAGTGTATATGATACGTGGTAGACATCACATGATATAAACGCGAAGGATTATTTTGCTCATGTTTTTTTTTTTTTATAATGTTCCGAATTTATAAGTTTCTATAGAGCCTTTAGATTCTTATCTGTTATCAGTACGATGATTTTCAAACTCACTAATATATACTGTACAATTATCTACTATTAATAGTTTCCCTCAAAGAAAGAATACATGTGGCCTTTGTTATTATCGGTGAAGTTTGATATATAATGAATAAGGGAAAGAAGAAATTCTTCTAAAATATCCATCTAGTTCTCTCATGAAAACAGTAAAATTATTACAATTGGAAAAAAAAGACTAGTCAGGCCTATTAAAATAAAACACATCAAGTAAGAACAATTGAAACAATTATTTCAAGAAAAAATCCCTTTGTTGAAATTATTTCAAAACATTCGATTGATGCATACAGATTACCATAATAAACATCATATACCTATAGAATAAATCCCTCAACCATAAAATTATACCGCAAAGAGCTTCCAATTAAGAATTTTAGAATTCTAAATGAATCCTATTTGTTGTGTTCATACGAAAAGCTTTGCTTCTACATAGGATTTTCTTCTTCACTTTTCTCTTTAGTCGTGAAAGAGTTATGGTATTTGTTTACAAGACCATGCTCTCCATATATTCCTAAATTATGCAGTCCGGCGGCTCTTCCCCTCTTGTACAGTCATTAGGAGGCTCTTTAAATGCTAGGAAGCATAAAATGACAAGATATGTTGAGCAGGGGGAACGGAGGGGTTTGCGTAGGGGTACCCTGGGTGACCGAGTACCACGTCTGACAGAATGTCTCTAATAGCTTACTTTGTTAATAGTATTGGATATGACCACCAATATATTGATCAACGCGCATGGCTACATTTCAGTGCTAGTAAAAACGGTTATAATCACATTTTTTTTTCTTTTTCGAATTTATCCCATTGATAATCTATAAATTTTTAGGTGGCCTGGTTCCTCAAAAGTCGCCTAATGGCACACCATTCAAATAATAAGTGCAGCGCTATCCCGCTTACAAAAGAAAACATTGTTATTATGACACATTCTTTGTTTTTCAGTCCAGGTTTCTAGAAATAGCCTTGAATATCACAGGGCCACGGACTTATGGGCCCTATTAAATCCAGAATGGTGCAGCAAAACTTGTTTATTCAACCATTAACCACAATAAACAATAGAGACAGAACTACTGCCATCATCTTAATAGAGTACATTAGATATATATTCAAAATATATATCGAAATGAGAATGGAGTAATTAATCAAAAGTGTCAGTATCTATTAAATGTATATTGTATTTGGTGAATATTTGATCGTAAATCTTAGTAAAGTCTTCTTTAAAGAAATTTTTTTTTTTTTATGAGTATTTTTATCAGACGACGTCCTCATGAGAAGACATCTAACGACATCTACTAATCACTGCCTACTGATGCCAACCGTATACGTACTGCTATTATACTACTTTTATCTCTTTTATTTTCTATACTATTATCTTAAGTTATATTAGAATATCATACTTAGTTTGTAGGAGGGTACAAAGCTGTCTTTGCAAGCAGGAAGTGGTGGTATCGATGTACTAGGCTCTTCCACCCTGACAAAATATACAATCGAGCCAGATAACCTCTAAAATAGGACTTCTTTCTACCGAATTTCGGCGCCCATTTCCATTTCTTAGAGCTGCACCACT
>NC_090735.1:150215070-150217570 GCF_036898095.1 Palaemon carinicauda | reverse complement strand
TCTCTTATACCAAAATAAGTAAAAAAAGAAAAAAAAAAGCAAAATAGTTTCACAGATTGGGAAATTAAACTTGAATTCAATTGGAATTCTTGTTGGTATTTTGACTTATGTAGGTTTCATTTTCTCTGAAAAGTAATGTTTTTTAAAATGCCAAATTTTATTTCTTTTTTATCTTTTCAAATTGTTATCAGGAACCAATCAAATAATCTTCTGAGAACATTTTCAAACACTGGCTATCAAGTTAATAAGTGTAATTGTATAATTGTTAATATTACTAAAAATGGTATACCCACCACATTAAATTATCTATATTACTCTCCCGAGTCAGGTTAACTATCGGTGATGGGAACATTCTAAAAATTTCTTTAAGAAAATATAGAATAGTATAAATATCAACTAAGAATTTAGACGCAATTTCCCAGGCTATAACAAACAATACAAAGTTCATCTCTCAAATCTTGGTTTCAATAATTTGTCAATTTACTGTTTGACATTTGTTTTTATTATCTTTGTTTCTATTTGGTTTTCTAGTTTGTTTACATATTCTGTCAACATCTTAAATAGGGTGTAAACTTTAATTTGTCTATTCAAAAAGTATTAAAGAAGACTCATATTTAGAGAAACATATTGGTATCCATACACACACACACATACATATAAACCTATCATAGACAAGAATATGGGAGTGCAATGACATGTCAGATGTATTGCTAGTAATACTACTTGCTATCAATAGAACAAAGAAAACTTAGAATAAATTATTTATGAATTAAAATGATAAATATAAGTCAAAAGCTTTTCGGAATTATCTTACGATAGGTTCCCTATATCTCCATGAAAATTTTATCATAATATGTCTGCTGTTATATTGAATAGGAGTGAAGTTTGTTGCCGTTTGCCCCAGTCAACTATCATAATCAATAACATAAAATGCATAAATTTGCGAAACAAGAAACATATTATATATAAAAAAAACTTTATTTTCTATCTAGGAAAAAAATCTTCTCATTCTATTCAGATCATGTATGACTGAAAAATTTTATTGCAAAGAAAATGAGGAAAAATTTCCTTATGGCCGGGCCTAACTAGAGACATGCGGTTGAAAAAAAATAGCACACAAACGGCCACAAATTTAAATTTCATTGAATTACAAAAGTTCTTCTAAGTGCAGGTAAAAGATACCCTTTACTCAAAATCTTTAACCAAAAGCTCAACTATTCTGGGTAAATGATGAAATGGGAAATGAAAGTTAAGGATAATAATATCAGTAATAATACATTTTCTTTCATATTTTTTATCAAATTTAACAAAAACATAAATACTAATCTCCACTTGATATGATTTCTTTACTCGAAGGAGAATGTCTTGATATTAATTAATATTGCATTATTTTGCGAGTGTTATATTGAGTAGGTAAACTTACACTGAATCATTCTGTTTATCCAGTTGCAGCCTTTTTATATAGTTAGATCTTAACAGATTTCAATATGTAAAGTAAACTATCTTGTGAAATTTTATTTGCAATAAATTATAGCTCTCTTAAATTTGAAATCCTTACATATAATCCAACATACTTCAATAAACATTAACTTAGATATAATCACATCCATACATACAAACACATACACACACGAATACAAACACACACATACAAACACACACACACACACACATATATATATATAAATATATATATATATATATATATATATATATATATATATATATATATATATATATATATATATATATTTATACATATATATATATATATGTATATATATATATATATATATATATATATATATATATATATATATATATATATACATACATATGTATACATACATATATACATATATGTATATATATATATATATATATATATATATATATATATATATATATATATATATATATATATATATGTATATATATATATATATATATATATATATATATATATATATATATACACACATATATATATATATATATATATATATATATATATATATCGGATTCCTACGGCGGTTTTCCTCTGACTTCTGGTTTTGGACGAATATGTATTTGCGATCGCATAAAATTTTGAATCGAATTCAAAGGGATATAGATTACTCTTATCCATATTCATCCTGCTCTAAAGAATCTGTGTACGGCTTCGAGGCATGGGATTTGTAAAGAACATTTACAAGTTGAAAAAAATAGCCCTTATTTGAGGTTTGATGTTCAGAAAGATTGTATGGAGAGAGAGAGAGAGAGAGAGAGAGAGAGAGAGAGAGAGAGAGAGAGAGAGAGAGGAGAGGAGAGAGGAGAGAGAGAGAGAGAGAGAGAGAGAGAGAGAGTATTCATAATTTTCTAATTTTTTTTTCTCATAAAGAATGCTATGTTGTCTACAACTTCTATTAGCAGCAAATTTGTGTCCAAATAATCGGTACTATTTTGTCTGCTTTCAATCAAGTTTAGTGTATAAATAGTAATAAAACAAACAGGTTATCTA
>NC_090735.1:150187306-150197070 GCF_036898095.1 Palaemon carinicauda | reverse complement strand
GCAAAGCAAGAGTTAATGATTCTAATTCTTTATATGAATCCATGACTTCATCAGATTTAATGTATAACGAATTATCATTCAAAACAAAAACGACAAAAATGCAATGAAACATATATTCCGTTAAATTTTTTTGGAATATATCAAAATATGTGCGGAAGTGTTTATTGTTTAGGTATAAATAATCTAAGAAATAAAATACATGAATTTATAGCGGATCATCATTTTGTTCCTCGTGGTTTATACGGGTCTATTTCGATTCAAAGAAAATATCTTGATTTACAACATTTTTGTTTAGATTTTGATTTAAAGGGCTGTGAATTTAAATTTGAAAGTAATACACTATTAAATTTAGAAGAATATATTTCATATTGTAAAAATAGAACTAGAACACCGGAATATTTTTTCATACATAATATTCGACATAAATGTAAAAAATATAACGAAAATAATCTAATCTATGAAGTTCTATATTTAATAACCGAGGGCTTAGGTATAATTAACTTTTCTATATATATACTAGGAAAGGGTAAAAGTTTTAGTAATGGATTTCATATTGAAATTCCTTCATTGATAATGAGATATCATGATTTAATTTGTCTTTATAATATGTTACACGCAGTTATAGAAATCATAGTTTTTTTGATCCAACAGCCAATTATAGTGTCTTCGGATCAGCAAAATATGGAGATGCTAATTTAAATGTAAATGAAATAGATTGCTCATATTTGCCTTATAGTTGCTACAAGGACGGGGCCTTTATATCTGAAAGTCCTTTAATTGTTGATTTGGATAGTGCTTTTGATTTGTTTAATATTTTTAAGCCCATATCAGAGCATACAAAAATTTATTCCTTGAAGTTATTTCTTCATAATGAACTAATTCTTCATTAGAGCACGAAGAAGAAATCATACAAAGTTTTATAGAAAATGAAAATATATTAGTGCACGTGAAATTGATAATGGCATTCCGGATTGGAAGAGAGAAGAAAGTGCTAATGTCTATAATAAAAATAATGCATGGAAAAAGACATTTAACCTTATTAGGTGGCCCAACCAATAAAGAAAATTTAAATTCTTCTTGGTTTTTACCAAATTGTTCAAGCTCAAGTATGCATTTGTATACCCACGTTGGATATCTCGTCGATAGAACAAATTCTAATATCCGATTTAAAATATATAAGAGCATATTTCCTAATTTTAATGTAGTGAAATTTCAAGATATACCACATTTAAATATATCAAACTATCCAATAGTTTTGAATTGTATATGTAATGACAAAGACATTACATATTATAATAATCATCAAAAAGAAACCCATTGGAATATATTCATGTTAGAATTACTAAATTATAGTATATTAAAAGATTCTTACAATACATGTTTTTTAAATGCCATTATTGGTGATGATTTTCAAATATATGAATACAAAACCACGAAGATTTTCTAATTACAATAAAAACAAGCCCGTATAATAATAATGTTATAAACGCCACACTTTCGAAAACGACTTACTCTTTCCTTATAATTTAGAACACGTTTTGCAATTATATGATCGCGAAAAACTGAGACACACAATACATTTCCTCGTGTCAATATACTTTTTATTATTAAAACAATCTGATGATTTAAAATCACATTCATTATTATTATTAGAATGGATTAAAATGATTATAACTTATAATACTCAAAATAGTAGAATTATCATTGAAGAATTTTTACAAATTTATTACCATTTAAATTACAAATATATCAGATTTCCAAACTTATTAAATTTAGATGACTCCATGAAATCTTGGGTCATCTTATGTATCAAACATCTATTGATAATTGAAAACATTATGGAAATCGAGGAGGCAATAAGTGTAATTAAAAATTATAATATATCTCAAACACAAACTTATGATGAAAGCGAATTTGATAGTGATGACAACCACAAAGGTAGTTTTAATGATGAAATAGATTCTCAAATAATCAAACATTTTAATATACCACAAACTTTTACAATCCAAGGAGCATCAAGAAATATCATTATACCCAACATTATTATTGCTGCGATATTATTAGTCAAGAATGAATCTATATTATATGAATTATTAGCAATATATCGGCCAATAATATTACTTGGCAATAGCAGTAGCTTTAATGAAGGGGGGGGGGGGCTAAGGATAATAACAAAAGTATAACTAACAAAAATAAAAATAATCAAAGCAAACAAAATAACAAAACTGGAACTATTAATAATAATATAAATAATGGTAAATTGGTAATCTGGGACGAATTTAGATGGAAAAAATGTTCGATATCGTCTCTTTCTGTGGCTTCTATACCGCTCCATATACCAGAAATATATTATATCGCTAACATACGAAGTCATATATCAAATTTTATCGTTACTAAAAAGAAAAAATATAATGAAAATTTGAAGAAGAAGAAAAAGAATAATAATAATAATAATAATAATAAAAATAATAATAATAATAATAATAATAATAATAATAATAAATTGAATATAGAATTATTGACGAAAGAAGAAAGTATAATATTTTCTAATCGTATTCATTGTACAACCAATAAAAATACTGGATCTATAATAAATCAAATTATAAGCAAAATTGAAGCTTTTTGGAATGGAAGTAAAATAAACAGCTTGCCACCAACATTTCTCAAACTTTTCGAAGACAGGTACATTTTAATTGGATTAAGTTTAAGTGGAAGCGATTCTTTGGTTCTCTTAAAACCAATACCTATGTACTATATAGATGACGAAGAAAATAATTTTTCAATCAGTTACAGTAATTATCCGAAGAATAATTCAAATAGCTATGGAAATGGGGAGAAAGAGCATGACATCATAGATGATAATTTAAATGACGTAATGGAGCATATTCCCAAATGTAAATTTTTACACAAACAATTTTTTCCCATTGTTCAGAATGTCATAAGTAATATATCAGAAGAAGAAAAAATTGAAAATTACGAAAGGCTAAAAATTTTACACGATGAAAGAAAATCCATCGATAATCATTCACAAACCGAATGTTCTTCAATTGATGATCAAATTAAACAAAGCATGGTACATGGTCATTTTTTTGGTGATGGGGGAAATATTTTATGTTCATCAGAAATTTTAATGGCCAAAAAAAGAAAATTTGCAAATATGTCTAAAAGAGAATTACATTTATATTTAACAAACGAATTGTGTAAAAAAAAGGAAACTATAGAGTTAATTAAACTAACCAAATATTTTATTTTGAAACAAATAGCTAATAGTTATAGTGACATGATGGATGTTGTAAAACTATTACCTGAAAACGAAAACCACGATATTTTAAAAATGATAGATATTTATCTGAAAACTCCCCCACAAGAACAAAAAAAAACACTGCAATATCGTATAGAGACTTTAGCTATCTGTTATGAGCGCATATCAAAAATACACCCAAGTGGATCCAGTTTTCTTAAAGATATTCCCACAGATTCTATGAATATTGTAGAATGTAATTGTTGTTTAACTTTTACTTGTATTTCATTATTACAAACATTTAGTTATGATATATCGTCCTTGATATACGTATTAAAATTGATATTGCGGGCTATTTGTCATGGTGTTAGTTTGAAAAATAAACACCTTCATTTTTTTCTAGGAGAAACTAATTCAGGAAAAACTACATTTTTAAACCAAGTATTATCTGTTCTTGGCAATCATGCTGGAATTTTATCGTCACATACTATGAATCACTCTTCAACGATAGATCGATATCACGACCTTTCCAAAAGCTCAAATTTTGCAAAGTTTTGGTATATGGATGAAATTGCCAATAAACCATTTAATAGGCAATTGATTAATCAAATAACTGGTAGTTCTCGTTTATTTATTCGATCAAATTATGAATCAGGTAATAACGTTAAACTCGCATCGACCATATTAATATTTGGTAACAATAAACCTCAATTCTCAGAGCAGTGTTCAGCTTTATTATCAAGATTAAGATTCATGTCTTTTCGTTCTCGATTTGATTCTACTCTTCCCGTGAATTTTAAAATGGCTCATTTCCCCAAACTTTCATTGTATAATGATTATGATAATAAATTCCAAGTTGGAATGGCTGCATTATTTTTACACGCTATGTGTCACTGTACAATAAATTCTCCGTTATATTTATATGACTCCTTATTTGTTGGCGAATTGAAAATAACTCAAAATATACAAAAATCCACAGATATGTATTCACCCGTGACAGATATAGTTCATTTCATAATCACTTCTTGTAATTTAGAAGAAGACCCCGAATATCTAATTACACATAAACGTATATCTTATCTGTTATTATATTTGAATATACTTAAATGTATAAATATAGCATCCGTATCTGATGCCATAATATTTTTATCAAAACACTATCATACATCTCTTATTGATGATGAATTATTAATTTGTGATGATATATACAAAGACGGCCTAGAAATTCACAAAACCGCCGTTTTTCACGGACTCAAGGAAAAAGATATAATGATAAACGACGAAAAGATTTCTGTTATAAATAAGAGGAGAATTAATAATAATGATAATACAATAGCAATATATGAAAATGATTTCAAACGAAAAAAACACGTGTAATTAAAAAATGGAGGATCAATTGGGGTTATCAACCCCACCACCTTCTTTATCACAAATCGACGAAATAGATATCATACCAACATTTCACCCATATATTCAAAATGGTGGTTATCCCTATATGAATAAAATAGATTCAAAAGATATAAATAACGTCTTTCAAAATAGAATAGCTACTTCAATTCCTACATTAAATTATGAAATTAATGATGAAATTCTTTCAAATCCAAATTCAACACCAGAAACGCAACAACAACAAGATATTATGATGGATGATAGTATAAATTTTGATAAAAGTTTTTTGTCCTCATCCCAGCCAACACCTCAAAATAATACTGATAAAATAAAATTTATTAATCCTGATACGATACAATCTTTGTTGGTATCAATTAATAGATTATTAGACACGATGGATGTTCCTCCACCCCCGGTATTCATTCCCCCCACCACTAATAATATAAAAGTTAAAAGAGAGATTGAAAAGGTTTTACCTTTTGGGTATAGTTAAATTATAACAAGGAAAAAAATATGAATAATCACACTAAAACACAAGGACAATGAAAATAATTCGAGGTTTTTTTTTTATTTAAAAAGTTCATTTTTACACAGATCTTATGCACCTAAGTTTTTCAAAAGCAACGTCGTCGCTCGTAGCATAGATATGTATTTTGTACAAAGTATTTGTATCATCGTCTTGTTTATAATCAACACACTTAA
The DNA here is from genome assembly GCF_036898095.1 of Palaemon carinicauda. Taxonomy (NCBI): domain Eukaryota; kingdom Metazoa; phylum Arthropoda; class Malacostraca; order Decapoda; family Palaemonidae; genus Palaemon; species Palaemon carinicauda. Next base: position 150,191,738 of record NC_090735.1, on the reverse strand, counting down.
ATTTTTGGCCAGTCTTTCCACCCAAAGCTAATTCAGTTTTTGAAGCAATAATCATATTTCCTCGGTCTACCTCATCAAAATGAGAATCTGTTAAAACTTCTAATGCTTCTACGTGTGGGGTTGTACAATTACCAGCCGATATATTAAACACCAATATAGCGGTAGGATTCGCTCTTTCCATTAGATCGTCATTATCAATTATTTCCCTGGGTTGAGAATTTTCACAAATTTTAATTTGTAACTGATTATCATCGGAAATTAGTCTGGAAAGCATATATGATGTGTGTTTTTTAGTTATAAACGAGTCGTCACAATTTACTCCAGCATATTCTTTAATCTGAATGGCCGTATCTCTGTTAGACATGATATTATTTATGTAAATATGAAAATTTAGAAATTTGTTTTGAGGAGTATTTTCATAAAGCAGAAACAACTGTAAATCCTGTGGACTGGATAAATTAGGCTTATGATTTTTTCTGATCAATTTCATTCCCTTTATATAATTATCTACTGCAAAATAAACATCTCCTCGATTTTCTCTCGCATCAGTTAACTGTAAACTCATATATTTCTTATCCTCGTGTGTAATAAATTTATCCATTGTTAATTTCTATTAAAATGGGCAGGTACGGCAAGTAATAGTTGTTGTAGGAGAGTATCCTAGGTCGTGTTCTATTTTACTTTCAAACAAGGGAGTTGGCCCCTTTATATATTGCTGTTGCTATAATATATATATAAAATTTTCCCTTTTTATAATTAATAATAATAATAATAATAATAATAATAATAATAATAATAATAATAATGTCATGTTTTCATTGGTTAAATAAAAAATGGTGATATTGCCAAATAAAAATGATGCTTACAACAGTTTTATACTTAATAAAAACCAAGACCAGTTTTGGATAATTGGAGGATATAACGATACTCACAACGATGAAACATATTTTTATATTTTACGCCCAACTTGTTATGAAATACAAGAAAAAACTATTTCAAAGCCCTTATCAAAAAACAGAATTGAACAAATAAAGGCATCAAAACTGAAGGAGAATCCTTATTTAGATATTAACAAATATCAAAATTTTATTAAGGATTTAAATGAAAATAGTGAAAATAATTCGTGTATGAATGTAAGTTATAAAATAGACAACGGTATCGTAGTGTTGAATGAAGATATAATAAGTGAAGTCTTGAAACTTTCAACAAATGTTATGCAAAATATTCATGACCACAATAAAGCAAAAACTATAGAGTATAATATTCATGAAAATATTTATAACACCGAAGAAACCATTTATAATTTTGAGGATATTATGTGTGGAAATATTAATGTTGTATGGTTAATGGGAAAATATACAAAATTCAATAAAATGAATGACGAGGATACTATATACCTCATAAAAATTCCATCTCAGAAAGAAATTCAAGAGAAAAAAGTAGTAGATTATCTTCCTTCCAGAAATACTTTATTTCGGGTCAGAGAAACAGAAATTCTCAAATATATCAAAGAAAACGTATATAGTTTTCCAAATGTATATGAAATTGAGAACCATCAAGATCGAAATCCTACTATACGATGTGTTAGTGGTTGTATGGATCCAATTGATGTATTTTTACTTCAGTCTAATGTAATAAAATATTGGGAAAATACTATACAAAACATTAAGCTATTCGATACAATTTGGATATTTTTAATAAAAAAGGGAAAGGTTTGTTATAATGATGTTTGTTATTGTATAATTCCATCAGAACAAGAAATAATTAAAGGGAAAATAGATTTATTTGCTATACATAACCGCATTCGAATTATTATTGGAGATTTTATGAATTCTTTGGCTCCTATGGAAATAAAAACTGAAAATATTTCAGTTTATAATTTTCTGATAAATAATGATAGTAATATCTTAGAATTAAGAACAAAAAATAATACCCTTCGCCCAAAGACGCTTTTAACCTCTATAAGAAAATCAATATTTACAGATTTATTTGATTTGTATGATAAAAAACACGTCCCCGAAAGAATTTGTTTAACCAATGATAATGAGATTTGCGTGTTAAATAAAGACGAAAATATATCTAATTGTGCCTTTGTATGTACAAAAATAACAAAAAAGGAATTACATAACAAAACCATTGAAAAACCATTATCAAATGATAAATTGTTCAGAGTAAAAAGTAATATTTTAAATATATGTTTGGGTGATTCAAATGCTTTTGACCATGGAACTAATGGGTTAAGTGTGAATATGTATAATATTTCCAATGATTTAAAAACATTGGCGAAAAATAATGCTATAATTATAAAACAATTAGATGTCTATAAAGAAAATAATTATCACGAGGAAATGGAAATCAACCAAGAAAATTTTAAACAAATTTTATTACAAGATTATCAAAATAGTTTGACTTCATTTCATAATACCAATGCTCTTCAGAAGCGTAAACGGGAAAGCGAAACATTTGAAACCAACAAAAAACTACGATACACAAAGATTGGTTGACTTATATATCATTGTCTTACAATAACCAATAATCTTTTTAAAATCAATTAAATAATGAGATGACAACAAATAAAATAAAAAAAAACAATCAGTAAAGTAGGACTATTTCATTCCCTTTGTTTCGAGTATGATTAGGTACGGATCCTTTTATTTTTATTTTCATTATCACTATCATCATCTTCTTTTCTGTAAAGGGTTATATATTGGTTGATCCTCCTATCATTGGGGTACAGGTTACAACTGTATAAATTCAATGTGTCATTATTGTGATTATAATTACTGCCCAAAAATTCTAGATTTTCATAACTCATCACATAATTATATATGTGTTTGTGATAATTGTACATATCATCAACGGAACAAGGAAAGTAAGACTTTCTAAACGCGCGCCCATAATCTTCAAACTTATATAATCGTAACTGTTGATCTCGAAAAAAATTTTGAGAATATGGAAAATATTTTGTAATAACATTTTCACACATATTAAGGGCTTTATCATTTAAATAATTAGAAGATTTGTGGTGATTTGAAATAATATAATCAAACTTTACATCTTTATTAAATAACGTATTTATATATGTTTCAATTGTTAAAAGTTCTGGTTTAGATATAACTACATATATTTCACTAATAATCTTTTTGTCCTTTAAAATATATTCTATCCAATTTTGTTTTTTTATTAACTTTTTAGATAATTCTACCGCGTTGTCGTCGTGGAAAGTATTATGTGAACAATAATATAAATCGAGCATTGAAAATATATATACTGGATACCTTTGGGGGTCGATGTTTGGCATATTATGGATATTTAATTGTCTCCGCTTTAAATGATTGGTTGCTACCTTAGATATACTTTTATCAAATCTTAAGTGATCTTTTTCGTTCAACATAATAACATTTGGAAGCCCATCAAGTAATACATGAAACATATTTGAAATATATGTATTAACTGCTTCTCCACAAAGAGCGCCAAATTTATCACATATTTCCAGGCACAAATTTGCGTGCATATCATAAGAAAATAATGGCACCGTGTTTGGTGTTATAAATAATTTATTTTCATATTGATTCGGTTTATCATTTTTCTGCGCATCCAAATAATTATATGAGACTCCTATACTTAAAAATTTTTTTAATTTGTCCAAGAAATCGTCTGGTGCATCTTTTATTTCCTTTTTTTTAATAAATTCACAAATAAGTTCAAAACATTTTTTCATTGTATCCCTTCGTACAATACAAACATCGAATCCATTTTTTTTTTAAATATATTCAAATATATCTTTTCTGTGGTAATTTGTATATAAATTTGTAGTTCTACATAAATCAATATTAAAATTTGGAAAAAATTCTTTTATATTTTTAAAATTACTTAACACACAAGCTTTATGAATAGTCTCAAAATATCGATTATATTTATTAAGTAATATAAAGGCCTGTAAAAATACAACATTCAATTTCTGGTTATCTTTTAAAGAATTTATATCAATTTTATTATATAAAGATATCAAGCGTCCATATGGATTATTATTTATAAAATTAGCAAATGCTTTATGATTTTCGTGGCATTCATAATAATAATCATCTTTAGGTGTCAATAATTTTTCTTTAATACAAGAAAATTGAATGGGACAGGGAATTACCATCGTTATATAGACACAATCTTCAAAATTTCTACCGCGTACTGCTGTTGTTACATGTTCTACGCCATATCCACGAAAAATTTGATCATTGCTAGTAATTTTATATTCATCCGAAACCCGATAGTAAACATCACCACTTTTCTTCTTTAATAAAAACATGGTCTTTATAACTAAATGTTTAATTCAAGAGAATTGACCGATCAATATATACACGTATAATATATATGTATCTCTTGTTTTTGTTATATATATATATAGAGGAAAAACGAATAATAATATTTTTTGTTT
>NC_090735.1:150159806-150164806 GCF_036898095.1 Palaemon carinicauda | reverse complement strand
CAATGGTTTGAATTTAGGAGCGACCTTTTCCAGAAGAGCTTCTTACACTAGATAGTGTCATATCTACCCTCACCATGTGGAAAATAGACATTGAACAATTATAGTGCAGTAGTTAACTCCACGTGTGCAGAAGAATTTTTTCGGTTATTTTAGTTTTCCCAGGTGTATGAAAAAAGGGAAGAATGTGTAAAGAATATGCTAGGTGATACGATGGATGAGTAGGCCAAAACAAATGAGCTGTTACACGATAGGGATACAATATAGTACTATCTTGCAAGTAAAAAAAAAAAAAAAAAAAAATTCTGAAGCGGTATATCTTCAAAGGGTGGCTGGTGCCTTGACTAACTTATTGCCTACAAGTAATTAATTTCTCTTGATATCTCAAACTTCCCGTTTTTCAGATATAGATAAATTACTCGTCCTGGAATCCAAATTCGTTATTAAAAAGGTATTTAGTAGGGTAGAGGTTATGGTGGCACGAAGATAATCTCAAAATGCCTACAAATATAATAATCCAAATTAATAAATCTTCACGAACAAAAATTTTCTTGGAACATTTCACGCTATCCATAAAAAGGAAAGGGCATGAAAAGCGTCAGTAGAACCATTACGTGAATTCCAAAAGGGGGTTATTTGGGAACTTTCCCTTTAGACTTTTCCCTTATTTATCCAGTTTATACAATATTATCCAAATGCGGTAAGGAGTAGAGATTGGTTTATGTCGTTATGCAAAAAAAAAAAACTGTCATAAAACTGGGATTTAAGTAACTTAGTAAAAGTTAACTAGAACGTCAAATTGATCGTTATGTGATTTTTGGTGCAAATAAGAAAAAGAGATATGAAATGTTTTATATTCTAAAATAAAAATTATTATGAACAAATATTTTTTTTTTCAGGCAACGTATTGGACTTTTAAGAGGAAAATTAAGTCAGGTATCATCACACTACTCATTGCCAATTACTCGCTTCAAAGTAAACACAACAAGCTAATGCAAGTAAATCTAACTTAAATTCTGACTAAAATATTGTTTTATCTGATAACATATTACAAACTTGCGCTAATATACTAGTTGTGTGTATGTGTGTGTTTTTTTTTTTTTTTTTTTTTTTTTTTTTTTTTTTATCAAGACATATCAACATATTTGCACATAATAAGAATGAGGGCTAAGTTATTTTGACCAAAGTGTTGTCTATCAGTGGTCGTAAGGTAAATAGAAATACTGATATTTATTTTTTTTTACCTCGTAGGCAATAACCTACTATGAATATTATATTCTTAACAGACGAACCTCTATTCAAATGGAATAATATGTTATACATGAATTTCCCTAAAATCTTAAGAAAAAAAAAATTCAATATCATATAGAACGGTTGAGTTTAACGTCTAAGTTGGTTTCTTAGAGAGTTCGAGATGGTTCATTTCTTCAATTCTAGGTTTACTCACGTAAAATTTGTGTTTTATCCCGAATAAATTTTAGGTCAAATTATCATGCAATCAATTAGGTATTAAATCATCAAATTAGTAGTATATTAATGCAATATATTCTTTGATGTACAAAACACTACCCCGTGGTCAATTAGCCAAGAAAAAAATGCTTACAAGAGAACATTCAATATATTTCCATGTAGATTAATTGAAGGGAATGAACAAACAATCACGTCATAGTTTACTGTCTTTATTGTTTTTATACTTTGATGTTTGATGATATCTGAATAGGAAATTTAAAATAACCCCCCCCCCCCTGCTTCCCTTCAAAAAATATATCAATAATTATCTGGAAAGAAAGACTACATACATGATTGATAACATGAAGATCCTACTAAACGAAAAAGGTCAGACTCATTTACCAATATTCAAAAAAAGAAGAAAACAAAAAAATTAAAATACCCAAAATCTTGATTTTAGAGATGGTTATTCACTGTATATGATACTGGTCGATATAAATAAAGTTATCATAAATCACCATTTTTTCAGGTGAAAAGTCTTTTCTTATAAAACAGAAATACTAATTTAGGAATGAATACATGTTGGTTTGAAATTTTATAAGTAATTTTGTCGCAGATACTTCAGAACATTCAACAAAGTTATTTTCCTGTGATTATCAAGTAAAAAAAGGAAAGCATTATACATTCGTATAAATGTCGAAAAATAGCAGACATATTTGGTGTATGTAAAATGTATAATCTTTTAGACGTCAAAATGATCTCAAATATTCAACTCCGGAAGGACAGTAAAACCACAAATTGAATTACAAAATTCACTTGATTGAGGCCGACAAGATTTCAATTTTTTTTTCATATTTGGTTAACAAATACAAAAATGGAAATATGAATGATTGATTTTCTGCCTGAATATGAATATTTACCAAAGCTGAAATCTCGGAAAAATATATGATATTGTACCAACCGTGTTTCACACAATTGTACATAATTCCTTTTGTATATATTATGCTTGTATCTTCGCTCTTCCCTCGCACTAAAACGAAAATGAAAATTCATGTCTGGTTTTTCCTCTGTGATATTGTCTGTCTTGTGAACTTGTCATGTCCTATTGCCTTGAGGTTTTGTATATAAGGAGAGTGTTCCACAATAATATAACTCAGTCGTTTCCAATCTGCCTTTGAGTTCACACCCTTACTCGGCGCCGTCACATTGGTGACCCCGGAAGTCGACTCGCTCCCACTGCCTTCCACCCCCACCTCCCTCACCCCTGCATCGTTAGTACTATGACGGAGACTACATCAGTTGGCGCCACGGCCAACACATTGAAACTTTCACCGTTCGCCACCGGAGAGGCGTTTGCTTGGTTTCAACGCACTGAAGTTCACTTTCGTATCAGGGGCGTGACTCGCTCAACCACCAAAGCGGATTATGTTCTCGCGGCAATACCCGAGGACACCTTCCCAGAAATATCCGACTGGCTTTGTGAACAAGGAGACACCCCAATAGCGTATGACGCCCTCAAATCATACCTTCTGCAGCAGTACTCGCCGTCGCCAGCCGCCCGTATAGCAAAGCTTTTCAGCTCTCGCAACAACCATTGGGGGACCAAAGGGCTTCGCTTGCCCTCAGGGAAATGACCAGTATCGCCGCAGACGGCTCTCCTCGTGAGGTGAACCTACTCCGTGCCCTTTGGATACGCCGTTTACCTGAACCTGTACGCGCTGCCATACCCAATGTCGATAGTTTACCCATAAAGGACTTGAGGACCAAAGCCGACGCCCTTATGGACAGCCACTTCAAGACCTCCATCAACGCCTCCACCCCTGACGACGAGGATGCCTATTCAACGTCAACCGAAGCAGACATGAATGCCGTAGGATATACACGCCTACCTCGTGACGTGCCGAAGCGGCGACACAGCCGCCCACCACCCACCAATCGCTCGCGGCCCCAACGAACGACTTCTACAGCCACTTACTACCTCCCATCCGCCGCAGTTTTGCTACTACCACTTCAGATTCGGGGCAACCGCGAAGAAATGTGCCAAAGATTGTCAGTGGCCAAAAAACATGTAAGCAGGCCATCGCTTGTGGCGGTGGCCTTCCATGTTTCTAATCTGTTCTTTTTACAGGATGCAGGAACGGGCATGCAATTTTTGGTAGACACGGGTGCTTGTCGTTCTCTTTTGCCAAGGAAACTCTTCAAGGCACAACGTAGTCTGTCTACATCTGCCGACGTCCGCTTGGTAGCTGCAAACGGATCTGCGATACCCACCTACGGTTACAAGAACCTCACATTATCGTTCGGAAACGGTAAATTCAATTGGAAGTTTCTCGTTGCTGATGTCACAATGCCAATCCTTGGTGCGGATTTCCTCTCTCATTTCCACCTTCTGGTCGATGTCGCCCACCGATGATTGGTCAACGCTAACTTGTACTTGTTGACACCTCTTCAACCCGCCCCCTCTAACCTCGCTCTCCACATCAGCGCACCCACGGATGCCTACGCCCACCTCGTCACGTCGTACCCGGAAGTTTTCCGTCCAGAACTTCACCAAACGCCCACGGTTCCTGCCAAGCACAGTATTTATCACCATATCAAGACGACGGGACCCCCAGTCTTCGCAAAATTCAGACGTCTGGCACCGGAACGATTGGCAGCCGCCAAACAGACGTTCGCCAAAATGGAGAAAATGGGCCTTTGCCAAAAGGCCTCCAGCCCATAGTCATCACCCTTACACATCGTTCTGAAGAAAGACGGCTCCCTCCGTCCGTGCAGGGATTACAGGCGCCTGAACATGCAAACAGAACCGGATCACTACCCCCTCCCAAACATTGCCAATGTAACCTCCTACCTGCACAAAGCGAAGGTTTTCTCTACGCTCGACCTCTTGAAGGGGTATTATCAGGTGCCTATGAACCCAGAAGACATCCCCAAGACCGCCATCACCACTCAGTTTGGTACATACACCTTCAATTACTCCTGTTTTGGCCTTCGTAATGCTGGGGCAACGTTTCAACGTCTCATGGATGGCATCTTAGGGGACCTCCCTTTCTGTGTATGTTATGTGGACGACATACTTGTGTTCTCCTCCTCAAAAGAGGAACACCTCCGTCACCTGCGCATCGTGCTCGACCGCCTGCAACAAAACGGCCTTATAGTCCGGTACGACAAGTGTACCTTTGGCGCCAACGAAGTGTCGTTCTTAGGGCACCGTATCACTCCTGAAGGAGTCCATCCCCTCCCTGAGAAGGTAGCAGCTGTTCAGAATTTCCCCGCGCCTTCGACAGTCAAAGCTCTGCAGGAATTCTTGGGCATGATCAACTATTATCACCGTTTTCTGCCAGCCATTGTCACCACTCTTGCTCCCCTCTACGCCTCCCTCAAGGGCAAGCCAAAGGACCTGAAGTGGGGTCCCCTTCAAGATGCAGCCTTCTGCAATGCAAAGAAGGCCCTATCAACTGCTGCGGCTCTCACTTTTCCTATCCCACACGCCCCTCTCCTTCTCTCCACCGATGCCAGCGACGTCGCTATTGGTGCAGTACTCGAGCAGGTGG
>NC_090735.1:150147306-150152306 GCF_036898095.1 Palaemon carinicauda | reverse complement strand
ATGAATATGGAAAACTCAGTCACCATAAACCCTTTTTTTTCAGCAGGAGTCTCAGATCTCCAATCGGAAGGATTTCCAGTCATCCCAATCTCTTTTCCAAGTTAGCCCTTATCAGTCTGACGATGAAGGCATCCATGAGTCATTGCAGACCTTCAGTTATAACTGTAACGTACAGACAACTACACACTGGTAAGGGGCAATGATCAACCTTCATTGTTCTATGTATTCGGCAGAATGGTCTCAGCTTCTTTCCTATACACAGGTTCAGTGTGTATTCTAAATTATCTAGAAAATATCCTAATCCTCTCTTCCTTACACTCCCTACTGAGTGCAGGGGGCTGCTGTCAATATCTAGAAATAAGATAATAACGAATCAAAGCCTTTTTTATGGGGCACAGAGGGATATATATAAAAAAAATGACTATGTTTCATAAGATAAAATCCACTAAGCTTTCTTAGGTACAAAACACTATTTTATTCCAGTGTGACACACGGTTGGTACATGGCTCCCCCCACTAAAAATGACATACTGTACATGTTAAATAGGGCGCCCTGATTTACAGAGGCGAAGTATAGGTGGGTCATCTGGCAGGAGATAAGCAGGTTTCAGATGATCAATGGAGACCCAGTCTTCTTTGCCACGAATATTTAGGAAGAATGCTTTTGGACTGCGTAGGATCACAATGAAAGGTCCCATGTAAGGGGGCGTTAGCGGTGTCTTGCTAGTGTTGTTGCATAGGAAGACGTGCGTTACAAAGTGCAATTCTGTCGGTATGTGATACTTCGCTGGGGCCTTGTAAGTCTGGCGGCATAGAGTAAATTTTCCCACAATGTGACAAATGCGCTGGAGATCGTCGGAGGAGGTTGCAGAAGGAAAAAACTTGGTAGGGACGACCAACAGGTCGCTATACACCATTTCAGCTGCCGAGATGTCGAGGGCGTCTTTAGGATGGGCCTTAGTCCTAGGAGGACCCAGGGAAGCCGAGTAAACCAGTTGGAATTCTTGCAGTGGGACATCAAAGCTGCTTTGAGGGTGCGATGAAAACGTTCAACCATTCCATTGGCAGAGGGGTTGGAGGCAGTTGTCGGATGTAGGGTGATGCCCAGGAGATTCGCTAATGGTGTCCACAATTAAGAGGTGAAAGTGGTACCCCTGTCAGAAGTAATATGGTCAGGGATACTAAATCTTGCAATCCATCCTGAGAGTAAGGCAGATGTATATGAGGCAGATGTTGCAGTTTCCATGGGAATGGCTTCAGGCCGACGAGTGAAGCGGTCGACGCCGGTAAACAGGTGACGATGTCCTTGTGATGTGTGGTGAAACGACGCTGAGGTTGAGGAAAGGTGCCCACTCCTGAATCCGTATGTCGATATACTTTGGAAGTTTGGCAAGAAGTACAGGCGCGGACCAAATCCTTAACATCCTTAGAAATGCTGTGCCAAATGAACTTAGTCTTCAGCAGCTGTGGAGTAGAAAGGCACGAGGGATGTGAAAGGCCGTGAATGAAATCAAACACCTGTCGGCGCATGGGAACAAGAATCCAAGGTCACGGTCTACCAGTTCTAACGTCACAAAGGAGGGTGGTGTTGGAGTCGTCGAGGGGGATATCTTCTCAACCGAGGGATTTGCAGGATGTCCTACATGCTTGATACTCTTGATCCTGTCGTTGGGCTTCATCAAAGGCGTTGTAATCCAATACCAGTTGAAAGGCAGCCAACTTGTTTCTTGACAGGGCATCGGCAACGGGATTCATGTTCCAAAGGACGTGTTGAAGGGTGCAATTGTATTCAGCCATGGCGGAGAGAAGTATGCGTTGACAGGCGGACCAGGCGTCAGACTCTCGAGTGAAGGCATGCACCAGAGGTATGTTGTCTGTGCAGTAACGAAGGGCGTTCCTTCTAAGAAATGGCGAAAGTGACGGACAACAGAGTACACCGCCAGCAATCCGCGATCGAAGGTAGAAAATCCGATTCTGCCATGGACAGTTTTCTGCTGAATGAGGTCAATGGGCAGGGCGAGCAGTTGACCACCTGTTCCAGTACTGCACCAATCGCGACATTGCTAGCATCGGTGGAGAGAAGGAGTACGTGGTATCCATTTATGCGTAAAAATCACAGGAAAACGTGATGCTCAGATGCAGAAGAACCACAGGGAAAATGAAAATACGGAATATACACTTAAGTCCTCCTACTCAACACCTGAGTCAAGCCCAGGTAGCGGGTAAGGGAGTGTCATTGTTCTCTAAATCTCTATATGTATGTTCGTACTTTTGCTTTCCCTATAAATTGTAAGAAACCTCTCTCAATAAATCAGTCCTCTGAGGAAGTAACACGAAACTAGTCAGGACTTAAGTGTATATTCCGTATTTTCATTTTCCCTGTGGTTCTTCTGCATCTGAGCATCACGTTTTCCTGTGATTTTTACGCATAAATGGATACCACGTACTCCTTCCAGACTTTCTGTACGACTTTCCCTATCCTGGTATATATTATTAGAGAATTTACAGACACCCTCACACGCGCCCATACTACTAAAGAACACCTGCGGTTTCTTCGTGAATGCTGGGAGGAACAAGTCATTCCGAAATGCATGATAACGAAATCCCTATTGGAAATAGAAGATCAACCATTTGGTGATATACAGAGAAGTATATTAGAAAAGCATATAAATTCAATGAAAATTAAAAACCGAAGAGCGTTTGAAGACCTAACAAGAAAAAGGAGACATTTTGAAGCCTCAATTCCAACGGATTGGAAAGACTCACTTCGAGGTTTCCGCTATGGAGAAATGAACGAAAAAGTGTATAGAAAACTCAAACAAAAGCATGACACGAAACTCAATGCATTGATAGAAAGTAGCCCGTGGACTACAAACGTTAATCCAGAATGTGTGGTTAATTTGTCAAATAAAATTCTAGATAAAAATGTGAAGTGTGCCTTGGGATACGGTTTAAATTTCTCGATGTCATCAAGTGCAGTGAATAGTGTAGAAATTACAAATGGAGTGTGTAACCTGAAAAATTCAGTGATATTTCTGTAGAAGAAGTAAATATGATTAAGGGTATTATATACAGCAATATGAAAAAACCAGTGGTTCCAAATTGCCCAAAAAGATTCAAGAGAGCAATTGCCGAATTGAAGCAAGATAGAAATATTAAGTTGACAAAAGCCGATAAATCTGGAGCACTGGTAATCTTGAATAAAAATGATTATATAGAAAAAATGGAAAACCTCTTGAGTGATGAAAACACATACATGGAATTAAGAAAAAATCCAATTGAGTTTGTGAATAGTAGTTACAACAAAAAAGTGAAAGAGTTATTAAAAGGGAATGAAGATCTGATAAAAAAAGTTTGTACAATATCACCAACATTGTCATATATGTATGGAACTATTAAAACTCATAAGCCAAATTATCCAGCTAGGCCAATAATTAGCTCTGTAGGTTCAGCAGCATATAAATTATCTAAGTACCTTGTGAATATCCTCAATCCTTTAGTTGGCCCCATCTCATTTTCAAATATAAAAAATAATGTAGACTTGATTAACAAACTGAATGAAGTACAGATCAACAGTACCTGTAGGCTTGTCAGTTTTGATGTAGTCTCACTATTCACAAAAGTACCTATTGATGACATGATGGAATTTTTATCTGAAACATTAGATAATAGACAATTGAATCTACCATTCTCCAAACACACTTTAGTAGAATTAATTAAATTATGTATAAAAGATTGTAAATTTGAATTCAATGGGAGATTTTATGCACAAACTTTTGGTATGGCTATGGGAAACCCTTTATCCCCAGTATTGAGCAATCTATATATGGAATTTTTTGAAAGCAGAATCGTAAATAACATCATACCTAATAATGTAAAATGGTTTCGATATATTGACGACATAATATGTGTGTGGCCAGGAAATGAAAATTTAGATAACTTTTTTCTTAGATTGAATAGTTTGGTACCATCAATAAATTTCACTATGTATTTATATGTATTTATATATATATATATATATATATATATATATATATATATATATATATATATATATATATATATATATATATATGTGTGTGTGTGTGTGTGTATATGTATGTGAGTTTATATCTATATACATATGTAAATGTAAATTTATGAAAATATGTATGTTTTTGTAACTCCAAGGAGAGGGAGACATCTGATTTGCGATTAGGATAAATTGACCTATAATTATGAAATATATTTTCTGTTACATTAGGTCGTGTAATAAATCATAATTTAGCTTAATTGCTGAATCTTGTGTGTTATTATCGAGCTTTAATTCTTGGGTTCAAACAATGGAATAATTATTGAGTGAATGAATTGGAGGGAATTCTTTATAAATATACAAGCAAATTAAAAGTATAATTAATTTACTGCTCAAGATATTAAATAATAAAAAAAATCAATTAATTAAATATATCATACATGCATCAATGCACTAATCTCTTAGTTATCAAATTCACCCAAGTATTATCATATGATTTATTTAAGATTAATGTGTTAGGAAATTTAGTATTTGCCCTTGTTAAAGACAATAGAAATCATTTAGTCAATAGGTCTCAAAATAAAACTTTTAAAAATACTTTATATGTGTGCGTCGAAATACAGTAGATTTCTCTTAATTTACAGTGAATACAAATATTAACCCCCCCCCCAAAAAAAAATGTGATTTTTGTCTGAGTATTTTTTTTAATATCTCAATAATGTATATAATGGGTATGTATAACAAATGATATTTTTCTTTGTACTTGAGAACGAATCACTTCCTGTTCTCAAATTATGGTCTTTCATAATACTAAAGTACAAATGCTTTAAGTATTTAAAATAGTTTTCTTTTAATATGTCTTTTTTTTAAGAAAGTACGACAATACATTCACTGTTAAAAACACTCGTAATTTTAATCAGAAACTCTGCCTAAACATATGCTTATACATTTTAAACATGTACTGTATGATCCTGTTTTTAAATCTGGAG
>NC_090735.1:150129806-150132306 GCF_036898095.1 Palaemon carinicauda | reverse complement strand
TACTCTTATGATAATAATAATAATAATAATAATAATAATAATAATAATAATAATAATAATAATAATGATAATAATAATATGTAATCATACCATTGCACACTATAAAATAATGTTTTACAATACATTATGTATATTTTTCTCAAATGAAATTAACTCTATTGTTGTCTGTTATTGTCTTAGTATTTGAACTTCTAATGCCCCTATGAGTGTTGTGCTAATTTTTTCCTTCTCATGATAATATATTGTTGGTCTTTCCGAAGTATAAATTTTTCATTGATTTTTAAATATTAAGAAATTTTTTATCAAAATAAATCATAACATAAGATTGAATTTGAGATAATAAGCACTGAAAATTAAGACAGTACATTGCCTTGATTTCACCCTTCACACAACAATTTCTTAAATACTTAAGGATGAGTATATTATTACATTATCATAATACAACTGAAATAGTGTATGAAAACAATTTTATTGGTATCAGTTACATTTTAAACAAATATTCTAGGATTTTTATTCATACATAAATTATGAATTATGTTAAATTCTCCCCAGTTCAACGATAAATAAATGACGGAAAGACCAAGTCGGATCTACAACAAAACACATGAAGGACAACTAGTGAGAGCAGTGTTTCATTACTGATCTGTTCCGCCATCAACAGTTCATGGCTTATTTTAGCTGCTGCTAGGAATTCTCCCCTACTTCGTATTACTCTAATGATATAGAGGTGTGTTTTGAGAAGCAGTTGGTAGAATCCTATTACGAGATACTTCGTTAGCAGATGTTATTATTCCGTTATTGAGTGTAAGGAAGCACCGAGTATTAATTAAGCTTTTCTTTTGAACTCTTCTTGTTGTCCTATATAGAATTAGTGTTCATTTCAAGCTCAGTTCAGTTAACAACCTTTTAGAGTTAATTGAAGCTATAAGTTTTAGGTTGGAAATAAAAAAGAATAACATCTTTTCTTTAAACATTATTTCATCAAGAATCTAAAAAACAATATATGTATATATATATATATATATATATATAAGTATATGTATATATATTTATATATGAATAAATGTATATATATATATATATTTATATATATATTTATATATGAATAAATGTATATATATATATATATATATATACACACACACATATATATATATATATATGTATATATATATATATATTTATATATATATATATATATATATATATTTATATATATAAATATATGCATATATATATATATATATATATTTATATATATAAATATATGTGTATATATATGTTTATATATAGCTATATATATATATATATATATATACATATATATATATATATATATATAGATGGATATATATATATATATATATACATATATATATATATATATATATGTATATATATGTATATATAAATATATGTATATATATATATATATATATATAATTGTATATATATATATATACATATATATATATATGTATAAATATTTATATATATATAAATATATATATATATATATATGTATGTATAGACATGTATTTATATATATAAATATATGTATATATATATATATATATATGTGTGTTTATATATAGCTATATATATATATATATATATATGTGTTTATATATAGCTATATATATATATATATATACATATATGTATATATATATATGTATATATATATATATATGTGTGTGTGTGTGTGTGTGTGTGCGTGTGTGGAGAGAGAGAGAGAGAGAGAGAGAGAGAGAGAGAGAGAGAGAGAGAGAGAGAGAGATTATAAATCGTTAGCAATGTTTTTCTTCTCATTTTACCTAAAATCATATTAATTATATAACTTCCGTTTAGTCTAATATTTCTAATATCTAAGTAGACAAAATCTTAATAGTACAGGTACCTTATAATTAAAAATTAGTGTTGAGTATCTTCCTAACTACCTAAAAGTTGAAAAAAGAGCTTTGCTACTTTTGCAATATACCAGGTAAGTAAAATATCGATCCGAGATGAATTCACAACTTCTAAAACAAAACGACATTTCCTTTAGTTTGAGATTCCTTGCAAACATAAGTAAACCAAGAATGTAATACAATTACAAAATATGAAAAATCTTCAAAATCTTACTACTGTGTGTGCCTTTGTGGTATTCATTTTATGAAATATGAATACTAAAAAAAAAAAAATAACCAGAGAGAGAGATATCTCGTTATAAAACTATACAAGAATTCATTATGATTGATTAATTTCTTATTATCACAGACAACCATGTTACTGATGGGCCTAATACTGAGTTCTTATCATATATTTCACGAAGTAAACTTTTGTTCTGTTTTATTGTATGAATACCCAAAATTACATGAACTTTACATTACGCCCACATCGCACGAAATAATTTTCATCATCATTTTCATGCTGTGGGATGATAGTAAAGCATCATGCCTTATCAATTGCTTTTCACACTTGTTATAAGGTATACTGAGCATTGTGAATGGAGCTTCTA
>NC_090735.1:150124806-150127306 GCF_036898095.1 Palaemon carinicauda | reverse complement strand
TTTCTGTATGTTATATTTTATCCTCCACTCAACACACAATAAGATACATATCTGGGGAATATTTTATCGGCTTTAAACGCATATATAATCTGCTAGATACTTTGGTATTTAAACTTGCACACAGTATATTTAGGAAAAAAAGTGTTGGGCAGTTACTCTCCTAAACACTGGAAAGAAACCATTACAGTCGACAGACTACAAACTTCCCGGAACAGTTACTTGCCTCAAAGATAGAGAGAGAGAGAGAGAGAGAGAGAGAGAGAGAGAGAGAGAGAGACTCAGGATATTGTTATGTTGGCCAGCTGGATGTCTTGAGGTGGAAAAGGTAAAGGCGTTTTTCTTGCACCAAAACTTTATGTTGTTTATTGATATCTTTTTCCAATAGTTATTGCAGTTACTGGGTAGTAAGTCAAGGATTTTTTTCCAAACAATAATCAGGGACAATTTTTCAGAGGAAACTTTATCATCGTACTCTCCTCTTGAAACAATTCGTCAATATGTTTAAATTCTCCAAATGGATTCTTGATTTTAATAGGTAGTTGCTGGCGTTATGTGTGATGAAATATTCCGAATGCAAATTGTAGTATTTTCAGTTTACTTCACCTAATCTCTGAGTTTTTTGGTCTGGAATTAAATTTAATGGTCATGGTAAAGGAACTGCTATGAAAATAACGAATCTTACAATCGTTTTAAGGATTTATCGCCATTTTCGTGGTACTAGTTTCAATTACTAATTTTTGACTCGATAAAACTATATTGAGTTTTTCTGTGATCTAGCATTTTGTAATCATAATTAGATAAAAGTAGATATCAAAGATTAAACGGAAGATTTAAGAAAACTTTATTATTTTTGACAAACATGCATTACCCATATCTCAGCTTACAATTAATGGATCACAATAAAAATTTATATGGATGCAAAAACCAAGTTTTTGCGAATGATATTTTGTTATTCATATGGAATAAAAGTCAAAAGTCAAAAAAAAATTTAAGTGTAATTTAACATTAACAAAGCTTAACAGTCTAAGTTTGGGTTTGATGAAGAGAGAGAGAGAGAGAGAGAGAGAGAGAGAGAGAGAGAGAGAGAGAGAGAAATAGGTAAACATGCATGTGGATGACATAAAAATAAATGACATTTGGGAGTAAAAACTTCATCCTAGTTGAAAGCAGAATTTTTATGAAAGCAAAAAGGTTTATCATTACTGTTAACTAAGCAAAAAAAACATGGAAAGGCATAATGCTATAACCCCAAGGATATAGCAAGGAAAAATAGAGCAGTGAGAAAAGGAAATATGGATATTTTAATAAATGATCAGATTTCTTATATAGATACAGAGGAAAAGGTAAAAATAGTTATTTAATAAATACATTTATACCATAATGATTATAGTTCATGATAACTCCACTTTAGTATATATGTGATTATAAAACAACCAAGAATTAGAGATATTCAGGAAGTAAGAAAAATTTAATTTTTTCTTTTCCAATCTATATTGATATTTGAAGTTTTTTCTATGACTGCTTACAGTGTCCCAGCAGTTTGGCAAAACACATTAATATGTTTCAAATACAATATCGCACTAGATACCCACTTATCTATTTCAGCACAGAACTAAACAAAAAAACCTCTATTCTAAAATCTTCATAAGATTATTTTTTAGAAAATAAATTTTGACTGCAATGGTCAGGAATATATCGGTTTTGATTTACATACAGGTAACGTAAATAAAATGTCAATAGAACTCTAAGGAAACATTGTGAAAATTCACTCTGGTATCATGAGCTTCAAACATATGGTATTGTATATGGTTGTAGCCTAATTTTTGACATCAAAATATATTGCATTATATACTCAGCTCAAATAAAAAGAAAGACCGTTTAGTATTCGGAGTTTTTTTTTTTTTTTTGTGGGGAAGTATCTAAGAAACCAGTCGGGAAGGTTACACATTCAACTTAGTTCCTCAAATCTAAAATTTATCCTTCAACTATATTTCATTTAGTTTTTATTGTCAGTGTAGTTAAATATATATTTAATGATATACTACTTTAGCAATTCAATATGTCATTATACAATAGCTATAAGGGTACTTTAACATCCAAATATCCTCATGCCTTTAATGATTAGGGTCTCCTCAAAATAAGGAAGAATGTGGAAGATGAAATTCTTATAAAAATCGGAGTATTTTTCACAAGACAGTAGAAGATGGTTTACAACTAGATAAATGCTTTTACACTGAAAATGGGATATCACAAAATGTAATAAGCTCATAATAATAAAAAAAGTGAGACATAAAAAAAAACAGATAAAACAAAACTGTGACCAAAAATACTAAAACAATTATATCGAGAATAAAATATATTCATCAGTAATATTTCAAAAACTTATTGTCTTTGTATTCAAATTAACATAATAAATCAATAAAGCTTTGTTACAAGTCACTCAGTCATAAAAAAAAATAACGCCAACTGATTATAATCAAGAATTTTAGAATTGTAAATG
>NC_090735.1:150115090-150120090 GCF_036898095.1 Palaemon carinicauda | reverse complement strand
ATATGAAGTCTAAATCATCATCAAGTACAAATCCAATATCAATTTGATTAAATTGGTTTAGCGATTATGATTTTATACATATTGGCATTCTGTTTAAATATTTCATATTGAGCTTCCCATAAAATAAGAAGTAGACTTATATACTAATATGTTATCATTTTATGAAAAGTGCGATATGATAAGTAAACGTTATGTCCTAACGAAACATGGTTAGATTAAAAATGTTAATCATAGTTTAAAATCCAACCAATCTTTCATCGAAGGTGAAAGATTGAAAAAATCAAGTCAGACAATTGCTAGATTAAGTAAAGTTTTGAAATTAAATTGTTTGAATTACGTATAAAAATCATGTTATATGCCACATTAGTGAAATCGGTGTTACCATATGGACATAAGTGTGGTATGAAAATGAAATGAAATCCAACAGATTTAAAGATTTAAGAAAAAAGATCTTAGAAGATTATTGAGAGTTAAAGGGTAGGATAGGTTTAGAAATGAAACTATAGGAGGAATTTCTCAAGAGCCATATGTGGATCTAATCATGGTGAGGAGTAGATGGATATGGTTTGGTCATGATCTTTGCACTCTCCAAAAGAGATTAGCTTACCATAATTTCAACTGAGCTCTACAATGCACTAGAAGAGTTAGAAAACACATTCCTACATGGCCGAGGACTATGTAATATAAAGTAGGATATGATGAATGGAGAAGTATTGATTCAGAAGCTCAAGATATAAACAACTAGCGAATTCTAACCAAAGCCCTTTGCATTAATTACCTTAGTAGATGATGATGATGATGAAATATCGAGAGAAAAACTTTAATAACGACAAAACTGTAATAATAATGATACACCGGCAAATATTTTATCGAACTCCAAAAGATATTTACTTTTCATCAACATTGGAAAAGGAAAGTAAAAGCAAACCTATATTGGCCAAACGAAAAATACGGAGACTGGATTCTAAAATGTGTCTCCATTCCGTGACTTGGCCGCTTTCACAAATAAATTGCAAACGAAAAGTTTTAACAGAGATTTATGCAACGTAGTGTTTCCGTAAAAATGACCTACGCTATCGGTTATTTTGACCGACTCTCTCTCTCTCTCTCTCTCTCTCTCTCTCTCTCTCTCTCTCTCTACAAATTTATGCTGCTTATAGGTCCACAAGCTCATACAGCATCAATAAATCCTGAAATCATAATAAATCATAAATCATAATCATATAACTATATGCTTTTCTTAGACATCAACCTACACGCATTGTAAGGCTTTGGTACTCAAGACATGCAAAGGTATTTGTAATTTCTAAACTTTTCAGTAAAGTACAGAACATCAGCAATCTTGAATTACCTTCAATATTTATTTTTCCTCAAGTGGATGATAAGTTTTCGATAAGTAGTTATAATGTAAGTGAGAGTGCGATAATAGTTTAATTTTCTGATTAATTTGATTAATATGAAGAGGATATATATTGGTAAAAATTTAATAAGTGCCTTTTTTTATCTTTTCCAGATATGATTGATATGAATAAAAAAAAAAAATACGGATTCATGCATAATAAGTTCTGGTGAAAAATCAGTTCTTAATGTCTATTAGCAAAACAAAATAGATATCGAATTTATTGAAAATTACGATATATATTCAATCATATTTACTTTAAAATTATATAATCCTCTAAGGGAATTTTTTTAATTGTTCTTTCCTATTAGAGAGCATTTATGTATTGTATTTTATTCTCTTATATCTAAACAAGTAATTTGAAAAAAAAAAAATGATTCACTGATTGCAAAATTGGATTTGAATTCAATCATAATTCTTGTAGATATTTTGACTTACTGAAAAGTAATGTTTCTTTAAATGCCAAATTTTATTTACTTCTTTTATTTATTTTCTTAATCAGATATATTACTTTTCAAATTGTTATCAGGAACCAATCAAATAATATTCTGAGAACATTTTCAAACACGGGCTATCAAGTTAATCAGTGTAATTGTATAATTCTTAATATCACTAAAAAAGGTATACCCACCACAATAAACTATCTATATTGCTCTTACTTTCCAGAGTCAGGTTAACTATC
The DNA here is from genome assembly GCF_036898095.1 of Palaemon carinicauda. NCBI lineage: Eukaryota > Metazoa > Arthropoda > Malacostraca > Decapoda > Palaemonidae > Palaemon > Palaemon carinicauda. The sequence goes on along the minus strand of NC_090735.1, from coordinate 150,118,009 downwards.
ATTTTAAAAATTTCTTTAAAAAATAAAGAATAGTATGAATGTCAACAAAGAATTTGAATGTAATTTCCCAGGCTATAACAAAAAATACAAAGTTTATCTCTCAAATCTTGGTTTCAATAATTTGTCAATTTGCTGTTTGACATTAGTTTTTATTATTTTTTTTTCATTTGGTTTTCTAGTCTGTTTACATATTCGGTTAGCATCCTAAATAGGGTTTAAACTTTAATTTGTCAATTCAGAAAGTATTAAAGAAGACTCTGTGGCGGGATGTTGCAAGAACAAGCCCCACACCCTTGAATCACACTAAACAGACAAATGTCTCCTCTGCACAAACTTTCCCCTTACTTTATCATTAACCAGACTCTTAGACAAAAAGGACAAACACAAACCATAACCTTAAAACTATATTTATGAATACCAAAACAATCACTTAATACTAAAAAATCACCAACCATGTTCCATAACCAAAAAAAAAATCACACTTAACACTACAATCTTAACTTACTATATATAAAAAACACATTCAAATAACCATATGAAAAACAAAACTTAAACCTAAAAATTCCCTTCAACTCCAAACATAAACGTAATTAATATATATATATATTTCTGAGTGGACTCCTTCGTCCACACAAGGGCCAACAGTCTTTAATTGCCCAAAAAACCACAACCTTATAGCAACCGCGACACTGACAAATATCAACACAACTGCATTGATTGATTTTGGGTCGTGTGCGTTGTCATCATAATCATCATCATCATACATTATCTTGTTCAACAGGCAAGGTCATCAACACTTGGTCAATCCAAATGAGCAGTCTAACACAATTAATTACAGCCCAGGTCATCAACAATTATCCAAATCCAAGCAGTCGTGCCAAGTTCCTTATTATAGCCAAGTCGTCATCAATTACTGTCACATTCAAAGAAAATGTCTCCAAAGGAGTTAGCCTCTCCAAAGGAGGAATCACAGCCTGCCAAAATAAAAAAGAAAAACACTTACGAACACTTCTAGCTAACTGAACTATCGCACTATAATCAAAGATAAATAATAAATTGTTCCTATCATTCACGATCACGACAAGCAAAGATAAACAAAACTGTACTTACTTAGAATATAAATAATCACTTCCTTGCTGGTAATAAAGAATAATAGTAAATCCAGCAATCACACACACAACCGCCTCTATCAGCAGTCCATCCAAAAAAGCATTCGCTCCGAAACATTCACCACTGTCGTAACCTAACTAAAAACATAAACAAACAATCTCATTTGTACCAACAGTCTTTCTCACCACCAACGATCGATAAACTAACTACTTCTCGCTCGCTAACACAATCTCTCTCTCTCTCTCTCTCTCTCTCTCTCTCTCTCTCTCTCTCACAGGATTTGGCAAAAAACAAAAATTAAAATAAAGCAAAAATAAATCCTCTACAACTCATATTTAGAGAAACATATTGGTATCCATACACACACACATACATACAAACCTATCATAGACAAGAATATGGGAGTGCGATGACATGTCAGATGTATTGCTAGTATTACTACTTGCTATCAACAGAACAAAAAAAACTGAGAATAAAGTATTTATGAATTTAAATGATAAATATAAAGTCTAAAGCTTTTCGGAATCATCTTACTATAGGTTCCCTATATCTCAATGAAAATATTAGCATAATATGTCTGCTGTTATATCGAATATGAGTGAGGATCGTTGCCGTTTGCCCCAGTCAACTATAAAAAACAATTCCATAAAATGCTTAAAGTTGCGAAACAAGAATAATAATATAACAAAAGAAAACTTTATTTTCTAGCTATGAAAAAAAAATCATCTCATTCTATTCATATCAGGTAAGACTTAAAGGTTTTATTGCAAAAAAAAAAAAAAAAAAATGAGGACAAAATTCCTTATGGTCGGGCGCAACAAGAGACATGTGGTTGAAAAAATAGCATACAACGGCCAAAAATTTCAATTTCTTTAAATCACACAAGTTCTTCAAAGTGCGGGTAAAAACTTCTCATTACTCTAAATCTTTGAATAAAAGCTCAACTATTTTGGTTAAATGATGAAATGAGAAATAAAAGTTAACGATAATAATATCAACAATAATACAGTTTCTTTTCATAATTTTCTATCAAATTTAACAACAAAATTAATTAAAAATCTCCACCTGATGCGATTTCTTTATTCTAAGGAAAATGTCTTGATATTTATTAATACTTCATTATTCTGTGAGTGTTATATTAAGTAGGTGAACTTACACTGAATCATTCTGTTTTTCCAATTGCAGCATTTTTATACAGTTAGATCTAAACAGAGTTCAATATACAAAGTAAACTATCTTGTGAAAATTTTATTTGCAATAAATTATAGCTCTATTAAATTTAAAATCCTTATATGTAATGCAACATACTTCAATAAACATTACCTTGGATATAATCACATGCACACATACAAACACACACACACATACATCTAAATATATATATATGTATATATATATATATATATATATATATATATATATATATATATATATTTATATATATATATATATATATATCATATATGAAAAAATATATTTATTTATATATTTATATATATATATATATATATACATATATATATATGCATATATATATATATATATACATATATATATATATATATGTATATATATATATATATACATACATATATATATATATATATATCTTTATATATATCATATATGTATATATATATATATATCTTTATATATATCATATATGTATATATATATATATATATATGTAATTATATTGTTTATATATACTATGTATATATATATATATATATATACATATATATATATTTATATATATATATATATATATACACACACACATATATATATATATATATAATATAATAT
>NC_090735.1:150100090-150110090 GCF_036898095.1 Palaemon carinicauda | reverse complement strand
TTATAGTTATTGTATAATGACATATTGAATTGCTAAAGTAGTATATCATTAAATATATATTTAACTACACTGACAATAAAAACTAAATGAAATATGGCTGAAGGATAAATTTTAGATTTGAGGAACCAAGCTGAATGTGTAACCTTCCCAATTGGTTTCTTAGATACTTTCCCACAAAAACTCCGAATACTGAACGGTCTTTCTTTATTTGTGAGCTGAGTATATAATGCAATATATTTCGATGTAAAAAAATAGACTATAACCATATACAATACCATATGTTTGAAGCTCATGATACCAGAGTGAATTTTCACAATGTTTCCTTAGAGTTCTATTGACATTTTATTTACGTTACCTGTATGTAAAATAAAACCGATATATTCCTGACCATTGCAGTAAAAAATTATTCGTAAAGAAATAATCTCATAAAGATTTTAGAATAGATTTTTTTTTGTTTTTGTTTTGTTCTGTGCTGAAATATATAAGTGGGTATCTAGTGCGATATTGCATTTTAAACATATTAATGTGATTTGCCAAACTGCTCGACACTGTAGGCAGTCATAGAAAAAAACATCAAATATCAATATAGATTGAAAAAGAAAAATTTAAATTTTTCTTACTTCCTGAATATCTCTAATTCTTGGTTGTTTTGTAATCACATAAATACTAAAGTGGAGTTATCATGAACTATAATTATTATGGTATAAATGTATTTATTAAATAACTATTTTCTACCTTTTCCTCTATATCTATATAAGAAATCTGATCATTTATAAAAATATCCATATTTCCTTTTCTCACTGCTCTATTTTTCCTTGCTGAAGCCCTTGGGGTTATAGTATCACGCCTTTCCATGTTTTTTTGCTTAGTTAGCAGTAATAATAAACATATTTCCTTTCATAAAAATCATGTTTTCAACTAGGATGAAATTTTTACTGTCCCCCTCCCAAATGTCATTTATATTTATGTCATCCACATGTATGTTTAGCTATTTCTCTCTCTCTCTATCTCTCTCTCTCTCTCTCTCTCTCTCTCTCTCTCTCTCTCTCTCTCTCTTGCTTCATCAAACCCAAACTTAGACTGTTGAGCTTTGTTAATGTTAAATTACACTTAAAATGTTTTTTGTCTATTGACTTTTTCCATATGAATAACAAAATATCATTCGCGAAAACTTGCTTTTTGCATCCATATGAATTTTTGTTGTGATTCATTAATTGTAAGCTGAGATATGGGTAATGCATGTTTGTCAAAAATAAGAAAGTTTTCTTGAATCTTCCGTTTAATCTTTGATATATACTTTTATCTAAATATGATTACAAAATGCTAGATCACAGAAAAACTCAATATAGTTTTATCAAGTCAAAAATTAGTAATTAAAACTAGTACCACGAAAATAGCGATAAATCCTTAAAACGATTGTAAGATTCTTAATTTTCATGGCAGTTCCTTTAACATGACCATTAAATTTAATTCCAGACTAAAAAACTCAGAGAGATTAGGTGAAGTAAACTGAAAATACTACAATTAGCATTCGGAATATATCATCATACATAACGCCAGCAACTAGCTATTAAAATCAAGAATCCATTTGGAGAATTTAAACATATTGACGAATTGTTTCATGAGGAGAGTACAATGACAAAGTTTCCTCTGAAAAATTGTCCCTGATTATTGTTTGGAAAAAAATCCTTGACTTACTGGCCAGTAACTGCAATAACTATTGGAAAACGATATCAATAAACAGCATAAACATTTGGTGCAAGAAAAACGCCTTTACCTTTTCTACCTCAGGACATCCAGCTTGCCAACATAACAATATCCTGAGTCTCTCTCTCTCTCTCTCTCTCTCTCTCTCTCTCTCTCTCTCTCTTTGAGGCGAGTAACTGTTCCGGAAAGTTTGTAGTCTGTCGACTGCAATGGTTTCTTTCCAGTGTTTAGGAGAGTAACTGCACAACACCTTTTTTCCTAAATATACAGTGTTCAAGTTTAAATACCAAAGTATCTAGCAGATTATATATGGGTTTAAAGCCGATGCAATATTCTCCAGATATGTACCTTATTGTGTGTTGAGTGGAGGATAAAATATAACATACAGAAAACATCCGGAAGTAGTACAGTATCCTACAATATATTTCAACCACGTACACCCTAGCTTTGTTACTAATATCCTTGAAACAATCAATCATACCTTGCTCTAGCCCTTCCTCCCCATTTCTTCCTTCCACTTCTCTCTCTCTCTCTCTCTCTCTCTCTCTCTCTCTCTCTCCCTCATCTTTATTTTTTATGTTTGTCTATCCATTTGCTTAAATTCTTGACTATTTAACTAAATTTCATTGATTTAACGTAATTATGTCTATTGATTTATCTTTTATGTAAATTTTGTTGCTATGGTGATGGGAAATGTTCCTGAACGCTTGGCAAATAAATTGTCCAAATGCGGAAGTAACTACTTTCCTTTGCCTTTCTACTAAATCGCAAACTGTCTAGAAGCAAAAATGGCATCCATTATATATATATATATATATATATATATGGTATAACTATTTGTTGGCCAAGGAAAGGTGCATGAGATAGACTGCCTCACCCATCAGAACATGAAGAGATACCATAATACTGAACCACTCATATACTCACTAGAATAGTGAGAGGAACGTATGCTACTGGTCTGCTTTGACGAAGAATATACAGTAGTTTGTTACTACCTAATACGAACTCAAGAAAAATAAATCCTGCAAAGCAATCTAAAATAAAGGTTACCATACAGCTGATAATACAGGAATGCTTCGAAACCTTAGAAATATTTATCACTTTTCATTGGAACACCAACATCAGGGATTTAGGAAAACCGTTCTTTGTGTTCATCGGTAATTGTCAGCTTGAATACGATATCTGAAAACAAATCTCTTCAGGTTTTGTACCATCAATTTCCATAACTGGTTACTCTATTTATTTCATCGACACTTCACCTTTAGAAGACATAATTTTATGCTTTGAGAGACTATACGTCAGAAACGGTAAGCCAGGATTTGCAGAAGTTAAATTATTTGGAACTTTCTTTTACCAAGATTTCATAAAAAATCGAGGGATGTTGATATGTTTCTTGAAAACTATGATGGAAATTCCATTGACTATAGTTACCAAGGTCCTAATTTCTTGAGAACTTCAAATTTACTGTAATAAAATGCTAAACTCTTCTTGATTGAATAGAAGTGTATCAAAAAGGAATTTCAAAGAAAATAATGATTGACTAAGCTTCATTAGAACAAAGAAAACACACACACATAAAAAATATTATTCTTACATTTGTGAAATATTTAAATTTTGTTAATTGATATTATTTTGGCATATGTTATTTTCATATGAGCTTGGCTTCTTTACCATTGATATAAAATTGTACTTTTATTTATTATAAAGTAATATATGTTAATAAGTATGTGTTCATACATGGAATTTTTCATGGAAGTAATAAGAATAGAGTGGTGCATGTCTGCTAACAATCAGTATCAATTTTGATCTAAAAGAATGAAGCATTATCTAATATGCACGTTGTGATGATACTGTAGAGATAAATGATCTAGAATCATTGAAAGCTTAGATATGCCATTACTAGAGAGGTATTGGGTCTTTTGTTTGGCCAGATAGTACTACATTAGATCCCTGTCGTGTTACGCTCAGTTTCACTTTGTCTACACATACATAGTGTAGTCTGCCTAGTTTTTTACTGATTTTTTTTTCATATATATGATAACACTAGACTAACTATAAAAATTATTCCAAACCCAGTAGCACTCCTGTTTTTTGTATACAGTTCAGAGCAGGAGAACCTTTATGCAAGGCATATAACACCTATGATTATTAATCTATTATTAAAATTTTTGCTATTATTATTAGCAAAATTAATAGAAGTAGCTGTATTATTATATAATATTGCAGATTTTGTATCATTGTGCTCTTATTAGTTAAATTTCACTAAATGTTTATTAACATCTGATTTTTACCAAAGTACAATTATCAGTATCTTAAAATATCAGACACCTGATTGGATACCTAAAAAATTCAATCTCATTTATATGGAAAAATTTATGACTTAGAAGCTCCATTCACAATGCTCAGTATACCTTATAACAAGTGTGAAAAGCAATTGATAAGGCATGATGCTTTACTATCATCCCACAGCATGAAAATGATGATGAAAATTATTTTGTGCGATGTGGGCGTAATGTAAAGTTCATGTAATTTTGGGCATTCATACAATAAAACAGAACAAAAGTTTACTTCGTGAAATATATGATAAGAACTCAGTATTAGGCCCATCAGTAACTTGGTTGTCTGTGAATATAGGAAATTGATCAATCATAATGAATTCTTGTATAGTTTTATAACGATATATCTCTCTCTCTGAGTTTATTTTTTTTTTGTTAGTATTCATATTTCATTCAGTGAATACCACAAAGGCACAAACAGTAGTAAGATTTTGAATATTTTTCATATTTTGTAATTATATTATATTCTTGGTTTACTTATGTTTGCAAGGAATCTCAAACTAAAGGATATGTCGTTTTGTTTTAGAAGTTGTGAATTTATCTCAGATCGATATTTTACTTACCTTGTATATTGCAACAGTAGTTATGCCCTTTTTTTAACTTTTAGGTAGTTAGGAAGATACTCAACACTAATTTTTAATTATAAGGTACCTGTACTATTAAGATTTTGTCTACTTAGATATTAGAAATATTAGACTAAACGGAAGTTATATAATTAATATGATTTTAAGTAAAATAAGAAGAAAAACATTGCTAACGATTTATAATCTCTCTCTCACTCTCTCTCTCTCTCTCTCTCTCTCTCTCTCTCTCTCTCTCCACACACACACACACACACACACATATATATATATATATATATATATAGCTATATATAAACATATATATATATACATATATCTATATATATAAATAAATGTATATATATATATATAGATATATATATATATATATACATATACATATATCTATATATATAAATAAATGTATATATATATATATATATATACATATATTTATATAAATATATATATATATATATATATACATATACTTATATATATATATATATATATATGTATATATATATATATATATATATTTATATATATATATATATATATATCTATATATATATATATATATATATCTATATCTATATACATGAGCTAGCTAAATCCCGTCCGGAATTCTCCGGGTTGGGTCCTGCATCTGATATCGCCATTCTCTCCAGAGACTCCTATCCAATGCCATCTGAGCCAGCTGCTGAAATGTCTCGCCTCCATTTGCTTTCTTGAAGGTTTTCACCCATGTATCTCTTGGTCGTCCTCTCGGTCTATTTCCGGCCACTTGACCATGAAGCACTATCTTTGGCCATCTGTCCTGTTCCATCCTCTGTACATGCCCAAACCATCTCCTCTGAATATCTTCCACTCTAATCAGAATTGTGTCCTCAACACCAGCCATTTCTCTCACTCTCTCGTTCGTAATTCTGTCCTCCCATCTTACACCACAGATTCTTCTCAGACATTTCATTTCAAAGGCTAATAACTTTTTCTCCTCTCTCTTCATCAGTATCCAGCATTCAGCACCGTATATCACTGTGGGGATTACTATTGCTCTTAATAGCCTAATTTTCAACTTAATGGATATATTTCTATCTTTCCAGATTCTTCTTAGCCTTCCAAATGCTTTCTGGCCACTTGAGATTCGGTCTTGAATTGCTCTTTCCATCTTTCCATCTGCTGTGAAAAACACTCCCAAATATTTAAACTCATTGACTTGTTCCACTTCTCCCTCTGATAGCTGTATTTCTAAGGGCTCTCTCTGGTGTCCAATTTTCATACTTTTGGTTTTCTCTCGATTTATCACTAATTCATACCTACTGCACTGCTCCTCCACCATTCTCAACACTCTCTGAAGTTCCTCCTTAGTTTCTGCTAAAAGCACTATGTCATCTGCATACCTCATATTAGATATTTTTGTCCCTCCTATATCTATGCCACCCTCATAATCTCCAAGTGCCATTCTCATTACCCATTCCAAGTATAGGTTGAAGATATATATATATATATATATATATATATAGCTATATATAAACATATATATATACATATATTTATATATATAAATATATATATACATATATTTATATATATGAATATATATATATATATATACATATATATATATATATATATATATTCATATATATTTATATATATGAATATATATATATATATATATATACATATATATATATATATATATATATTTATATATAAATATATATACATATACTTATATATATTTATATATATATATATATATAAAATATATATATATATATATATATACATATATATGTATATATATATATATATATATATACATATATATATATATATATGTATATATATATATATATATATATATTGTTTTTTAGATTCTTGATGACATAATGTTTATAGGAAAGATGTTATTCTTTTTTATTTCCAACCTAAAACTTATAGATTCAATTATCTCTAAAAGGTTGGTAACTGAACTGAGCTTGAAATGAACACTAATTCTATACAGGACAACATGAAGAGTTCACAAGAAAAGCTTAATTAATATTCGGTGCTTCCTTACACTCAATAACGGAATAATAACATCTGCTATCGAAGTATCTCGTAATAGGATTCTACCAACGGCCTTTCAAAACACACCTCTATATCATTAGAGTAATACGAAGTAGGGGAGAATTCCTAGCAGCAGCTAAAATAAGCCATGAACTGTTAATGGCGAAACAGATCAGTGATGAAACACTGCTCTCACTAGTTGTTCTTCATGTGTTTGATTGTAGATCCGACTTGGTCTTTCCATCATTTATTTATCGTTGAACTGGGGAGAATTTAACATAATCCATAATTTATGTATGAATAAAAATCCTAGAATATTTGTTTAAAATGTAACTGATACCAATAAAAAAATTTTCATACATTATTTCAGCTGTATTATGATAATGTAATAATATACTCATCCTTAAGTATTCAAGAAATTGCTGTATGAAGGGTGAAATCAAGGTAATGTACTGTCTTAATGTTCAGTGCTTTTTATCTCAAATTCAATCTTACCTTATGATTTATTTTGATAAAAAAAATTTCTTAATATTTAAAAATCAATGAAAAATTTATACTTCGGAAAGACCAACAATAAATTATCATGAAAAGGAAAAAATTTGCACAACACTCATAGGGGCATGAGAAGTTCAAATGCTTAGACAATAACAGACAGCAATAGAGTTAATTTCATATGAGAAAAATATACATAATGTATAGCAAAACATTATTTTATAGTGTGCAATGCATGTTAACGTTGATATCTACTGAAAATTTGGCATAACAGTATAAAATATTTTGAGCTTATTCACACTGCATAATATATACCACGTTACCCATTCCCAAGGATATTCTCTCCAACCTAAGCTCGCGACAGCAAATGTCACAGAATTAACATTCCTTTCACACTTCTGCTTCAAACTACTTGGCAAACACATTTGTGTTTGATAGCGTTACATTTCAATCAGGTCTTCATTTCCTTCCTTTCAGGAGTCGTAATCGAAATCCATTTCCAAGGAAAATTTATTGTGATTTAAGTCACCACCAGGTATTGGATACAAGCAAGTCCTTCCGAAATATGTATATCTCCACTGTTTACTCTGTAATTTGATCTTTACTAGCCTTCGAAAACAGAATTTTTATGATATTGAATATTACAGTGAGTCCCGAATTGGATATACATTGGAAACATACATGATATCTACAAAACTCTACAAATTCCATATATTAAACATCTTAAGTCAAACAGAATTAGTATTTTGCTGTCCAAAGTTGCCGAATCTTTTCTACGTGTCTTCTCTGCAGCGCTTTGCCTTTCTTACATTTCAGATAAGGTCATTCAGCAAAAGAATGTTTTATGATGAAGCATAGCCAGACATATAACAGACAATATGTCTCTGAATTAAGAAATCCCAATAGTAGTAGTACCCAACACTATAGAATAAATAATAGCAGAATAGTACCAGGTGTCCTATTACCTATATATAAAAAAAATGTATAATGCTTATCTGAGGTTTTTGATAAACTAACTTTTTATTAAGTAAAGATTTTACTTGGTGACCTTACTCCCCGTTTTAACGTAACTTCGAGAGGAAGGAGTTACAATATCTAAAAAAAAAAAAAATGTCATGAGACCAAATTTAAAAAATTATTTTTTATTGGAAATTCATGTCATGATTACAGAAATGTTAAGGTAAATTACGGTTGATGAATAAGAAGCAGGGAAGAGAAAAAAAATCATGAGAAATAATAATACAAAGATAATACAAACAGTTATTTTCATGGGAGGAGGAAAACACGAACGAAAAAAATATTGGAAAGCAAGGTATTCATCTTTTATAGAAAGTAGAAGTATGAACAAAAAAGCAAGGGATTGTAAGAGAACCTTTAGGAGACCTAAACATATTCATGGCAAGTTTTTTTTCTGCACACACACACACACACACACACACACATATATATATATATATATATATCATATATATATGTATGTATATATATATATATATATATATAGAATAGGTAACACAGAAAAAAAAATTTCTGAACATTAAAATTTTGTAAAGCTAGTTGTGGCCAAATGCTCGTATTTTTTTTTTCTCTAAAGTATCTCCCTACAAGTGGAAATGCTTCGCATAAATCTCTCTCTCTCTCTCTCTCTCTCTCTCTCTCTCTCTCTATATATATATATATATATATATAATACACACACACACTCACACACACACACACACACACATATATATATATATATATACACAAACGCACACACAAGCACACACACAAACACACGTATATATATATATATATATATACATATATGTATATATATATATATATATATGGGTGTATGTGTGTGTGTGTATGTATGTATGTATATATGTAGTTGATAATTGTGGTTTTCGGTGTGATATTTTATTTATAAGTACTGTATATCTATGAAGATTCCATTTTTTCTTAGTTTCAAGTACTTAAACTAAATACATATAAGAAAGTTAGTATTCTTTTTTATACTCGAACGTTACTTATAATATGATATATAAAAAAACCGTATCCTTTTACTGTTTCAAAGCTTCAGGTCCTACTAAGCTTTATTTCTTTAATAAACAAATACACAGCTGTGTAAGACTGATTATATATTTTCTGAAAATAAAAAGCTTTTCATGAAAAATACATTTTGTGAACATTTATCCTTATTTTCTCTAGTTAAGACCTAGATATTTAAATAAATAATATTTATATTAACATTATAATACAATCAGGATCAATCTGCGATGAGATAGTAAATAGAATCACTATCGAGATATATTTACAATGTAATATGTTATGTTGGCTAAGAAAATAAGGAAAGCAGATTATTTGGTAAAAAAAAAAAAAAAAAAAATCTTATATATTATTTCTTGCTCTTCCAGTCCCCTTCATGATCACTCGATTCAGTTGATATCCGGTATGATTATTCTTTTACAGGTCTCATTTTTATATAAAATCTGAATACTGGTGTTATATATCAGTATATTCAAGCAAATGTTCCGTTAGAGTTCAGCAATTATTCTCGATAAAGAATCAATTCATCCATTGGTCTCTAAGATTTTTCGCACTTGGGATATTTCATTAATGAAATTCATATAAAAAAAAAACAATTAATTTCCTTGCAAACTACTAGTCTTTGAAGCCATAGTTCAATCACTAGATATTAAGCACGGTTCTTATCCTTCTAAGAAAATCAAAATTGAGCAATTCCTGAATGTTTGAACCAAAACTGTATCTCTTCATAATATTTTTCTCCATAATATTAGGTTTCCTATCCGTTGTCCAAATAACATATCTAGCTATTCTTCGCTATTTCCAAAGGGCTCT
>NC_090735.1:150087590-150092590 GCF_036898095.1 Palaemon carinicauda | reverse complement strand
ATTCCGGCTTATATATTTTATTAGATGCCAAGAGAAAAAATGATTTATATTTTTGTAAATGTTGTTTTAAATGTATTTTTAACAATGCAATGTAGATAATTTCTTCAATTACATATTACTAGCGTACTAACAGCTTTTCTTACAAACTCTATTTCCAACAATTTACTCCTTTAGCGAATGAGGTGGCCACTTCAAACGGCTTTAAACTGAATTAAATAAGGAGTTTTGTCTGGACAAGGCGAAACATTCCTTTGTAGCTGCCTGCTGTGCCGTAACCTACGCCAAACAAGGATGTTCACGGCGATAAATATCACCACCGTGAGAACCAGACCTGCTAGTAGTATGGGGTGAAGGATTTCCTTATAAGACGGTGACAGTTGGTCCCTTTCGGTAAGCTTCATCAACCGCTTTGCAACCTGTCTGTTATACGGGAGAGGGAGTGCTGGCATTGTAGAGGTCCACGTGAAGTTCGCGAAGTAGGCTCGTTCTCTGATGAGTGTCCGTAGACCAGTCACCATGGAATTAGGGGAAGTCCCGATACAACCATCTGCTGCAACGAAGATGTGGGTGAAGGACGTGGATCCGTCAGGGCATGATACATTGAAGCCATCCTTGTCGTATCGTATCCACGAGCCATTGTTCAGTCTGCAATTGAACTCATTATTGTCAAAGGGATAAAGCTTATCCAGACAATTTTCACTTGTATGGGAGAGAGCACCGTCTAGCACTATACCTAACTCGCATGAATCCATTAAGTTTTTATGGAATTCAAATGAGTCAGCTGTACATATTTTTCTATCCATTGCGTCTGAACAGTGAGTTAATTGATTTAAGTCTTTAATGACCGTATATGTTCCTTGTCTGGGGAAATCAATACGTGTCCTGTCAAACTGGATATTACTGGATTTGAGTGATTCGTCATGAAAGTCGGAAATGGTGATATCCTGTAAGATTGCCAGGCATCAGAAGAATCAAAGGGAATTGTAATCATAATCTTGTTATTATCAACGTTTACTGTAATTAGGCTGTAATAAAATTCTAACCTATGTTCGTCTAACAAAGGAATATAGCCTAGTTTATCCCTTCCGATCTCCAGAATTAACTTTAAGTAATTTATAGGCAACAAATGGGGCGACAGTACACCTTTAGTTGCTAACGTGATAGCTTCTACATAATCTGTATATCGAGTTAAAGCATCTATAATTACTAAGAGGTGCTTATTTCCTCTGTCTGACTCGTAAAATCCTGTTAACAAATCTAAATGTATTCTTTCAAAGGGTTGATTGGGCACAGGATAAGCTCCTAGGCTGACAGGTGTTTCGTATGCCCTTTGTTTTCCTGACAAGTGCAACAATTAGCTATGTGTCTTTTTATATCTGTAAGCATCGTATGCCAATAAAACAATGATTTGGCTTTCTGTGACATTAATGAGAACCCCGGGTGTCCATGTAATGGATTTGAATGCAACCAATTCAGGACAGTGGAAATAAGTGAGATTAGTACTACTACCTGGTCGTTACTTACATGTGGTGTATTGCGGGTTTTCCTTGTCACAGTCCTACACAGAATATTATCTTTGATTATATAATTCTGCTGCTTATACTTTATATATTCCTTTTCCTTATGATTACTTTTCAAAGCATGTATAATTGTTTCTATTTTCTGATCTTTTCTTTGCTCAGTTTGTAACAATTCAGCGCTCCAGCCTAAATCTTCTTGTTCAGATATCTTTTTAATAATAGGCATGGATGTTGATATATCTATTAATTCAGCTAAAGGCTCCGTACAAGATGACACGGGGTTGCGTGATAATGCATCCGCAATGATATTTGCTTTCCCAGGTAAATACCCGATTCTAGCCCCAAAATCTTGAATGATCAAATGCCACCGAGTTCGTTTAGGGCGGTGGTTGAAGCCTTTAAAGAACTCTGTTAGTGGTTTATGGTCAGTAAGAACCTTAACGGGATAAAAGTAAATTATGAACTTAAAATGCACTAGTAAATTAACAATAGCAAGCCCTTCCTTGTCTATTACTGCATACTTACTTTCGGAAGTTCTCAATTTTTGAGAATAGAAAGCTATCGGGAAAAATTGTTTATCATATTGCTGAAGCAATACCCCTCATACTCCTAAGTCTGAGGCGTCTGTTGCAATGAAGAATTCCTTACCGAAGTCAGGAAATTTTAGGATAGGAGAACTACACAGTTCATCTTTCAAGGTATTAAACGCCTGTTGATGTTGCTCAGACCATATGAAATCTACGCCCTTCTTCGTAAGATCAGTTAAAGGAGCGGCTATTATTGAATAGTTGCGTATAAAACGCCTGTAATATCCACTACAACCCAGAAATTGCTGTATTCCCTTGACATTAGTAGGTATGGGAAAATTACGTATAGCCGACACCTTATCATGGACTACTTTAAGATCTTGGCTTGACACCATGAAACCAAAATATATTAATTCTGTTTTGAAAAATTCACACTTACTAATCTTTACCCTTAAGTTATGTTGTCTTAATCTCTGTAGTACTAGTTCTAACTTACGTAGATGTTCTTCTAAGGTGTTGGAAAAGATTACAAGATCATCCATATAGGCATGCAACATATCCCCTAACAAGTCTCCAAACACTATGTTAATCATTCTTGTAAATGTTATAGGAGCACAACGTAAACCAAAAGGCATCCGTAAAAATTCATAATGTCCCCTGGCTGTGCTGAAGGCTGTGTATGGGATACTATCTTTTTCTAATGATATCTGGTGAAAACCTTTAAGTAAGTCCAAACTGGTAAAATATTTATTCTGACCTAACAAAGACAAAATATCGTCTGTACATGGCACTGGGAATCGATCAGGGATTGTTTCCTCGTTTAGACGACGAAAGTCGACGCAGATACGCCATGTTCGATCTTTTTTCGGTACAACTATTAAAGGAAAATTATAAGGGCTGTTTGATTTCCTAATGACTCCTTCTTCTAGCATTTTACCTACTTCATCATTTATTTCATTCTGGAATTTCATAGGGAGTCTGCACGAGGGTACAGAGATAATTTTCTGCTTGTCCTTTAACCTTATTTGATGCTCGATCACATCTGTTTTTCCTAAGGATCCATCCGTAGTGGAAAAAACATCATGATATTTAGTTAAAAGTTAAAAAATTTTCTGCTGAATTTCTTCGTCTTGAATGTCTTTATTGATTTTATTTTTAATAGATCGCAAAAGGGATTCATCCGCAACTGATTGAAAGTGATTGATTTCAGCAACGGTAAGAATACGATGTTTATAAACTTCTTCATCCAAGATATGTTGATTTTTGTGAATTACTGAAGTGTTATTTAAATGATTACAGACTTCAATATTACATTGTTGATGTGAGCCTACTGTATAAATAGCTTGTGTGACAGACAATCCGTTAGTTTTCAAAGTATCGGAAAGGATTAATATTTCAGATCCCGGTATGTTTTCTTTATTTGCACTATTAAATTCGAAGGTACGTTTGGTTCGATAGATTGCGTGCAAGATGATATTACGGGTGAACGAGAATTCTGCTGGGTCGCGTATATTATTTCTTTATTAGTGAGACAAGTTATTGGTTCTTCAACGTACGTTACGGTTACATTTGTCGTCTCCTTTTTATCCAAAACTGATTTTAAGGTATTAGAAGACTTATAGAATTTCCCTTTGATATACACGCCGTGCTTGGCAGGGGCTAAGATAATGTTTTGATTTCCCATAGATGGGTATCCTATAATTACAGCTGGATACATATTAATGTTTTTTACAACAACAAATGTATCGGCAAACGTGCGTTCACCGACTTTGAACTGAACATGAGTTATGCCTATGACATTTAATTCATTATTTCCTATACCCGACAGTCCAATTCCGGATTTTTCAATCGGAAAGTTCGAAAACAACAAATGATGTGTCTTCAAATCCATGATATTACGTGGGACTACCAGAGTCAAAAAATAACGTAAAGGATTTGTGTTCTAAATTTACAGCATATAAGGTTGGCCGTAACTCATTTTGGCTTATTATTGTATGAATTCGTTGCAAATCTACGGGAGCATGCACTGTTTTACTTAATTCGGCCGTGTGTTTCATAGGAAAATCTATTGTCTCACAGTTATCTGATAAAACATTAAATTGATTATTCAATACTATTGATGTTGACATGAATGACCTTGACCCAACATCACTCTCTTCCCCTCTAGAGTTAACTATGTGGTATTTGCTCTGCTCTGCACATTCTGAAAATTAATCTGACCTTGCAAGGTCTGGTTTGACGACCCAGGCTCAGCAATATTCGAAGAATTGTTTGTTTGTTTTGGACTCCGAACTGCATTGACATTTGGTTGTTTCTTCTTATTGTTAAAATGAGGATTTTTCTTTTTATTTCCATATGGAACTGACTGTGGAATTGTCTGTGTATTTCTGGGATTCTGTTGTGTCTTACGCGAGTAACATTGGCTATATGAATGTGTTGCACTGTTTTGAATCGAGCAGAATTTCGTTCTGCAGTCCGCGCTTAAGTGACCTTGACGTTTTCAATTATAACACGTCATTCCTGCTACTTGACTGCTAACTACGTTCACTGTTTGTGGCTTTGTTTCATTCTTTGCAAATCTTGAGTTAACACGGGATCGAGATCTGGACACTTGGACATGTGTTTCTTTATCTGCTTATATACATCCAATTCCGTACTTGCAGGCGTTAACTTCTTATCAAAACACCGCACTAAAGCTTCAGGCAACATAAGTGTCATGCAAGTTAAATACATTAATCGTAAAAAATCTTTCACGGAGATGTTATCGCTAGTAACCCAAGTGGAATGACCTAAAATGTCCTGATATTCATTAAGCCTATCAGCTATGAGAGCTGCTCTCTCAATAACATTAAGCCGATTCATAGTGGCTTGATTAAGTGTATTTCGTAACGTTAATACTACATCCAAGGCTTCCGCACCCCCATAGACCACACGTAATCAAACTTTGAAATCA